>NC_041732.1:93810220-94113250 GCF_004115215.2 Ornithorhynchus anatinus | reverse complement strand
AGGGCGATAACTGGAAGGGGAAGTGGGTCGAGAGAGGGTTTTTTAGGATGGGGGAGACGTGGGCATGTTTGAAGGCAGAGGGGAAGGAGCCATTGGAGATTGAGTGATTAAAGTGTGACCTTGGGCAAGTTACTGAACTTCTCTGTTCCTCAGATACCTTATCTGTAAAAAGGAGATTAAGACTATGAGCCCAATGTGAGACAGGGACTGTGTCCAACCCAGTTAACTTGTATCTACCCCAGTGGTTAGTACAGTGCCTGACATAGACTAAGCGCTAACAAATGCCCTAAAAAAAGAAAAAAGAAAGGAAGCTCCATCATCATGGGTCAATATGGTATTATTGAGTGTTTACTGTATGCTTGGCAGAGGGCTTGTCCGGCTTACCCATTGCCTTAAAGGTCTCTCTCCCTCCCCTCTCCCCTTACCTCTATCCCCCTACCCCCATCCTCCGCCTTCCTCTATCCTTCCAGAACCCCCTAACCTCTCCTGCTTCTTTCCATGGTCCTCAGCCCCTGGGCCGGCAAAAGAATCACCGGGGTGACGGCTGAAGGCATAACAGAAGCTATTATCCCTTCCACATAATTCAAATAACCTCAAATGGCTCCTTGTTCATTTCCCTGACCACGTTAAACTGGAGTGATTTATTTATCAAGTTTTGCAGTTTCTAAGTCTAAAGGAGAAAAAAAGAGCAGCTCATTGCTTACCATCAGTGGCTTTTTATGCAGCGCAATGAGTTCCCATGGTGTGTTTGCAAAACCAACAATGAGTCGGTTTGTTGCTCTCAAGGGAATGACAAATTTGCCCCGGCTCCCAGCCGGTGATGGATCCCCAAGTGCAGACCAGGGCCGAGCCGGCAGGAGTGGTTTTCATCGCTGCCCTAGCTACGGGCTGATGGAATTCTCAATTTCTTGTTCCCCTGACAAGAATGAATAGGGAACTAGAACCTGATTTCTTCACCTCTGAATCAACCTCTCTGAGATGGAAATGCCAGAAAAATAGGTCTTTCCCACAGTAACCAGCACCAAGAGCAAACAGATTTAAACCAACTAGTGGACGGTGGCCGGCATTTGATACCGTAAAATGGAAATGGCTCTAATTCTGGTTCTCACAGTGTCTGGGACTTTAAACCTCTCAGAAGTCCTCACCTTTCCAGTCGTTGTCTTTTCTTTCTCTCACTTGTTTCCCTCTTCTGAGGTCCATTTAACTGCCCTGAAGAGTAGTGTAAACTCAACTTCCTTTCCCAAGACCCTATCACAAAGCACTATATGGGGATTGGACATTATGGCTCCTTATCTTCCCACCCAGACCCTGTCTTCTCCCTGATTTTCCCATCACTGTAGATGGTACCACCATCCTTCCCATCTCACAAACCTGTAATCTCGGTGTAATCCTTGACTCCTCTCTCCCATTCAACACACATATTCAATCCCTCACCAAATCCTGTCGCTCCCACCTTCACAGCATCGCTAAAATCCGCTCTTTCCTCACCATTCAAACTGTTCCCTCATTAACGCAATCACTCATCCTATCCTGCCGAGATGACTGCATCAGCCTCCTTGCCGACCTCCCAACCCCCTGCCTCTCCCCACTCCAGTCCGTACTTCACTCTGCAAGATCATCTTTCTACAGAATTTCTCAGGACATGTCATCCCCCTTCTCAAAAATCTCCAGTCGTTGCCCATCCACCTCTGCATCAAACTAAAATTCATCACCATTGGCTTTAAAGCACTCTATCATCTTGCCCCTTCCTACCTCACCTTGCTTCTGTCCTACAACCCAGCCTGCGTACTTTCACTCCTCTAGTGCTAACCTTCTCACTGTGCCCTGATCTCGCCTGTCCCGCTGCCGACCCCCGGCCCACGTCCTGTCTACGACCTGGAACCGCCCTCCCTCCTCAAGTCCACCAAACAATTAACCTACCCACCTTCAAAGCCTTATTGAAGGCCCATCTCCTCCAAGAGGTCTTCCCAGGCTAAGCCCCACTTTTCCTCATCTCCCACTTCCTTCTGCTTCGCCCTGACTTGCTCACTTTGCTCTTCCCCCTCTCCCCGTCCCACAGCTCTTATTTATACATCTATTTTATTTATTTGTATTGATGTCTGTCTTCCCACTCCTAGACTGTGAGCTCTTTGTGGGCAGGGAATGTCACTGTTTATTGTCATATCGTACTTTCCCAAGTGCTTAGTACAGGGCTCTGTACACAGTAAACACTTAATAAATATGATTGAATGACTGAATGAAAATGGAAAAGATAAGTCATGTGACGTAATGGAGGGGATACAGGCCTGGGAATCAGAGAAACTAGGTTCTAATCCTAGCTCTGCCACTTGTTTACTGCTTAACCTAGGGTAAGCAACAACTTCCGTATGCCTTATTTTTCTAATCCGTAAAACGGGGATTAAATGTCTGCCCTCCCTCCTATTTAGACTGTGAGTCCCATGAGGGACAGGGCTTGAGTCCAACCTGGCTATCTCACATTTTTCCCAGTATGGAAACATTAAATGGCATTTATGGAACCTTTATTTTGTGCAGAACACTGTACTAAGTGCTTAGGAAACTACAATACAGCAAAGTGAGAAGACCCATCTCTCGCCACAAGGATCTTACAGTCTACACCCAAATACTACTATGTTTAACTCTGGGATCCCTGAACGAAACAACATAGAGGCAGGGGAAAGGGAGAAAGGGGGCCTTGCCGATTGCTTTTCTCAGTGCCCGGAGACTCTGAGGCCCAGCCTTTTAGCGACTAGCAAAAGTCTGGTGATTTTTACTTCTATGAAAAATAAATTGGATGTGTTGGTCCACTCTGGTGTCCCCAGGTGATGACCAAGTAAATCCCATTCCTATTCTGTTCCCTCTCCAACTCCCATTCTCTCCCTTCCCCTCAGTCAGTCAATGGAATTTATTTAGCACATGTATTGAGCACTTATGTGTGCAAAGTACTGTAGTAAGTGCTTGGGAGAGTACAATATAAGAATAAACAGACACATTCCCTGCCCACAGTGAGCTTACAGTCTAGAAGCAACACGGTCTAGTGAGAAGCAGCATTGCTAGTGACTAGAACATGGGCCTGGAAGTCAGCAGGCCAGAGATTCTAATCCCGGCTCTGCCACTTGTCTGCTGTGTGACCTTGGGCAAGTCACGTCATTTTTCTGGGCCTCAGTTACCTCATCCATAAAATAGGGATTGGGACCATGCATGGGACAGGTCCTATGTCCAACGTAATCTGCTTGACTCCACCCCAGTGCTGAGTACAGTGCCTGGCACATAGTAAACACTTAACAAATACCATAATAATTATTACTATTATTAGAGGGAGAGACAATATTAATACGAATAAATTGCAGATATTTACATAAGTGCTGTTGGGTTGGACGGGGATGAAATAGAGGGAGCAAGTCAGGGCGATGCAGAAGGGAGTGGGACAAGAGAAGGAGAGCTTAGTCAGGGAAGGCCTCTTGGAGGAAGATGTGTCTTCAGTAAGCCTTTGAATGGGGGGGAAGTCATTGTCAGATATGAGGAGGGAGGGCGTCCGGGCCAAGAGGCGGACGTGGGCAAGAGGTGGGTGGCGAGATAGATGATTCTGAGGTATGGTGAGAAGGTTAGCATTAGAGGAGCAAAGTATGTGGGCTGGGTTGTAGTAGAAGAGTAACAAGGTGAGGTAGGAGGGGGTAAGGTGATGGAGTGGTTTAAAGCCAATGGTAAGGAGTTTCTCTTGGATGAAGAAGGGATGGCAGCCACTGGGGTTTCTTGAGGAGTGGAGAAACATGACCCGAATGTTTTTGTAGAAAAATGATCAGGGCAGCAGAGTGAAGTATGGACTGGAGTGGGGAGAGACAGGAGGCAGGGAGGTGAACGAGGAGGCTGATGCAGTAATCAAGGCTGGATAGGATAAGTGACTAGATTTAATACGGTATTCATTCATTCATTCATTTATTCAATAATATTTATTGAGCGCTTACTATGTGCAGAGCACTGTACTAAGCGCTTGGAATGTACAAATCGGTAACAGAGACAGTCCCTGCCCTTCGACTGGCTTACAGTCTAATCGGGGAGACGGACAGACAAGAACAATTGGCAATGAATAGAGAGAGTCAAGCGGAAAGAACATCTCATTAAAAACAATAGCAAATAATAGAATCAGGGTGATGTACATCTCATGAAACAAAATAAATAGGGTGAGAAGATATATTACAGTTGAGCGGACGAGTACGGTGCTGAGGGGAGGGGACGGGAGAGGGGGAGGAGCAGAGGGAAAGGGGGGAGAAGAGGGTTTAGCTGCGGAGAGGTGGGGGGGGGTTAGAAGGAGCAGAGGGCAAAGGGGAGCTCAGTCTGGGAAGGCCTCTTGGAGGAGGTGAGCTTTAAGTAGGGTTTTGAAGAGGGGAAGAGAATGAGTTTGGTGGAGGTGAGGAGGGAGGGCGTTCCGGGACCGCGAGAGGACGCGGCCCGGGGGTCGACGGCGGACGGGCGAGACCGAGGGACGGTGAAAGAGGTGGGCGGCGGAGGAGCGGAGGGTGCGGGTTGGACGGTGGAAAGAGAGAAGGAGGAAAGGTAGGAAGGGGCGAGGTGATGGACAGCCTCGAAGCCTAGAGTGAGAAGTTTTTGTTTTGTGCGGAGGTCGATAGGCAACCACTGGAAGGTGTTTAAGAAGGGAGTGACAGGCCCAGGGTGTTTCCGCAGGGAAGATGAAGCCGGGCAGCGGAGTGAAGAATAGACTGGAGCGGGGCGAGAGAGGAGGAAGGGAGATCAGAGAAAAGGCTGACACAGTAATCCAGATGAATATTATGAGAGCCTGTACCAGTAAATAGCCGTTTGGTGGAGAGGATAGGGCGGATCTTGGCGATATTGTAAAGGTTGAGCCCGGCAGGTTCTCCGTAACGGATCGGATGTGTGGGGTGAACGAGGGAGCCGAGTCAAAGAAGACACCGAGGTTGCGGCCCTGAGAGATGGGAAGGATGGTCGTACCGTCCACGGTGATAGGGAAGTCAGGGAGAGGACAGGGCTCGGGAGGGAAGATGAGAGCAGTTTGGATGGAGAGGTAAGGGCCGATTTTAGCCTTGCTGTGAAGGTGGAACTGACAGGATTTAGCACCACGTGCAGACCATTGTATTAAACACTTGACCCTCTTTCCTTAAACCTGTATCTGTAATCATCACATACCTTATCTTAAACCTTATAGCTATAATTTATCTATTATATCTGTAATATATTTATTTGTATTTTTGTCTGTCTCCGCCCCTCTAGACTATAAACTCCTGGGCGGGGAATGTGTCTATTGTATTGTACTCTCCCAAGCACCTAGTCCAGTGCTCTGCACACAGTAAGTGCTCAATAAATATGATTGATTGAATGAATGAATGAAACCCTCCCAGCCCCATATTCTCTTAAAAGCTTCCTTCCCCGTAGGTCCAAATGTGCTCTTCTCTCCCTCCATGCCCCCAGACCCACCACTACCATCTCCACGGTGCCCCCTCCCTCTCTTCCTGGCAGGGCTTTTCTACTTTTTTTTTTTTTTTTACTTTGTTTCACTGCTGTTTATGACCCTTTTCCCATTTTGTAGGCCCACAGCCAGGACCTCCACGGCCGTTGCAACTGGACTGGGTGCAGGGGCAGATTGGGGGTGGGAGACGGGGTTCCCTTCCTAGGGAAGCAGCATGGTCTAGTGAATAGAGCCCACGCCTCGAGTCGGAAGGGCTTGGGTTCTAACCCCGGCTCTGCCACTTCTCTGCCGCTCGACCTTGGGAAGATCGATGAATTTCTCGGTGCCTCGTTTACGTCATCTGTAAAATGGGGATTAGGATTGTAAACCCCATGAGGGACAGAGAAGGTGTCCAACCTGATTAGTTTGTATGCATTCATTCATTCAATCATATTTATTGAGCACTTACTTGACAGCCGTGTGACTGTGGGCAAGTCACAACTTCTCTGTGCCTCAGTTACCTCATCTGTCAAATGGGGATTAACTGTGAGCCTCACGTGGGGCAACCTGATCACCCTGTATCTACCCCAGCGCTTAGAACGGTGCTCTGCACATAGTAAGTGCTTAACAAATACCAACATTATTATTACTGTGTGCAGAGCACTGCACTAAGTGCTCGGAAAGTACAATTCAGCAACACAGACAATCCCTACCCCGTGTACCTCCCCAGTACTTAGAACAGTGTTTGCCACATAGTCAGCACTTAACAAATATCATCATCATCATCATCACCCCATCAAGAGGTTTCTTCCCACTCCCAGGCCTTCTTTCTCCCCAGCTGCCCATTCCTCCAATGAGTTTCAGCCAGAATCCTTAGCCTGGATCTCCCTCAACCAGGAAAGTCATCTCCATCCCGGAAGCCGGTCCCGAACCCGCACCCATTACCAGCAAAACTTCAGTCAGATGCAGGAAATTTCAAAAAGAAAAAGAACCCCCAAATTATTAAGATAAAGTTATGAGAAAAGCATAGAATAATTAAGGATGCCTAGCTTGGATGAACAGTGATTAACGGTATATAGGAGCTGACTGCATAAAAAGAAAGAAAGCCATTATTTACACTGATGTATACAATGCTTTTTGATGGTATGTGTTAAATCCTTACTACATGTCAAGCATTGTTCTAAGCGCTGAGGTAGATACAAGTTAATCAGGTTGAACCCGATCCCCGCTCCACATGGACTTCACAGTCTAGATAGGATGGAGTGCTCAGCACAAAGTAAGCACTTTACCAATACCAATGGCATAAAGAAGATTTTGGAATAATGGAAAAAAAATAAGCAGATTTGGACTAAATAGTAGGAAAAAAGAATCTCCATTATGAGATTATTTGTCTGAGGAAAAGTTCTCTGAGAAATGTGACAGAAACATCCTGGGTTGGTCATTTAAATTTTAACTAAGAAAAACATCCCGAAAAATCCATCTTTCTCATTTTCAATTATCAGGAATTTCTTCCCTTATTTCTGAGCTATCTGAAATGGGCTAGACCCAGAAGAAAATCCTAAATTTGAAGCAACTGTAAGGGAAATGTTAGAAGGCATCCGTGCTCTTTTTCACCCATTGAAAATCAGTGGGAAGCCCGAGTGAGCAAGCCCGGCAGTGACAACTCTGACAGCACAGCTGACTTTAGTAATGACAAGACAATGTAGGGCAGAAGATTTAAAATAGAGGACAAAAACAGGTTTGGAAGCCAAACCAGGGCAGCAAGATCTACTGGAAAGAGCACAGGCCTGGGCGTCACAGAACCTGGTTCTAATGTCGGCTCTGCCACTAGTCTGCTGCGTAGCCTTGGGCAAGTCACTTTACTTTTATGTGCTCAGATACCTCATCTATAAACTGGGGATTAAGACTTGAAGCCTTATGTAGGACAACTGTGTCTGTTATTTTTTATAATAATAATAACTATGGTACTTGTTAAGTACTTACTATGTGCCCGGCATTGTATTAAGCGCTGGGGTGGATACAATCAAATCAGGTTGGACATAGTTTCTGTCCTGCATAGGGCTCACAATCTTAATCCTTATTTTATAGATTAGGCACAGAGAAGTGAAGTGACTTGCCCAGGGCCACACAGCTGACAAGAGCTGGATCCAGGATTAGAACCCATGACCTTCTGACTCTCGGGCCCATGCTCTCTCCACTACACCACGCTGCTTCCTAAAATAAATAGTATTTGCTGAGTACTTACCACGGGCCAGGCACCGTACTAAGCACTGGGGTGGATATGAGCAAATAGAGTCGGACACGGTCCCTCCCCTGTGGGGTTCACAGTTTCAACCCCCATTTTAGAGATGACTTAACTGAAGTGCAGAGGAGTGAAGTGACCTGCCCAAGATCACACAGCAGACAAGTGGGAGAGCTGAGGTTAAAACCCATGACCTTCTGACTGCCGGGTCCGTACTTTACGCGCAATATATATTGTACTCTCCCAAGTGCTTAGTACGGGGCTCTGTGTACGGGAAGCACTCAATAAATACGACTGATTGAGCTACCCCAGAACATAGTACAGTGCCTGACACATACGAAGGGCTTATAAAATTAAATTAAAAAGCAATAACAAACCTTACAGGACAGAATTTTTCTTTAGCTTCCCGCTCCATACAGAAGAGCAGAAACTGCGCTAAGTGGGGAGACAGGAGAAGGCTTTTAATGTGAATAGATGAGGTTTTCTGAGTTAGCGATCCGCTGCCCGGCCCTTAGCTTGGAAGGTAGAAATCGCCCGTGTAAGTGAAGCACCTCACCTGATGACTTTCTTTTCATTTCAGGACAGGAGTATGAGGTGGGATGGTTTTTTGGGGTTTTTTTAAATAGTATTTTTATGTGCTTACTAGGTGCCTGACACTATACTAAGCACTGTGGTGGATAGAAGCTAATAAGGTTGCATACGGTGAAGAAGCAGCATGGCTTAGTGGAAAGAGCCTGGGCTTGGGAGTCAGAGGTCATGGGTTCCAATCCCAGCTCTGCCACTTGTCAGCTGTGTGACTGTGGGCGAGTCACTTCACTTCTCTGTGCCCCATCGGTAAAATGGGGATTAACTGTGACCCTCACGTGGGACAACCTGATGACCCCGTATCTTCCCCAGCGCTTAGAACAGTGCTCTGCACATAGTAAGCGCTTAACAAATACCACCATTATTATTATTACGGTGCCTGTCACACTTGGGGCTCACAGTCTTAATCCCCATTTTGCAGATGCGGTAACTGAAGCACAGAGAAGTTAAGTGAACAGTACAGGTGGAAACTCTCAGCTTGAAGAGAGTTGAAGAGCCGCTTCAACGATCCCCATCCCAGAATTCTTGGTGTCAGTTCTCAACCGGAAATGCCATTTGTAGGCTAATAATGTTGGTATTTGTTAAGCGCTTACTATGCGCAGAGCACTGTTCTAAGCGCTGGGGTAGACACAAGGGAATCAGGTTGTCCCACGTGGGGCTCACGGTCTTAATCCCCATTTTACAGATGAGGGAACTGAGGCACAGAGAAGTTAAGTGACTTGCCCACAGTCACACGGCTGACAAGGGGCAGAGCCGGGATTCGAACCCATGATCCCTGACTCCCAAGCCCGGGCTCTTTCCACTGAGCCGTGCTAGCTGTGAGAAGATTGCTTCCTAGCTCCAGCAAAAATTCTGGACAGTAGGAGAACAATTAGTGTATTCTCTCCTTTCTATTTATCCCTGCTCTTCTCCCACTCCCTTAGTTCTCGCTTTCCATTTCTCTCAAACCTGCTCACTCTGCCTCATCGTCTTTTCTCCTGTTTTGGACCTGTCGCTCATGTCTTAGAAGCAGCGTGGCGCAGTGGAAAGAGCATGGGCTTTGGAGTCAGGGCTCATGAGTTCGAATCCCAGCTCTGCCCCTTGTCAGCTGTGTGACTGTGGGCAAGTCACTTAACTTCTCTGTGCCTCAGTTCCCTCATCTGTAAAATGGGGATTAAGACTGTGAGCCCCACGTGGGACAACCTGATTCCCCTATGTCTACCCCAGCGCTTAGAACAGTGCTCTGCGCATAGTAAGCGCTCAACAAATACCAACATTATTATGTCTTCCTCTCTGCCTGGAACGCTCTCCCCATTCACATCTGAAAGACCACTGCTCTCGTCTCCAAAAGCCTCCTAAAATCACAGTTCCTCCAAGAGATCATCCCTGATTAATCCCTGATCTCCCCACTCTATGTTCTCTTGAAGTCCAAGTCAGCACTTTGGCATCACCTAAAGATTTGGACCCCCTCAGAGCTAATATATATATATGTAGCTTATATACTTTATTACTTCCTCCTACCTGTAATATATTTTAGCTTTTATCTCCCCGGGTTGATTGTAAACTCCTTGGGGCAGGGATCACATCTACTAATTCTAGTGTACTCTTCCAAATGCTTAGTAATGTGCTCTGCATTCAGTAGGCACTCAATAAATATGATTGACTGATCGAGTGTCTTGCATAAATACCGCCTCCCCAAACCAGAGTTGAGATTCATTCAAACCAGTAGTTCCACTGTCATAACTATATGTATATAGTTCTAATCTAAGTGTTTCAATTACTCTGCTGGACTTTGCTGACGCTTTCGCTTTGCCTCCTTGACTGTAAGAATAGTTCTATTTGTACCTGAGTTAGTGGGTAACCGAGCTTGTAGCTGGCCCTTATTCCTAATTAGAATCCCTTTTAACGAGCCCAGTTGGCCTAATTAGTCGCCCTTTAATAAACCCAGTTGCCCTATAATAAACCCAATTCGATTTCTGTTTCACTTTAAGACCGGCGTGAGACTCCGTCAGGAATTTTCCTTCTGGCCAAGACTTCCAGGTCCGCTCTGTGCTGCGGAGCCACGGTACTTGGAGATCAACGACTTGCCTTCCCCAGATGGGTCCAATAAGCCCTGCCCGGGGCTGCTAGGCGGTCTTTTACCATTTGGCCGTTCGTAGGTCGAATTCTAATAACCGACTAGCCCCATAGCTAATGATTTGTCTAATGACTTCCAAAAGCCAAAATGTGTTAGCTGCTAAATAGAACAGGCCTACTTAGTAACACCTCACTTAACAGCAAGGATTGGTTTAAATTAAGAATTCTCAGAACTCATTCTTTCTGATAACCCGATCCTGAGTTGCGCAACATCAGTTCTAATAGTGCTTCCAAGTTAAAGTACTTAGGGATCAGAAGATCCGCAACTCAGCGAGAGTTCCTTAAGCACCAACCTCCTAAAGGAAATTGGTCTGTAAAGAAGATAATAGAAAGGTGGTGGGATCAATACATTACCCTCCAGACATTGGACCAAAAATGTGTGCCTGTAAAAGTAGCAGGAGCTTCATTTCTTGTCACTCACCAGAGTGGGTTCAAGCGCTTTCCCCTTCAGGAATGGAGGAAGTGCTTAGTACAGTGCTCTGCGCACAGAAAGTGCTCAATAAATTCAGTCGATTGATTGACTGATCGAACGAATGATCGGGGGTAAGGGCGGGGGGATCTCGGAAGCTCCAGTTGTCCAGCCTGGTGTCCCATGACTCATAGGACATTGGAAATAGTAGTATTAAAAATAAAGATATTAATAGTTACAAAATTTGTATGTCAACCACTGTGTTAAACACTGGGCTAGAGACAAGGTAACCAGATTGGACATAGTCACTGTCCCACATGAGATTCAGTCTAAAAAAGAGGGAGGACAGGTATTTTCTCTTCATTTTACAGATGAGGAAACAGAGGCACAAAGAGGTCAAGTGACTGCCCAAAGTTACACAGCAGGTAAATGGCAGGTAAGACTAGAACCCGGATCTCCTGAATAATGATAGTATCTGTGGAGCACTTACTTTGTGTCAAGCATCCCAGCCCAAGCTCTTTCCGTCAGGTATTACTGTAAATTTCCACCTAATCCTCTGTTTCTGGGCTCTGCCAAAAGAAAGCATGCTTATGGAGATAATTTTGTAGAATAAAGATATGATTTTGCCTCAAACCTGCTTGAGCCAGCTGACAGGGAACAAAGTTATGTTAGCTGAGATCCCAGAGGAGTCAGGCCCAGTGTTTCATTCATTCATTCATTCAATAGTATTTATCGAGCGCTTACTATGTGCAGAGCACCCTACTAAGTGCTTGGAATGTACAAATCAGTAACAGATAGAGACAGTCCCTGCCCTTTGACGGGCTCACGGTCTAATCGGGGGAGACGGAAAGACAAGAACAATAGCAATAAATAGAATCGAGGGGATGAACATCTCATTAAAACAATAGCAAATAAATAGAATCAAGGTGATGTGCATCTCATTAACAAAATGAATAGGGTGATGAAAATATATACAGTTGAGCGGATGAGTACGGTGCTGAGGGGTTGGGAAGGGAGAGGGGGAGGAGCAGAGGGAAAGGGGGGAAAAGAGGGTTTAGCTGTGGAGCAGTGAAGACGGGGGTAGAGGGAGCAGAGGGAAAAGGGGAGTAAGTCTGAGAAGGCCTCTTGGAGGAGGTGAGCCTTAAGTAGGGTTTTGAAGAGCGGAAGAGAATGAGTTTGGCGGAAGTGAGGAGGGAGGGCGTTCCGGGACCGCGGGAGGACGCGGCCCGGGGGTCGACGGCGGGATGGGCGAGACCGGGGGACGGCGAGGAGGTGGGCGGCGGAGGAGCGGAGCGTGCGGCGTGGGGAGTGGAAAGAGATAAGGGAGGAAAGGTAGGAGGGGGCGAGGTGATGGAGAGCCTTGAAGCCTAGAGTGAGAAGTTTTTGTTGTTTCAGAGCCGTGGTGCCCAGTTGCAGAGATTGCCCACATGGTGTGTGATGCCATTCAGGACATCCTCTGCTGGACACTCTTCCCCCCATCCCCTGGCCCTGACCCCTGACCCTGCTGATGGCTTGGCAAGGCCTTGGCATCCAAAAAGTCTCTAGGTGGGCAGGGAATATATCTATTATATAGTTACGTTGTACTCTCCCAAGTGCTTAGGGCAGAGCTCTGCCTCTAGTAAGCCCTCAACAAATATGAATGATTGATTGAAGTGAGGAGACTGGGCACGGGAACAGGGGAGAGGCCCTGGCCCGGCTGCAGTTGTTGACTAGAAAGACCCCTGAGCCCTGAAAGAGAGCCACATGAAGTGAAAAATCTTCCAAGAAAAAAGACCTATCAGCACAAGGAGCAGCGTGGCCTGGCGGATAGACCGCGGGCCTGGGTCATGGGTTCTAATTCCAGCTCTGTCACTCGTCAGCTGTGTGACTTCGGGCAAGTCACTTCACTTCTCTGTGCCTCAGTATCCCAGCTGACCCTGGGGTCCCGACCATCTCGAGGTCAAGTGCTACCTCGCGACCTCCCGAGCCAGCAGGCGGAACTCGGACGGGAGGGTGGGACGCGGCCCCCACGACCCAAACTGCCAGATTGACAGCCCAAACTGGGAATACAGAAGGTGCCCCTCGCCCCCGTGCCAATCAGATTAAGAATGGAGGAAGGGGGAGGGCAGAGGTTGGATAAACTGAGGCCGGAAGCCGGAACGGCCTAAGGGCACAGGTGATAAATAAATACCGAGTGAGGAGCCGTGGGAGGGGTGAGTGTCCTCTCCTGCTGAGAGCTCGTGGGGTTGGAAGCCAGATGCCTCACCCTGGGTATGTGACATTTAAAATGGATTTGATGTCTAAGTGGGTGCCTCCCGAGTGGGACGTGAACCGGGGTGGGAACTCACCGCCTCACCGAGTGCCACTAACCATAAGTGCGTAATGCACAACTGGGTTTAACGCATAAGTGTATGTGACTCATTAGTGTTTAACGCGTAAGTGTATTTAACGCAAAGGTGGATTCCTCCCGGGTGGGGCGAGCACGTGGCGGGAGCCAGCCGCCTCACCACGTTGTGAGTAAATCATAAGTGGGCTCGGGTGTCCGCCCGCACGCGAGTAACATACCAGTCTATTCCTCCCGTTAGGGAAGCTCTAACCCCGTATTCCTCCCAAAGGGGCAGCTTTAACACCATGTTTCCCCCAAAAGGGAAAGCCGATTGTCGCGTCTAAATAATTAATTAAATTCAATCGGCCCCGCGGAATAAATTCCATACAAAACTCAGGTTTTTCCATCCCCGGCCTCGCTCTGTCTCTCTCGCCGCGCCGATTCCGAAAGAACCTGTCCCCGACGACGGGTGACACTCAGTTACCTCATTTGGAAAATGGGGATTGAGACTGAGCCCTACATGGGACGGGGACCGGGTCCAACCGGATTTGCTTGTATCTACGCCAACGCTTAGTACAGTGCCTAGCACGTGGTAAGTGCTTAACAAATACCATAGTAATTATTATGATCTCAACCTGATGTTCTCCAGTCTTTCTATTAATCAATCAAATCAATCAATGTTATTTTTTTGCAACTCACCGTTCTAGAGCATCTGTACTAAGCACTCAGGAAAGTACAACACAACAGAGTTGGTAGACGCAATTGCCGCCCACTAGGAGTTTATAGTCTCCGTGCTGGATTGTGGTGCAAAGCCCCACACACCTGCTTTAACTGGTTAATGAGGCTGGCAGTTTGTGAAAAGGTTTCATCCTAGGGCTAGGGCAAAAGTGACCTTACGCCCGTCTCATCTGCCTGAGCTTAACTGTGCTCTGGTTCAGGTCATCGCCTGGAGCCAAAATTCAGGACTTGGACTCTTGCGGATGGGAGAGGCAGTCGCCTTTAATGACAATTTCCGTTCCAGGATGTTTGAGGGTTTCTGATCCGCTCTGATCCTTCTGTCCCCATCTTTGTCCATCTAGGGGACAGAGGGGAAACCTGCCAAAATGGAAATCCCCCGTCTGTCACGCATCCAGCTAAATCCAACCTCTCCACAGTCTCTGTTTCGGAGGAATGAAACTCCTCCTGTTTCCAGATTTGCTTCGTCTGCGCGAAGTACAGGAGGAGGCCTTTAAGGAGTCGATACACAAAGCTGAAGAATAATGGAATAGAATTGTTCTCCACTAAGAAGTCACTCGGCCAGAATGAGGGCGCTTTAAGGATTGTCCTCTCAGGATGAGTAATTCTCTGAGATCAAGCTGGTAACTGAAGCGTCTCAGGAGAGGGCTTTGCTCTCCTGGGCCAAGAAACCCTGAAAGCTTTGATACCTCACTTTAATGGCTATTCAGGGTGAAATTCCCATTTCCTTGTTCCAGTCGCCATGGGTGATGCCCCGTCTTCCCTCGAAGAATAATAGTGTCGGTATTTGTTAAGCGCTTACTATGTGCCGAGCACTGTTCTAAGCGCTGGGGTAGACACAGGGGAATCGGGTCGTCCCACGTGGGGCTCACAGTCTTCATCCCCATTTTCCAGATGAGGTAACTGAGGCGCAGAGAAGTGAAGTGACTTGCCCACAGTCACCCAGCTGACAGGTGGCAGCGCCGGGATTCGAACCCATGACCTCTGACTCCAAAGCCCGTGCTCTTTCCACTGAGCCACGCCAAGTGCTTACTATGTGTCAAACACTTTCTACGCACTGGGGGAGTCAGAACGACTCACGGGTTCTAATCCCAGCTCTTCTGCTCATCTACTGTGTGTCCTTGGACCGGTCACTTAATTTCGCTGTGCCTCAGTTACCTCATCTGTAAAATGGGGATTGAAACTGTGAGCCTCACGTGGGCCAGGGACTGTGCCCAACCCGATTTGCTTGACTCCACCCCAGTGCTTAGTACAGTGTTTGGTACATAGTAAACGCTTGACAGATATCATAATTATTATTGGTATTAGGTCAGACACAGTCTCTGTCCTGCACGGGGCTTTCAGTCTAAGTAGGAGAGAGAACAGGTACTTAATTTTCATTTTACAGTTGAGGAAACTGAGGCACAGAGAAGTTAAGTGACTTGCCCATGGTCACTTAGCAAGCAATTGGAGAGCACTTAGAGAACACTTAGAGAGCACTTAGAGAGCACTTAACACTTAGAGAAGCAGCGTGGCTCAGTGGAAAGAGCACGGGCTTTGGAGTCAGAGGTCATGAGTTCGAATCCCAGCTCTGCCCCGTGTCAGCTGTGTGACTGTGGGCAAGTCACTTCACTTCTCTGGGCCTCAGTTCCCTCATCTGTAAAATGGGGATGAAGACTGTGAGCCCCACGTGGGACAACCTGATTTCCCTGTGTCTACCCCAGCGCTTGGGACAGTGCTCTGCACATAGTAAGCGCTTAACAAATACCAACATGATTATTATTATTATTATTATCATTATCAATTGGCAGGTCTGGGTTTAGAACTTGGTCCTCCGACTCACAGGCCTGTGCTCTTTCCACTAGGCCATGCTGCTTCTGATTGACTGATTGATTGATTGATTAATCAGTGACATTTATTGAGTGCCTTCTGAATGCAAAGCCTCAGATAATGCCGCATCCCAGCTGGAAAAGTGGAAATCAACTGTTGAGGCTAGACCAGCAAGGTCCACTGTCAAGAAGGACAGTGTGCGTTTAGTGAGGGATTGTCTCTATCTGTTGCCGAATTGTCCATCCCAAGCGCTTAGTACAGTGCTCTGCACATAGTAAGTGCTCAATAAATGCTACTGAATGAATGAATGAATGAAGGGAGTGTCTCTCTTTGAACAAAAGCCTTGCATGAGAAGAGAAAAACAGCAGCTAAAGAGAAAACAGCTCCTGGCACTGCAAACACTAACCACAACAACACAACAAAGGATAATAATAATATAATAATAATAATAATAATAATGGCATTGGTTAAGTGCTTACCGTGGGCCAGGCACTGTCCTGAGCACTGGGGTGGATACAAGCAAATTGGATCGGACACAGTCCCTGTCCCACGTGGGGCTCACAGTCTCAATCCTCGTTTTACAGATGAGGGAACTGAGGGCCGGAGAAGTGAAGCGACTTCCCAGGGTCGTGCAGCAGACAAGTGGCAGAGCCAGGATTAGAATTCACGACCTTCTGACTCCCAGGCCATAGTTCTATCCACGACACCGTGCCTATGCCGAATATGGCCGGGACTGTGGATCCCACGAAGGCCTTTTCAACCTCACGTGCACTCCTAGGTGAACGTCACCATCGGTGGTGTCTTTGGATCCGAAGGACAACTACATGGAAAACCCAGCACCGTACCGCGAACTCGGTAGAGGAAATAGACACGAGACACGTGCGTTCCCTGGCTTCCCCTAGCTTAGGCTAGAAAAGGTGAGCAAAGGCACCCCCCAGATAATAATAATAATGTTGCTATTTGTTAAGCGCTTACTATGTGCAGAGCACAGTTCTAAGCACTGGGGTAGATACAGGGGAATCAGGTCGTCCCACGTGAGGCTCACAGTTAATCCCCATTTTCCAGATGAGGGAACTGAGGCACAGAGAAGTGAAGTGACTTGCCCACAGCCACCCAGCTGACAAGCGGCAGGGCCGGGAGTCGAACCCATGACCTCTGACTCCCAAGCCCGTGCTCTTTCCACTGAGCCACGCTGCTCCTCTAGATAGACACCCCCACTAGTCTCTGGGCCAGCACTACTGAGGAACCTCAACCCTGCCCTTCCCGCACTCCTTTAGTCTCCGCTCTTGCTTTCCAGATGGGCTCCAAAGTGGAGAATTCCAAGCCTACGATGTCGGGGAAAAAAGCAGGAGGTTTTCAAATTTTGTCTTCGAAACAGTGCTTTCGGGAGCAGGGGGAATAGCACCATAGCAGACACCTGGGAAGTAGGCAGTAATGAAGTGACACATCCCTTGCCCACATGTTAACAGAGAAGACAGACATGAAAGGAATTACATCTAGCTTCAAAAGAACGCCTGGAATTGACTGTTGCGCTTCCTGCTCTCTCCGGGATTACGTGAACGGGGATCAGAAACCAGGGTCACTCGACGGTGAGCCTGATTAGAAATGGGGCTTCCTCTGCTAAATCACAGAGGGGGTGCGAGTTAGAAGTTCATTTTGTGAGTGAGGGACCGAGTCCTTTGCAGATCTGCACCGGCCCTGGCTTAGCCGCCTCACTTCTCCAGCAGCGTGGCACAGTGGAAAGAGGCCCGGGCTTGGGAGTCAGAGTCCGTGGGTTCGAATCCCGGCTCTGCCGCTCGCCAGCTGGGTGACTTTGGGCAAGCCACTTACCTTCTCCGTAGTTACCTCCTCTGTAAAATGGGGCTTAAAAACTGTGAGCCCCACGTGGGACAACCTGATCTCCCCGTATCCACCAGCGCTTAGAACGGTGCTTCGCACATAGTAAGTGCTCAACAAATACCACCATTTTTTCTCACTTGACCTCATTTTCTCTCTCTAGAAGGAGAGAAAGCCCAGCTAGGCTGGAAGATTAACGAGCTAATGTGTGCAAAGCCAATTGACGATCACATATCCTAAGCCCGCTGACCCCTATTCTTGCACATGAATGTATTAGCTGGGATTTTAGTGCCCTCATATATTATGGTGGTTATTATTATTGGAACAAGGATGAATGTTAATGGATTTTATCTGTAATCCGGGCGATTGTATAGACTAGCGTTCTGCCGTTAATGAGAAGCAGCATTAAGGTTTCCAGAATGACAAGTAGATATACAAACGGACTGAGAAGGGCCGGAGACTAAATTGTACTTTAGCCAAAATAGTCCATCTATGGTATTTCGTGTGTCCTCTCAACTCCCCCAGCTGCGGCTCCAAGGTTCTTCATTCATTCATTCCTTCATTCCATCGTATTTATTGAGCGCTTACTCTGTGCGCAGCACTGTACTAAGCGCTTGGAATGTACAATTCGGCAGCACACAGAGACAATCCCTGCCCAACCCCGGGCTCGTGGTCTAATAATAATGTTGGTATCTGTTAAGCGCTTGCTATGTGCAGAGCACCGTTCTAAGCGCTGGGGTAGATACAGGGGAATCAGGTTGTCCCACGTGAGGCTCACAGTCTCAATCCCCCTTTTAATAATGATGGCATTTGTTAAGCGCTTACTATGTGCAAAGCACTGTTCTAAGCGCTGGGGAGGATACAGGGTGATCAGGTTGTCCCACGTGGGGCTCACAGTCTTTATCCCCATTTTACAGATGGGGTAACTGAGGCCCAGAGAAGTTAAGTGATTTGCCCACTGTCACCCAGCTGCCAGGTGGCAGAGCTGGGATTCGAACCCACGACCCCTGATTCCCAAGCCCGTGCACTTTCCACTGAGCCACACTCCCTTACTAAGAGGGGGAGAAAGATAGCAAAACAAGACAAATCTGGTCTCTTTTGTAAGAGACCAGATTTCCTCATGTTCCAGAGGACATGGGGCCTCTTACATGGTCCTGGGTTCTAATTCCACTCTGCCACTGGTCTACTGTTTGACCTCGGGCAAGACACTTCACTTCTCTGTACCTCAGTTACCCCATCTCCAAATGGGGATCAAGACTGTGAGCTCTATATGGGATAGGGACTGCGTCCAACCTGATTACCTTGTAACCACTCCAGTGCTAGAAGAGTGCTTGGAACATAGTAAGTGCTTAACAAGTACCACGATTATTGTTATTATCATTATTATTATTACTTGCATGGGGCGTTAGTAGCAAGCAGATGAGGGAGGGAGCGGACGTAGATAGGAGAAGCAGGGAATGTGTCTACCAACTCTGTTATATTGGTACATCGTGGCATGGTGGATAGAGCATGGACCTGGGAGTCAGAAGGTTATGGGTTCTAATCCTGTCTCCACTGTCTGCTGTGTGACTTTGGACAAGTCATTTTACTCCTCTGTGCCTCAGGCACCTTATTTGTAAAATAGGGATTAGACTGTGCACCCCAAGTGGGACAATGACTCTGTCCAACCCGATTTGCTTGGATCTACCTCCGCCCTTAGTATAGTGCTTGGTACATAGTAAGCGCTTAACAAATACCACAGGTACCATTATTATTGTTATTACTCTCCCAAACACTTAGTACAGTCCTCTGCATACGTAAGCACTCAGTAAATAAGATTGACTGAAAAACAAGGGAAAGCGATATGGTCATTCTAACTGGAACTCAGAGTTCTCTTCCTGCTGTCCATGCACCTGCCCTATCCTTTCCCAGTCAGAATTTGGGTTGATTCATTTTTCTGTCCCACTGGTTAATGCCTTGCATTCATCCCCCATTAATTTTCCAATTTGTCTGTCACGCCGATTTCTCCTTCAGCTTTCCGAAAGGCAAGCAGCCGCTCAGTGCAGTGGTCTTCGGCAAACACGGTGAGTGCCTTCTCGATTCCTTTGCCCAGGGCGTCGGTAGAGGGATTAAATAGAACCAGGACCGATCTCAATATGGATCCCGATGATGGCCTTGTGCCACTGATGACGGACTTCTGGGTGTCCCGCTTCATCCAGCTGTCTCCTCCACAGTCAGAAACGTTATATTTTACCAGAAAATTCCATGTGGGGCCAGAAGCCACGTAACATCAAACCAACCTTCAGCTGCAGTAGAAGAGACCAGAATTCAGAGCCACCTAGGATCAGTCTCACTGCCAAGCCTTCATGGGGAAGCCTGATGTCAGTGCATCTGCCTGAGGGACAGGCTCTGTTTTCTTGGTCATTTCCATCCTCAGTCCCTGACCTCCCAGCTCTCCGTGGCCCTGGGCAGCCTTAGAACAGTCCCAAAGATGCTTTAAGGCTAATAATAATAACGTCGGTATTTGTTAAGCGCTTACTATGTGCAGAGCACTGTTCTAAGCGCTGGGGTAGATCTAGGGTAATCAGGTTGTCCCACGTGAGGCTCACAGTCTTCATCCCCATTTTACAGATGAGGTAACTGAGGCCCAGAGAAGTTGAGTGGCTTGCCCACAGTCACCCAGCTGCCAAGTGGCAGAGCCGGGATTCGAACCCATGACCTCCGACTCCCAAGCCCGGGCTCTTTCCACCGAGCCACGCCGCTTCTCTAAGGGAGGGATAGTGCGGAAGCACGGAACTGACATCTCTTTTGGTCAGTTTCTGCCAATCAAGCAGTATCTGGGGCCAGTCAGGAAGCACGCACGGAAAAAAAAATTCCCCGTCTGGACAACTTCAATTTTATGCGACTCTCAAATGACCTTTATCTTAATTGGCTAATGAGTGAGATTCCAGTTATGCTGTTCAGATCCAGGTGGATTCTGTGAAACTGTTTTCGGTGCATGTTGGGTACAGTTTGGGGAGACCCGGCTGGTGAAGAACTAAGGAGTGACAAGGAGAAGGAAGGAGAGGAATTAGAGGAATTAAGGATAAAGCCCCTCCCCACCGCCACCAACACAATTCTCCGATGTGGACATAAGTGAAGGAGAAACAATTATGGAATCAGAGGGAATTAAAATTCCCTTTACAAGTTCTGGAGCCACAGCAAACAGCTGCAAGGGGTCGGATCTAAGGAATTTCCATCTTCCACAAGAGTCCAACTAGCACCTTTTATTCCTAGGCACTGCTTTATAAATAGGGTTTGACAACCTTCTCAAGAAAGTTATCTCGAGGACAGCATCCTTATACGCTGTCTTGCCAATCGCTGAAGACAGTACCACTACCCTCCCATATTCATTCATTCGATTCAATCAGTAGTATTTATTGAGCTCTTACTATGTGCAGAGCACTGAACTAAGTGCTTGGAATGGACGGATCGGCCACAGAGACAATCCCTGCCATATCTCACAAGCCTGTAACCTTGGCGTTATCCTCTACTCTCTTATTTAACCCACATATTCAAACTGTCACCAAATCCCATCTGTTCTACCTTCACGGTATCACTAAAATCCGCCCTCTCCTCTCCATCCAAACTGTTCCTATGCTGATGGAGGTACTTACCCTATCCTGCCTTCGCTACTGCTTCTGTCTCCTCGCTGACCACCTAGCCTCATGTGTCTCCTCACTCCAATCCCTACTTCACTCAGCTGCATGGATCATTTTCCTAAAAAAATCCTTCGGTCCATGTCTCCCCACTCCTCCAGAACCCTTACTGGTCGCTCAGTCATCTCTGCAAATAAACAGAAACTCCTTAACGTTGGCTTTAAAGAGCTCAATTTCTGTCTCTTTCTACCTCACCCTCACTGCTCTCTTACTACAGGCCAGCACACACACTTTGCTCCTCCAGCACCAGCTTACTCATCGTACCCTGCTCTCGCCTTTTTTATTACTATTATTATTCATTCCACAATGGGGTTGGAGACTGAGGGGACACTTTTTCTTCTGCAGAGCAAGTACGGATGATCTTTGGGTTTTTTTTTAATGATGGTGGAATTTGTTAAGCAGTTACCCTCTGCCAAGCATTGTATTAAGTGCTGGGGTAGATGCAAGATGATCAAGTTGGCCCCGGTCCCTGTCTCACGTGGGATTCATAGTCTAAGTACGAGCAAGTTAAAAACCTTCCTCAGTCGGAGACACGTGGGTGAAGAAAATAAAACCCCCAAGTTGAGAACGTAATGATGGAAACCGTTTTGGGCTTTTCCAGGAATCCAAGAGGACTATATGTTGACTCTGAATCCCTTTGGCAACCTTCTTCTGGCCTCTTCTCTCGTACTGAAAACAGGCAGCCGCGGGGAAGAGGCTGTTACTGTTTCCAAACCCAGGCCCCTTGGGTGTGTCAGATTTGGGAATCTCCTCCATAGACTCCACCTATTGCGGTGGAGGTGAGGATTCTTTTGTGATAACAGGGATCACTGGTGGGAGGGTGGGGAGAAAGGAACCGGATGGGAGGGGTCCTGGGTGGAGGAGGAGGAAGAGAAAGCACATGGAAAAAGAGATATTCCAGACTCTTTCAGGGAAAGGAAAGGAGGAAAGGAAAGTCAGTCATCAACAAATGGTTTGACTCTCCATCTCCATTTACTCAGGATTAAGAAGAGGGAAGGAGGATATTATGAACTATCAGATGCAGGACTAATGCCTAAAATGCCTGCCTGAAGCGGGTCTTGAAGATTGGCTTGATTAGGTCTGATCTTTTCATCAGCACACTTGCTTTCAGTGAGACACTTATCGACATACCAAGTATGATCACTGGCTGGTTTTCAGCATCGTGGGACCTTCCTTTCTCCTTCACTTTTATCAGCTCATAAACCTTTCCCTCCATGTTTTCTTGCTTTCTTCCAGGGTTGTGACTACGCTTAGAGAGAAGAAGATACCGGCGAATCTGACTTCTTAAATCTTCATTTCCCCTCCACCCTATTGTCCATGCACAGTGGACAATGGAGGGCACTTGAGGGCAAGGATTGTGTTGACCAGCTGTAGCTTGCTTTCCCAATCAAGCTATCAGTGGTATTTATTGAGTACTTACTGTATGCTGAGCACTGTACTGAGCACTTAGGAGAGCACAATGCAATAGAATTTATAGAAATATTCCCTCCCCAAAAGAAATACAGTGCTCTGCGTAAGTTAAATATGCTCAATTAATACCACTGATTGATTGGTTGACTGATTGACACTTGGAAGCACCAGACACCCGGGACCACTTGACAGTGCGTGGGTAATACCAGGAATACAATGTAACATCACGACGTCCAAAATGCATGCAATTCAGAATTCCACAGTGTTTCAACCAAACCCACTCCTCCCACTTTCTCTCCCATCACTGTAGACAATACCCCTGTCTTCCCTGCCTCACGAGCCCATAACCTTGGCATTATACTCAACTCATTTCTCTTTCTCAACTCACATATTCAATCTGTCACCAAATCCTCAGTTCTACCTTGACAACATCACTAAAGTCTACCCTTTCATCTCAATCCATACTGATACTACGCTGATTCAAGGACTTATCCTATCCTCCTTTACTGCTGCATCAGCCTCCTCACTGACCTCCCTGCCTTCTGTCTCCCCACCCAGTCCATAGTTCACCATACTACCTGGATCACTTTTCTAAAAAATATTCAGCCCATGTCTCATCATTCCTCATGAACCTCCAGTCATTGCCCATCCACCTCTGCATCAAACAGAAAGTCCTCGCCATCAGTTCTCCATCAGTTCTTTCCTTCCTAACTAACCTTGGTCCAATACCAACCTACTCACTGAACCTCAATCTCATCTGTCTCGACAATGACCCTTTGCCCACATCCCCTTCAGGCCCGGAACCCCTTCCTCCTTCATTTATGACACAATGAAACTTTCCCCACCTACAAAGTCTTTTGAAGATCACGTTTTAATCAAAGATGATGTCAACCAACTGCAGTGTGCTCTCCCAAACAATCAGTGGAATTCTGTGTCACCTCAACTCGCTCCCTTGGCTCTTCCCCCCACTTTCCCTGCCCCACAGCACTTATGGATATATCTATAATTCTATTCATTTATATAGATGCCTGTTTACTTGTTTTGATGTCTGTCTCCCCCCTTCTCTCTTGATTGCTGAAATGTACTTTCCAAGCACTCAGTACAGTGTTTAGCATACAGTAAGTGCTCAATAAATATGATTGAATGAATGAATGAATGGAATTTATTGAGTGCTTACTGAGTGTAATGTGAGTACAGCTCCAAGGGCATAGGTGACGCAGAAGGAAGAGTGAGTAGGAGAAATGAAGGCTTAGATGAGGAAGGCCTTTTGGAGGAGATGTGCTTTTGATAAGACTTTAAAAGTGAATGTCTGTTGAATAGGAAGATGGAGGGAGTTCCAGGCCAGTGGCAGGTCATGGGTAAGGGGTCTCTGGTGAAATAGAGGTACATTGAGTAAGCTGGCATTAGAGGAGTGAAGTGTGAGGGCTGGCTTGTAGTAGGAAATCAGGGAGGTAAAGTCAGAGCGGCCAAGGTGATTGAGTGAACTAAAGCCAGTGGTGAGGAGTTTCTCTTTGATGTAGAGGTGGATGGGCAACCACTGAAGGTTCTTGAAGAGTGGGGAAACATGGACTGAGCAGTTATGATCCAGACAGCTGAGTGAAATATGGACTGAAATGGAGAGAGATAGGAGGCAGGGAGGTCTATCCACAAGGCCACGCTGCTTACAGTCTAGACAGTGTTTTGGGCAGGGGTCATGTCCACCGACTCTATTGTCTTGTACTCTCCCAAGTGTTTAATCTGGTGCTCTACATAAGAAAGCACTCACTACATATGACTGATTGATTGATTGACCAATAAGTACCACATGATTTCACAAAGAGGAGATACATGAGCAGAACCACAGGCTACCCTCAACCCATCTCCGGTTCTCCTACCCGAGTGACCGGTTTGGCCCCTGGGGACTTGTATATCCACATCTCACTGAAGAATCCACACCTCAATATGGCAGAGCCCTTTGTCACATTTCTGCTCCCTCCCGGACTGCCCGGTGTGTCCCAATTCATTCGGGTGGCCACCACTATACTCATAGAATCCTTCCCAGGTTTTTGGTTTAGTTTTTAGGGGCTTTTTATGGTAATCGTTAGGCACTTACTATGTGCCAGGCACCCTATTATGCACTGGGGTAGATACAAGCTAATCAGGTTGGATACAATCCGTGTCCCATATGGGACTCACAATCTTAATCTCCATTTTAAAGATGAGGCAACTGAGGCAAAGAGAAGTTAAATGACTAGTCTAAGGTCACACAGCAAGCAAGTAGCAGAGCCGGGATTAGAACCCAGGTCCTTCTGGCTCCCAGGCCCGGGCTGTAGCCACTAGGCCACATTGCTTGTAATATGTTTCCAAAAGAGGGTTGGTGTTGCATGGTCGGGATATGTTCCTGACTTTAAGGCTCAAGAGTCACTAAATGTCTTGTGGAAATCTTCATTGATGAGGAATGTGTTCAGTTTAGGATTCTTCTGGCTTCAAAGACCTTCTTTGGCTCTGACTTCAGTCACAGTATTAGTTAAATAACTGGAGGATTATTCACTTTGAAAAAAATCACCAGCTGTGGCCACAGAGAGTACTGTTATTATCATTATTAGTTATTATTCCTGATAACTCTGGTTTTCCTTCTTCAATCCAATATTATCTTTATCCATCTTGCCCTCAGTTTCCCCTTTGATTTCCCAACATTCCACGTGCCCACAGGAGCAGTGCGAAGCCCAGCGTGCAGATCTTAGGAAAGACTAGTCCGTGCGGCAGTGAGCATGTTTGGGGCAGGTGAATAGATCAAAGGCAGTTGGGTGGATCATTCCCCAGTGAATTAGGATGCGACCAGGGACTTGCCCTCCTAGTCAAAGGAAGTTTAAGGAAAACTGCTTGATTCCAGTTTTACAAAAGAGCTCAAATGGAGTGAAAAGAAATAGGGGAGGAAGCATTAAAGAGGAAGGGATTACTCTGCCCGGTTTTTGAGAGTGACACTCATGTGCTGGGTTCCCCATCATATGCCACCCAGATGAACATGTCAATCAGTCATTTTTACTGAGCGCTTACTGTGCGCAGAGCACTACACTAAGCACCTGGGAGAGTACACTAAAGCAACAGACACATAGCCTGCCCACAACGAGCTTACAGTCTAGAAGGGAATCATGTCTGCAGATCCCTGATGTATTTCTGCTTTCCCTGCCCAGAGAGGTCAAGGCACTGGCTAAGCTGACAGACCTTGAATGGACCTTGAATGGAAAACTGAACACTTACAGAATCATAGCAACTTTCTCTCTGACATTGCTCTGGACATGGGTGATCAAATCAGTCAAATCCTGGTCCTTTTCTCTGCTCGGAAGTCACTTGATTCTGGTAAATCCCATATCCAGGTTGACGAAAAAGTCTCTGAAATCCTCACCCAGGAGCCAATAGTTGGAGTTTTCCTTAACATCGCGACCCAGGCTCAAATTTTACTTTTTGGTTTTTTAACGGTATTTGCTAAACCCTTACTATGTGTCAAGCACCGTTCCAAGGGTGTGGGTAGAGACGAGTTAATCAGGTCAGACACAGTCCCTGCCCCACATGGGGCTCACGGTCTAAGCAGGGGATGGAGAACAGGTATTTAATCCTGTTAAGTGACATGATGACACAGCAGGCAATTGGTGGGTCCGGGATTAGAACCCAGGTCCTCTGACTCCCAGATCTCTGCTCTTTCCACTAGGCCATTCTCCTTCTTAAAGTTCAAGATCTCATTCAAAATCTGGAGAAGAAATGGCTTTAAATTCCATTTCGTTGGAAGTTTCTTTCAGCTCCAGGCACTGCACAATCAGAACAGGCTGGAAGATAATAAGTGCGTTCTCACTCCCCTAAGAATCGATGCCTTATCGTGGCAGGAGAGTTTGTGTACACTGATGAAGTTTAGAGCTATGCCGTATGTTGTTACCCATAATGGAAAGGTCTAAGCTGAAGCATCCAAGTCAATTCACCTGTGCTGGGCAGCAGTGGCGTTGGAAAGGGTCAAAGGCTGATGATCCAATGATCCAAATGTTGATCAAATGGCAGATACTCAAGGTTTTACTGTGTGGGAGAAGGCAACGGTAAACCGCTTCCATATCTTTACCACGAAAACTCTACGGATACACATACCAGAAGGACTTTATGACAGAAGTTGGTGTTTTCGGAAGCGGATGTGTTCATGGAGTCACTATGGGTCGGAAATGAGTCGACGGCCTTTAGAGAAGAAGAGCACAGCAATACCACTCCCTGCTCCGGACCGTGGCTTTCAGTTGGTCGGTGAGTCAATCAGATGACTGAACTCCTCAGCAACAGCTACCGGAATTTTGACTCCAGACAGCGATTTAATTATTCATATTGATACAAGCCCTCAGGTCCTTCCTTGATGCTGAACTTTTTTATTTTGGCATTCGCTAAAGACCCCTGTTTCGTGTGGGGTGGACACACAGACTGATCCAACAGGCCAACATAAAATCCAACATGCTTAAAGGCAGCGGTTGTGTATGAGAATGATCCACTTTTGTTCCCTTCTGGGCCTGAAAATGAGAGGCATGAGGAATTTGAACACAAACCAGATAGGGAGCAACTCTCAGTCTGAGCATCTGGCCTGAGCAACTTCTGGAAACTGAGGCACCATGATCTATGGGACTGCTTTTTAAACTACTTTGTCTGGTCACTTAGCATTTAGTATTACTATTATTATAATTATGTTTGTGAAGTGCTTGCTATGTGTCAAACACTGTCCTAAGCACTGGAGTAGATTCAAGTTAATTTCGGGTTGGACTTTCAGTCTAAGTAGGAAGGGGAACGGGTGTGTAATTCCCATTTTCAGCTGAGGAAACGGAGGCAAAGAGAGGTTAAGTAACTTGCCCAAGATCACGCCGCAAGCATTTGGCAGAGTCCAGAATAGAACCCAGGTTCTCTGAGCTGGGCTCTTTCCCCTAGGCCCTGCTGCTTCTCCTTGGGCCCTGGTCAGGTGTCTAAATGCTTTGCTGTCTGTCTCCTGTTTTGCGGTCTGTCTTCCCCGTTTAGACCGGAGGCCCGTCCGTGGGCAGGGATCGTCTCTTCCGTTGCCGAATTGTACATTCCAAGTGCTCAGTACGGTGCTCTGCACATAGTCAGCGCTCAATAAATACTATTGAATGAATGAATGAATGAATAAATGACTCTGTCATCATGCTGACCTGCGGACTGGATGTTCTGCATGGTCCAAAAGAAAAAGAACAGGCCCAGGAGTTGGGTTCTAAACCCCACTTTGCCACTTGCCCACTGCGTGACCTTGGTCAAGTCACTTAACTTTTCCAAACTAAACCCTCCTTTCCTTTTCTCCCGCTCCCTTCTGCATCACCCCAACTTGCTCCCTTTATTCATCTCCCCTCCCAGCTCCACAGCACTTATATACATATCTGTCATTTATTAATTTATAAAACTAGCTGTCTCCCCCTCTAGTCTGCAAGCTCATTGTGGGCAAGGAATATGCCGGTTATATTGTAGTCCCCCAAGTGCTTAGTACGGTGCTCTGCACTCATTAAGCGCATAAGAAGTATGATCGACTGTCTGACTGAGAGGTCTCTCAGCCCTTGTACCAATTCCCTTCTGAAGCGTCAGCGTTTCAGCTGCTATACTCCGGCTTCCTCCCGAGGATACATGTTCCCACATGATCCCCCATCTGCAAAGTTTATGGGGGTTGTATCCACCATTAGCCAGCAGCAGTTTGGGAAGCCAAGACTTGCCAAACCCCCTTTAAAAAGTCCCCCTTATTTATCACCATTAGATACTTTCTGTTTCTCTCCCCATCACCTTTATTTTTTACAATCTCTGCTGGCCCATATTCAGAAATGGGTATTTTATGACTTCAGCTGCCAGAGGGGAGCTCAGGTATCAAAAGTCAGGCCCGCTGTGATATCATCCAGGTTTGATTGAAACAAGCTGTAAGCTTCCTTTTGTGTTTCTGGGTGCGCTGGCGCCTGGGCTCCAGGACATCAGATCCTGGAGCACCGGGAGAGAATGTCTCCTTGTATTTCCGGGGTGTCCTTTCCACACTCTGGCTTTTCCCGACACGAAGGAGGGCCTCTGACTGTGGATGAGGAGTCTTAGCTACGGCCCAGTGCCTCAGGCCACACGGACCAACATAGTCCTGTTATTATGACTTGTGAATCGGCGTTGGACTGAATGTCCTGTCCCTTTTGTGTTCCAGATATTTCTCTTTGTCGAGTCCCGCAATTGGCAATTGGCGGTTGCCACTTTGGGCATGTTTTGTGCTAGTTCTAAATACCCATTTTTCTTTTCTCTTCCCCATCTGTAGTTTATTTTGTGTCTTTATCTCACCACCCGCCCCCCAGATGGTAAAATGAGGATTAAATCCTACACCCTCCTACTTAGACTGTGAACTCTATGTGGATCAGGGACTGTGTTCAACCTGATTTGTGGGCCTGGAATGTGTCTGTTTACTGTTACATTGTACTCTCTCAAGTGCTTAGCACACTGCCCTGCACGCAGTAAGTGCTCAATAAATTCTATTGACTGACTGATAAATTTGTATCTACCCCAGTGCTTAGAATGGTGCTCAATACATAGTAAGTGCTTAACAATTACCACAATTATTAATCTGCTTCCTCCTTGTGAGAGGAGGTCAAACCTTCATATCCTTCTTCTTACTGTATTTCTTAAGCACTTATTATACGTCAAGCACTATTCTAAGTGCCGGCGTAGTTATATGCCAATCGAGAGGGACACAATCCCTGTCCCACATGGGGCTCACAGTCTAAATAGGAAGAAAAACTGACTTTGATTCTCCATTTCCAAGATGGGGGAACCGAGGCACAGAGAAGTTAAGTGACTTGTCCTAGGTTACACAGCAGGCGTCTAGCGAGCCAGGATTAGAACCTAGGTCCTCTGACTCCCAGGCCTATGCTTTTTCCACTAGGACGTGCTGCTTCTATGACTGCTTGGTTGCCCAGTGGGTAGAACACGGGCCTGGGAGTCAGAAGGGCTGGGTTCTAATCCTGGCTCTGCCACTTGACTGCTGTGTGACCGTGGACAAGTCACTTCACTTCTTTGTGCCTCGGTTACCTCGTCTGTATAATGAAGATTGAGACTGTGAACCCCACACGGGACAGTGTCCAACTCGATTTTGCCTGGCACAAAGTAAGTGCTTAACAAATACTATCATCATCATCATTTCAAGCATTTAGTTCAGATCTGTTCACAGAAGGTCCTCAATAAATACACCCGAATCGTCGATTGGCCCAAATAAATGGAGGCTATGAATCAATCCCCCAAGGGTCTATAAATACTAGTTGAACGCAGCTGGCACTGAAGGTTCGGATCCTGGGTACGAGCCTGCACAATATTCCCACGTAGAGAGGATGGAGGAGAACGTTAGCCAGGTGGCTAGGCGAAGATGAACAGATTTAGCCTGGAACAGATCTCACCTCAGGGTCCTTTCTCTTCTAAGTGTCTTCCGCCGTCTATGAAATTCGCAGTGAAATTAGAGGAGAGATGATGACGGTCTTTGGCTGCTGGGCATTTTAATCCTGGACTGTGGGTTTGGTAAGAGGTCAGTGGTTCATATTGGCCGCTAGCGTGATGAGCCCCTCCGGACAGACCCTGCGGCTCACTGGATGAGTGGCTCCCGGGAAAGGCTGTGCTAATTCTCCCCAGTTGGTGGATTCCCCAAAGATGGGGGACCACAGCCTGGCACGATTACAGGTGGTTTATACTGGAAATGGTTTCTGGCACAGACCGGTGGTTTCCCTAGTAATGGCGACAACCCAAGGCAAAGTTGCCTCCATCGGTAATTGAACCGAAAGTCTCTAGAGCACCCATGGGGGCCAAGGCCAACGGGACACTCCTCTCCCCATCAATCAATCATATTTATTGAGCGCTTACTATGCTCAGAGCTTGGGATGGTACAATCCAACAATATGACTAAAACATTCCCTGCCCACAGTAAGCTTACAGTCTAAAGAGAGAGACAGACATTAACATATATAAAGAAATTAAGGATACATGAGTACTGTGAGGCTGGGTGGGAGGCGAATAAAGGGAGAAAGTTAGGGTGACCAGGAAGAGAGAGGGAGGAGGGAATAAAGGGAAGGCCTTTTGGAGGAGATCTGCCTTCAAAAAGGCTCTGAAGGTCGGGACAGTAATTGTCTGTCGGATACGAAAAGGGAGGGCATTCCAGGTCAGCGGCAGGATGTGGGCGCGTGGTTGGCAGTGAGACGAGATCGAGGTACAATGAACGGGTTGGCATTAGAGGAGCAAGAAACCTTATCTCCTCCAAGAGATGATTCATTCCATCGTATTTATTGAGCGCTTACTGTGTGCAGAGCACTGTACTAAGCGATTGGAACGTACAACTTGGCAGCAGATAGAGACGATCCCTGCCCGACAACGGGCTCACAGTCTAAAAGAGATCTTCTCTAACCCCTCATTTCCCCAGCCTGTTGGCTCTCCCTTCTGTAGCCCTGCAGGACTTTGATACTCACCCTACCCCCAGCCCCACAGCCCTTATGCACACATCCTTTTATCCTGCCAATTCCCAAATCTGTAATTTATTTCACTGTCTCTCAGGCTCCTTTTAGGCTGAGGCCATGTCTATCAACTCTACTACATTACACTCCATTCATTCATTCATTCAATAGTATTTATTGAGCGCTTACTATGTGCAGAGCACCGTACTAAGCGCTTGGAACGGACAAATCGGCAACAGATAGAGACAGTCCCTGCCCTTGGACGGGCTCACGGTCTAATCGGGGGGGACGGACAGACGAGAACAATGGCAGTAAATAATGATAATAATAATGTTGGTATCTGTTAAGCGCTTACTCTGTGCAGAGCACCGTTCTAAGCGCTGGGGTAGACACAGGGGAATCAGCTTGTCCCACGTGGGGCTCGCGGTCTTCATCCCCATTTTACAGATGAGGGCACTGAGGCACCGAGAAGTGAAGCGACTTGTCCACAGTCACACAGCTGACAAGGGGCGGAGCCGGGATTCGAACCCGTGACCTCCGACTCCAAAGCCCGGGCTCTTTCCACTGAGCCACCGCTGCTTCTCAATAGGGTCAAGGGGAAGAACATCTCATGAAAACAATAGCAAATAAATAGAATCAGGGTGATGTACATCTCATTCAACAAAATAAATAGGGTGATGAAGATATATACAGTTGCACTTGTGTGTATATGTACGTATTTATAAGTCTATTTTTCATATTAAGGATGCATGTCTATATATCTCTATAATTCTATTCATTTATATCGATGCCCGTTTCCTTGTTTCGATGCCCGTCTTCCCCCTCCTAGACTGTGAGCCCGTTTAGGACGGGGATTGTCTCTCTTCGTTGCCGAACTGAACTTTCGAAATGCTTAATACAGTGCTCGGTAAGAGCTCGGTAAATATGATTGAATGAATGAATGAATTAGAGAAGCAGCGTGGCTCACTGGAAAGAGCACGGGCTTTGGAGTCAGAGGTCATGGGTTCGAACCCCGGCTCTACCACTTGTCAGCTGTGTGACTTTGGGCAAGTCACTTAACTTCTCGGTGCCTCAGTCACCTCATCTGTAAAATGGGGATTAAGACTGTGAGCCCCACGTGGGACAACCTGATTCCCCTGTGTCTACCCCAGCGCTTAGAACAGTGCTCGGCACATAGTAAGCGCTTAACAAATACCAACATTATTATTATTATTATTACCCCAAGTGCTCAGAACAGTGCTCCGCAAGGGGTAAGCAGTCAGTAACTACCCCTGATTGAGTGAGTGGTATTAGAGAAGCAGCGTGGCTCAGTGGAAGGAGCCCGGGCTTGGGAGTCAGAGGTCACGGGTTCGAATCCCGGCTCCGCCCCTTGTCAGCCGTGTGACTGTGGGCAAGTCCCTTCACTTCTCTGGGCCTCAGTTCCCTCATCTGTAAAATGGGGTTTAAAACCGTGAGCCCCACGTGGGACAACCTGATCGCCCTGTATCTACCCCAGCGCTTAGAACAGTGCTCCGCACATAGTAAGCGCTTAACAAATACCAACATTATTATTATTTCGGCATTCGCTTATCTGGTTATTTACTGTTAATCTCCTTTCTGTAACTTATTTGGAGTCCGTTTCCCTTGCTAGGTTGTAATCTTCTTGAGGGCAGGGGTTTTGTCTTCTCACTCTGTTGTACTCTTTCAAGTGTACACAAAGTGTTCAGTAAGTAAGATGTATTTCCAAGTGAAGATGTGAAGACCTCAGCAGCTATGACAGAGTGGATTGGCGGAAAGAGATGTCAAATAGCAGCAGCGTGGTTTAGTGGAAAGAGCACGGACTTGGGAGTCGGAGGTCGTGGGTTCGAATCCTGTCCCCGCCACTTGTCAGCTGTGTGACTTGGGGCAAGTTGCTTCACTTCTCTGTGCCTTAGTTACCTCATCTGGAAAATGGGATGAAGACTGTGAGCCCCACGTGGGACAACCCGATTAGCTCGTATCTACCGCAGCGCTTAGAACAGCGCTCGGCATATAGTGAGCACTTAACAAATACCATCATTGTTATTAGTATTGAATAAGGGAAACTTAACTCTCCCTCTTTCATCTTGCAAATTACAGGACAGCATATCCCAGTGGAATGAATACGGGACTTGGTGTCTGGAGACCAGCGGCATGGCCTACTGGCTAGAGAATGGGCTGGGCAGTCAGAAGGACCTGGGTTCTAATCCTCCCTCTGCCACTTTGCTGTGTGACCCTGGGCAAGTCACTTCATTCATTCACCCTACACATTCAACCCGTCACCAGAACGTGCCGGTCCCACCTTGGCAGTATCGCCAAGATCCGCCCTTTCCTCTCCATCCAAACTGCTACCGTGCTGGTACAAGCTCTCATAATATCCCCACTGGATTATTGTGGCATTCTCCTCTCGGATCGCCCATCCTCCTGTCTCTCCCCGCTCCAGTCTAGTCTTCATTCCGCTGCCCGGATCATCTTTCTACAGAAAGGCTCTGGGCATGTCGCTCCTCTCCTCAAAAACCTCCAGTGGTTGCCCGTCGACCTTCGCGTGAAACAAAAACTCCCTCTTGGCTTCAGAGTTCGCCATCACCTCGCCCCCTCCTACCTCACCTCCCTTCTCTCCTTCTACCGCCCACCCCGTACGCTCCGCTCCTCCGCCGCTCACCTCCTCACGGTCCCCCGTTCACGCCCGTCCCGCCGTCGACCCCCGGGCCACGTCCTCCCGCGGTCCCGGAACGCCCTCCCTCCTCACCTCCGCCAAACTGACACTCTTCCCCTCTTCGAAGCCCTACTGAGGGCTCACCTCCTCCAGGAGGCCTTCCCAGATTGAGCCCCCCCTTTCTCTCTGCTCCTCCTCCCCTCCCCTTCACCCCTTCTGCCCTCTGCTCTTCCCCCTTCCCCTCCCCACAGCACTTGTGCATATTTGTATATATTATTTATTTTGTTAATGATGTGTATGATTCTATTTATCTTGATGATATCGATGCCAGACTGCTTGCTTTGTTCTGTTGTCTGTCTCCCCCTTTTAGACCGTGAGCCCGTCGTTGGGCAGGGATTGTCCCTATATGTTGGCAACAGTGACTCCAGTGGTTGCCCATCGACCTCCGCTCCAAACAAAAACTCCTCACTCTAGGCTTCGAGGCTGTCCGTCACCTCTCCCCTTCCTACCTCTCCTCCCTCCTCTCTCTCCACCGCCCACCCCGCACGCTCCGCTCCTCCGCCGCCCGCCTCCTCGCCGTCGACCCCCGGGCCGCGCCCTCCCTCCTCACCTCCGCCAAACTCATTCTCTTCCCCTCTTCAGAACCCGATTTACAACTCACCTCCTCCGAGAGGCCTTCCCAGACCGAGCTCCCCTTCTCCCTCTACTCCCTCTGCCGCCCACCCTTCACCTCTCCGCAGCTAAACCCTCTTTTTCCCCTTTTCCCTCTGCTCCTCCACCTCTCCCTTCCCGTCCCCACGACACCGTAGTCGTCCGCTCGACTGTATATATTTCCGTCTCCCTATTTATTTTGTTAATGAAATGTACATCGCCTCGATTCTATTCAGTCGCCATCGGTTTTTACGAGACGTTCTTCCCCTCGACTCTATTTATCGCCATCGTTCTCGTCCGTCCGTCTCCCCCGATCGGACCGTGAGCCCGTCAGACGGCGGGGACCGTCTCTATCTGTTGCCAACTTGTTCGTCCCAAGCGCTTAGTACAGTGCTCTGCACAGAGTAAGCGCTCAATAAATACTGTTGAATGAATGAATGAATGTTGCGAATTGTACATTCCAAGTGCTTAGTCCAGTGCTCTGCACATAGTAAGGGCTCAGTAAATACAACTGAATGAATGAACTTCTCTGTGCCTCGCTTATCTCATCTGCAAAATGGGGATTAAGACTGGGACCCCCGTGTAGTACAAGGACTGTGTCCAACCCTATTACCTGGTATTTACACTGGTGCTTAGTACAGTGGCTGGCACACAGTTAGTGCTTAACAAATACCCAATTATCATTATTAATATTACTATTATTATTAGTCCCAACACTGCCACTGCCCTGCTGGAAGAACTTGGACGAGTAATTATAGTATTAGTAATAGTAGTAATGTTATTTACCGAATACATACTCAGTATAAGGCACCAAACTAAGCAGTTGGAAAGTACAATAAAAGCCGCAGGCCCGTTCCCTACCCTCAGAGAGCTTACACACTCAAGGAGTCAGTTTACTGTCCTGTTCCTCGGTTTCCTCAGTGTGGCCTAGTGAAAAGGCCAAGAGGGTAAGGGGGGAGTCAGATGACCTGGTTTCTAATTCTGGCTCTGGCATTTACCTATTGTGTGAACTTGGGAAGTCCCTTGACTTCTCTGTGCCTCAGTTTCCTCAATTGTAAAGTGGGGATTCAATACTTGCTTTTCCTCCTACTTAAACTGTGAACCCCTTGTGGCACAGGGACTGTGTCTGACCAGATGAACCTCTATCTACTGCAGCACTTAGAATATTTTTTTTTTAATGCCATTTGTTAAGCACTTACTATGTGCCGGGCACTGAACCAAGCACTGGGGTAGAATCCAGCTAATCAAATTGGACACTGTCCATGGCCCACATGGAGGGCACAGTCTTAATCCCTATTTTGCAAATGAGAGAACTGAGGCACAGAGAAGTGAAGTGACTTGCCTGAAGTCACTTAGCGGACCAGTAGCCGAGGTGGGTGGCTCAGTGGAAAGAGCCTGGGCTTCGGAGTCAGAGGTCATGGGTTCGACTCCCGGCTCTGCCACTTGTCAGCTGTGGGACTGTGGGCGAGTCACTTGACTTCTCTGTGCCTCAGTGACCTCATCTGTAAAATGGGGATTAACCGTGAGCCTCACGTGGGACGACCTGATTACCCGTTATCTCCCCCAGCGTTTAGAACAGTGGTCGGCACATCGTAAGTGCTTAACAAATATGAATATTATCATTAATATTATTAACTCAGTTCCTTCTGACTCCCAGGCCCGTGCTCTATCCACTAGGCCATGTTGCTTAACACATAGTAAGCATTCAACAGATGTCATAATTATTATCTGTCAAATGGGAATAAAATGCCTGCCCTCTTAGGCTGTAAACCCCTTGGGGTAGAGAGACTGTTTAATCATATAAACTTGACTCTATCTCAGAGCTAAACCCACTGCCTGTCACATCCTAAGTGTTTTATAAATTCAAAACTCAATAATCATTTTTCCTTTTCTAATAATGCCTATTGCATGCACTGAAAGCTTTCAGTTCTGAAAATCTGGTCTTCCTGAAAGCCAGAGAAACAGAAAAAAAGGATCACAATCTTCTGGGCGGTGAAGGAGTGTAAATCACGTCACAGGGATGGTTGGGCGGAAAAGGGTTACAATAAAACACGGTTGTGACTTGCTGGGGCTTTAACAAATTTCAGAATCAGCCTCAGCAGGAAACAACAGCTCGTTTGGCCAACCACAGCTGAGGGCTAGAGAACTCTCGGGATTTGGGGTTATCTGCGTGTGCAGGAACCTTTTACTAGGCCAGTTTATAGGCCTCTGTGTTTCCTGAAAATTAGCTATTGCAATGACAGCTCGTGTTTCCATCTCTGCTTTGATTCAGGAACACATGGAAAACTTTCTGACAGTTTGGATGGTTCCGATGACTCAGATTCCCTCCGCACCGCTGGTGAGCACTGCCAAGCAGATTTTCCTGTCTGCAGACAGGCAATAAAAATGTTTGCTTTGGGCAGGTAGTCCTATCGAGCTAGATTATTTGGGGATTCAGGCGGTGAATGCTGAATTGAGATCTGGCTGATTCAAGCCCATGAAGTTTGGGCGGTGGGATATGGTTTCCCCGTCAGGAAAGATTCTTAAGCCACAGTCGTTAATGGGCAGGACCTGTTTGGGTCCTGCTCTACTATCCAGAGTGCTAATAAGCCGCGTGGCTTAGGGGAGAGCACCCAGTCCTGGGAGTCAGAGGACTTGGGTTTTAATCCTGGCTCTGCCAATTGTTCTCTATGTGATTTGGGGCAAATCACATATAGTTTCTGTGCCTCAGTTGACTCATCTGTAATGTGGAGATTAACTACCCATTTTCCTTCCGACTGAAACTTCGATCCCCATGTGGGTCAGGGGCGGTGTGGCAGGACCATGGTTCCTGGGTCCTGATCCCAACTCTGCCGCTTGTCTGCTGTGTGACCTTGGGCAAATGACTTCACTTCTCTGTGCCTCACTTACTTCATCTGTAAAATGGGGATGAAGACTGTGAGCCCCATGTGGGACAGGGACTCTGTCCAATCTGATCACTTTGTATTTACCTCAGTGGTTACAACAGTGCTCGGCACATACTGTACTCTCCCAAGTGTTCAGTGTAGTGCTCTGCCCGCAGTAAGCGCTAAATAAAGACGGTCGAACGAATGGCTGAATACAAAGTAAGGGCTTAACAAATACCCTAAATATTATTATTATTACTATGGTGTTCAAGCTGACTAATTTGTGTCTACCCCAGCACTGAGAGCTGTTCTTGATACACAGTAAGCATAATGAAAACCATGAAAAAATCAATCACTGGTATTATTGACTGCTTACTGTTTGCAGAGCACTGAACCGAGTACTTGACGTGCCGCTAGACTTGTCCTTCCTGTCCTGAAACTGAGTCCTGAAAGTCCGATCTGAGCTGCCACAGGCCAAGTGATGTTTAGTTAAGACTAGCCTTGTGAAAACATCACGACGTCTTTAGTTTACTTAACAGGGCTAACTCCCAAAGACTGTCTCCCATAATCATTTTAACTGAACTTTTAGACCACATTTTATCTTTTCAAAGTCCCTTTCCATTCATTAGGTTATTCACACAACACTCCTGTGAGCATTGCAGTATTACGAGCCTCACTTTGCAGTTAACAAAAACAAGGCTAGAGAGGTTATATAAGTTATCTGGGCCCCGCACCGGCAAAATGAGAGAAGTGGAGATTAGCACACGTGAGTTTATCACTGACACTCCCTTTAGTCCATTGGTCCCCCATCTCCCCCTCAGATGTCATAACTCCATCACCCTTCTGAGTGCTTCTGCTGTTTGACTGAATTGTTCCTGAAAATAAATAGAATAATGGAGCTTCAGAATCACCATAAAATCCTAATGATCTTAGGCGATGTGACTGTAAGAATCTCCGAGGCACTCTCATTCCTGCCGGGCATCGTCTGAGCTGTTGACAATACAGAGGAAGCATAAGAGACATTCTGACCACTAGCAGAGTACAGTGGTTCCAAGAAAAGTGCGGCAGGATAATCCACGGCCACAGACTCCAGCAAAAATAAGGTCACAAAGTCTTACAAAGTTTCAAGGATTGTCTTAAACTCATTCGAATAAGGGACATCAACTTTTCTTGGCCTTTCTCCAACTTTATCTTACATAATAGCTGGGTTGCCCTCCTTCCCCTCTCCTTTTTCTTTCCCCATCTTCTCTCTCTCTCTCTCTCTCTCTCTCTCTCTTCCCCCTCACCCCCAGAGGATCCCAGCTAGAAGGAAAAGTTCCGGTCACTGATTAGGTCCAGAGAATCTTCACTTCCCAGTGGTGCCAGGTGTGACCAGGCCCTGAAGTGCCTTGAATTTCTTTATTGGAATCAACTTGTGGATTGTAATAATGATGCTGGTATTTGTTAAGCGCTTCCTACGTGCAGAGCGCTGTTCTAAGCGCTGGGGTAGATACAGGGGAATGAGGTTGTCCCACGTGAGGCTCGCAGTCTTCATCCCCCTTTTACAGATGAGGGAATTGAGGCACAGAGAAGTGAAGTGACTTGCCCACAGTCACACAGCTGACAAGGGGCAGAATCAGGATTATATTTACCCAGTGATCTGGTACATAGAAAGGACTTATTGGGGAAAATCATGTCCTAGTGGAGAGAGCATCGGCCTGGCAGCTAGAGGACCTGGGTTCTAATCCCACCTCTGCTTCCTGCCTTCTAGGTGAGCTGGGACAAGTCACTTTCTTCCTCGATGCCTCATTTTCTTAATCTGTAAAATGGGGATTCATTATCTGTTCTCCCTCCTACTTGGACTGCCTGAGGGGCAGGGACTGTGACTAACCTGATAATCTTATCTTCTACGGTGTTTGGTACTTAGTAAACACTTTACAAATATCACAGTTAATATTATCATTACATTTAATAATAAATACCTTATGATAACAAAAATAGTCCTTCTATCCAGACCATCAAACATCAGAGGAGGGTGGCTTTGATAGATCATGGGTCTGGAAGTCAGAAGGTTATGTGTTTGCTGTGTGACCTTGGGAAAGTCACTTCACTTCTCTGAGCCTCAGTAACTTCATCTGTAAAATGGGGATTAAGAGTGTGAATCCTATGTGGGACAAGGACTACCTTGTATCGACCCCTGGGCTTAGAACAGTGCTTAGCACATAGTAAGCACTAAATAAGTACCATAATCATTATTATTATTATTATTATCCCCAAGAAACCCCAGAACTTGATCTTTCCTTATGAGAAGCAGCGTGGCTCAGTGGCAAGAGCCCAGGCTTGGGAGTCAGAGGTCATGGGTTCGAATCCCCACGCTGCCACTTGTCCGCTGTGTGACTGGGGGCAAGTCACTTCACTTCTCTGGGCCTCAGTGACCTCATCTGGAAAATGGGGATTAACTGTGAGCCTCACGTGGGACGACCTGATTGCCCTGTATCTTCCCCAGCGCTTAGAACAGTGCTCTGCACCTAGTAAGCGCTTAACAGATACCAACATTATTATTATTATTATTATTAGAGCTATTTCCAGTTTTACTTTAAAGGAACTAGCATTTAAACATCTTCACTGAGGATTTCCTCCTCCATTCCTCACCCTACATGTACGGATCTTCTTTGCCGCCCTCTGCGACTTCAGATGGCTGATGTATAGAGATTAATTCCTGTACCTGGATAAAATGGGGGCAAGTCTTTTGGCAAGTCTTTAGGAGCTGGTGCTCCTAAAAACCCGGGCTAAGGGGGATTTGACTGTTCTTCAAGATTGACCGAAGAAAATCTGGAACCAATTGGGAGAACAAAGCTTTCATGATAATGACTTACATTTGTATCAAGTCTTTTATTTGGCTTGATCACAGAGTTCTCCACGAACTGATGGACAAACTAAGCAGGCAATGCAGTCACCTCTAGAGCGAAACAAGGAGCAGGAGTTTTAAAAGGCTTCTGAAGAAGCCAGACTTGGGCACCAAGTATAGAGTTCTTAGCCAGTGGCAGCTCCAAAGAGAACAGAAAGAGAGGAGGGAGTTACCACTTGGCCTCATCTTCATAATTAATATCACACTGGTTCTCAATATTCACATTTTCAGGCCTGACTACAACTTTGAATAGACTTTTGAAAGAATGAGATAAAATTATTCATTCAATAGTATTTACTGAGCGCTTACTAAGTGCAGAGCACTGGACTAAGCGCTTGGAATGAACAAGTCGGCAACAGATAGAGACGGTCCCTGCCGTTTGACGGGCTTACGGTCTGATCGGGGGAGACGGACAGACGAGAACGATGGCGATAAATTATCATTATTATCATAATATGGATGTGAATCGGCAGTAATGAAGTGTTTATAGGGCAATGTGGTTTTGCCTGGAATGCTCATTGCAGTAAAGTGTTATAATCACTTGGCTACCCTGTCAGCAGTTCAATGGTATTGCAGGAGGAACCAACTGTAACTAACTTGAAATTCATTGGTTATTAGAAATTGCCTTTAAGCTCTTGCAAATTGATTCTCCTTGAGATGGTGATAACCTCTAATAGGTATCAGATAAGTGTTAGTGAAATATCAAATAACTGAAATATAACAATTCAATTTAATTACGCATAAGCAGCATGGTCTGGTGGAGAGAACATGGATCTGGGATTCAGGGGACCTGGATACTAATCTTGAGAGTCAGAGGTCGTGGGTTCAAATCCCAACTTCGCCACTTGTCAGCTGTGTGACTCTGAGCTAATCACTTAACTTCTCTGTGCCTCAGTTACCTCATCTGGAAAATGGGGTTTAAGACTGTGAGCACCATGTCGGTCCCAGCGCTTAGAACAGTGCTAGGCACATAGTAAGCGCTTAACAAGTCTCATCATTATTATTATTAATCTTGTTTCTGCTACTTGCCTGACATGTGACCTTGGGAAGTCACTTAATTTCTCAGAGTCTCAGTTTCCACATTTGAAAATGGGGGTTAAATACTTGGTCTGTGAGAGCTCAGTGGCACAGGGATTGTGTCCAACCTGATCTTCTTGTACTATCCCCAGTGTTTAGCATAGAATGTGCTAGGGACATAGTAAATGTTTAACAAATACCACATTATCATTATTGTAATCATTATTCATAATAATTTTCCATCTTCAAATACCCTATTCCCTGTTGAAACAGTTGTTGTACATCATGATTTTTGTGTGTGGTGCGGGGGGAGGAGGTTGCAGGAGTTTAATTATTCTTCTGTAGGGGGAGTGACTTAGCTTCCCATATCTTTGGGTGTCTGGGCCAATGAAGAAAATGGGACACAGTGTTCATTTCTGCTGGGCTCTTCATGATCACTCCATTTGTAAAACCTCCCCACATTTTGTAGGAGTGTTTCTCCCCCCAGAGTGGTAAGCTACGCTCTTCAAGGCATGTCTTGGTAGCATTCTCGGTCAGGCCAAGGGGGTTGCCTGACTGGGTTGATGCCTGTTGGGAAGGAAAACCCTTGGCCAGGATTGATCCCCAGTACCCTATTCAGAGATGGGTTCGAGGTTGATTTGGGGAGAGAGTTAGACTCTTAACCTTTTTGGAGGGGGGGTAAGAATTTCATCTTTTATTTAGTTTTTTGGAATATGGCCTAATAGCACAGAGGCTCTTCATAGAGATCAAGTGGTCTATATTCTATTACGTTAACTCATATGGAGACTCAGTGGTAATATTTCCTAGAGGAATGATCTCAGAAAATTAGGGAGAGTGAAGGGTGGGCAAGTTGGGCTGGTGGGAGAAACCTGAAGTCGAAAACGGGGGGTGGAATATTTTTGAGTCGATTTGAAATTTCTTTGAAATTAATCATATGGCAGCTGGTTGCATTGATAAAGAAGGGAGACAGAAGCTCTTGGATTCCACTGGAGAACCCGGGGGAGGTGACCTGGGCCACCCTTTCCTCAATTACATGTCTCCTTTGCCTGGCAACCGCAGGCACACGTTCTTGAGAGGGCCGGGCGAGTGTCAGAGGAGACGCGGCGGGCACACGAAAGGTTCTTTTCCTCCCTTTCAGTAGGGACCCAGAAAGGACTCAAAGCTTCAGAACCTCTGCCAAGTCGATAAGATGAAAAATGTCACTTGTCTGAAATAACCGCCTAACACCCAGGGCCTCCCGCCAAAGCAGGGTCTTTGATGTGTCTGAGGCACGGCCCAGATTCATTGAGCCAGGAAGAGAGTTTTACCACTTCCAAAATAAACTGGACGGCACCTTCAGTTTGCTTAGCTGATAGAGAGACAAAAGCGAGTCTCAGAATCTCCAGTCCCATTTGGTAACTTTAACCCATAGGATGTTGGCCAGTCAATCCACTGACACTGAAAACAGTGGCCATTCAAGGGACCTATCTGTTCTGTATATATTCCTTGCAAAAGTCAACATGGACTTTCCAGTCCACAGAGAACTCCGCTGGAGTACCTAAGGCCCTTCTCTATGAAAGGAGTCTGGTCAATATGTAGTTAATATTTACCCTCCCGAACACTGCCAATGTTTTGTTTAAAAGGTAAAACCTGTTTCAGAACTGTTTACAGAAAGAAGGGGATTAGGGAAAGTGCTCTCTTTGGGGGATGGAGCGAACACAGTAGAAACCGTGGTCTGACTCCGCTGACATTCAGGATTCTTGTCCACTTTTCACCCTATTGAAATTCGTTCGTCTTCAGGTGACAAATCAAGGCAAAGGCAAACTGGGTCCTCACAGATTCAGCTCAATTCAAGACATTCTTTACTAAAAAGGACTGAATTTCCCAGAGGGATGAAAATGAAGCTTTTTGAAAAAAGAGCAAAGGAACTGCTCTTCAGGTATGGTTTGGGGTATTTTGTCGCCTACGGGAGACTTCTAAGGTGGACCAGGCAAACTTTTCCTGAAGTGACTAGTTCACTGTTGGTTGCTTTGGAACTATCCCGAAGCCTGGCTGTGGACAGGCCAGAATATCCATGGCCAGCAGTGATGAAGGGAATAGGGACACTCTGGGAGAAAAATTGGCACCTGGAATTTCCTTCTTTTTAACTTTTTTAAAGAGTAACAATGTCTGCAGGGAGGAAAGAGTGCTGGCCTGGGGGGGGCGGAGGGGAGAATCCTTGCAAACAATGATGGCTATTTATCCCTTTAAATTACAAGACTCTTTTATGCATGAGAGGGGCAGCAGGAGATGGGAGAGGTCAGGAAAAAATTGGATCCTATTCTTCATTCAGATAATCAATCAATGGTGTTTGTTGAGCATTTATTGTGTGCAGGACTCTGTACTAAGCTCTTGGGAGAGTATAATAGAGCACCGCACTATGTATTACGAGAAGCAGCCAGTCAATCTAAATTACTGAGCACTTTACTAAGTACTTGGGAGAGTACAATAAAACAGGCATATTCCCTGTCCACAATGAGCTTGCAGTCTAGTGGGGGGTGACAGACATTAATATAAATAAATCAATTGCAGATATGCACAGAAGTGCTGTGGGGCTGAGGGAAGGGTGAATAAAGTGAGAAAATCAGGATACGCAGAAGGGAGTGGGAGAAGAGGAAAGGAGAGCTTAGTCGGGAAGCCCTCTTGAAGGAGACGCGCCTTCGATAAGGTTTCGAATCCTAAAAAATTAGCTGGCTAAAGCTGATGGTGAAGACTGCAGTGACATTTAAACACTTACTCATCCTCATGGCTATCTTGCCATTTTCTCCTTCCTATATGCAATTCATTTAGTGTGTATCTTCTTCCACTTGGTTGTAAACTGCAGTCTACTAACTCCACTGTTCTCTCCCTAGAACAGAGACCGCTCAATAAATACTACTGATTGAGTGGTCAGTACTTAGCAAGGCAACCATCTGCTGGGGTATGACATATGGTTACACGATGAGCAAGGAAGAGAGAATGAACTGTTATCAATTCCTCTGCCTACCTTCTTGTGAGCCTCATCTTTCTTGGGTTTTTTTAAGGTATTTGCTGAGCACTCACTATGTGCCAGGCACTGCTTTAAGTGTTGAGACAGATACGAGCTAATCGGGTTGGACGCAGTCCGTGTCTCACAAGGGGCTCAAAGGATTAATCCCCGTTTTACAGAAGAGGTAATTGAGGCAGAGAGAGGTGAAATGATTTGCCCAAGGTCCCACTGCAGATTAACAGTGGATCCAGAATTTGAACCCAGGTCCTTCTGACTCCCATGCCCTCGATCTATCCACTAGGCAACACTGCTTCTCTTATTCTTGATAGGAGGCTCCATCCTGTACATAATGATAACTGTGATATCTGACAGGAGCTTACTATTTTCCAAACACCGTTTTAATGCACTGGAGTAGATGCAAGATAATCAGATTCAAGCAAAAATTCACTAAGGCTCAAGATCATTTCTGCTCTAAGGTCATAACGATAATAATCATAATTGTGGTATTTGTTAAGCTCTTTCTTTGTGCCAAGCACTGTTCTAAGCCCTGGGGTGGATAAAGAGTAATCAGGTTGTCCCACGTGGGGCTCACGCTTTTAATCCCCATTTTACAGATGAGGTAGCTGAAGCCCAGAGAAGTGAAGCGACTCGCCCGAGCTCACACAGCAGACAAGCGGCGGAGCCGGGATTAGAACCCACGTCCTCTGACTCCCAAACCCGGGCTCTTGCCGCTGAGCCACGCTGCTTCTCACAGTGACGGTGGTAGTAAGAGATGCGGCATGGCCTTGAGGGTAAAGCATGGGCCTGGACGTTTGAAGGAGCTGGGTTTTAATCCCGACTCTGGCACCCGTCTACTATGGGACCTTGGACCTTGGACTCAGTGGGGATTGAGACGGTGAGCCCCATTTGGGTCAGGGACTGTGTCCAACCCGCTTGCGTCCACCCCAGCACTTAGAAGAGTGTCTGGCACAGAGTAAGCGCTTAACAAATACCACTGGGAAGCAGCATAGCGTAGTGGATAGAGCACGGGCCCGGCAGTCAGCGGGTCATAGGTTCTAATCCCGGCCCTGCCGAATTTCTGCTGTGTGATCATGGGCAAGTCACTTCCCGGGGCGTCAGTTACCACGTCTGCAAAATGGGGATTGAGAGACTGTGAGCCCCACATGGGACGTGGACTCTGCCCAACTCGATTTGCTTGTATCTACTCCAGTGCTTAGTACGGTGCCTTTCGCAGTCAGTGCTTAACAAATATCACTATTATCATCATTACCTTGTCCCGAGAATTTCCAGACAGAGGAGTTCATTGTTTCAATTAGGCCAACGGGGCTGAGTTTTACCGGGGGCCTCCGGCACACAGCCCTCCGCCCCGTGACCCCTTTGTGCCAACTCGATGTGATCTGAAACGATTTGTCACAACATTCCTGAGAAGTTTTCATGAGCTCTCTCCCCGAGAAAACATGATGGAAGATCCATGCGGCGAGGAGCCGGGGTTTGCCGGGGACGGGATCTTCGACGTGGCTGGGTGACATCTGGAAACACTCCCCTGCCATGTTTTATTAGAACATTCAAGTCACCTCGTTAAAGACTAGAGAGGGAGGCTCAGAGCAAAAGGATTGTTAGCAGATCAGTGGCAGATTGGTTCTCTAGCCATTTTCAGGCATCTTCATTTATTCTCCCAGGCCCTAAGGCGGCCAAGGGCTAAGGAACCTGCTAACAGTTTTTATCACAGTTTCCCAGGGTTTCTGAATGACAGAGAGTGAGAAGATCCCCCACTCTTTCCTCAGGTCATTACTGTTCAAAGAGTGAGCAGATGCACTACTTGACAAGGCTGATTTCATGCTGGTAAAAAAGGCAGACTTTGACCTTGCTTTGGACGCCCCAACTCTTCACCCACACTAATAATCCACAACGCACTGAAAGGTTTGGTGACTCTCACGGTATTTTCTCAAATGCGAGAGAGGGCCTTGCCCTGGGGTGCTGACGGGAGTTGGTAGACCCAGAGGACAGTGATTACAGTTCGGCTCCCCACTTTACAGGTTTAATTGCTCTTAGGGAATTACATCTCTTCGGTGATTCGGATTTCATGTCTAATAGACCCCCTTTCTAACCTTGTTGTCTTTCCCTTTTATTGTTTTTTAACCTAACAGAAGCAAAACTCCAAACCCTTCCCCCTCCTCCTTTCCTGGAAATTCTCAGGTGTTCTGAGGCAAGAGCCCTCCTTTCAGGTCTCGCCACCCCCTCGCCCTTCGCCGACATCCATAAACAAAGCCCGGCCTGTCTGCTGTTCCTCCTCCCTGAGACGACTGGAAGGGTGTGTAGTAGAACATTGGCAGGATTTAGACAAACACAATTATAATATTTATATTAAAGCTCACAATAGGTGTGGTCAATTAGTCAACATCTGGATCCAGGAGTACACAAAGGCCCATTGTAAAAAGCACACCAAATACGTCTCCCGTTCTTAGGGTATTCGAAGGCCAAGTTGGCCCCATTCCGACAACACCCAACAAGCCTCCACGGTTGGCCGTGAAATGACATGAAGACATTCGCTGTATCTAACAAAGATGAAGGCATGAGTAACCTGTTAGCAATCTGAATGTGTTGCCCAAGCTGAGCTAGACTTTATTATTCTCGCATGGTCTCCCTTTGGCATATTCTGGAAGACAAATGGTTATCTTCAATTGAGCATTCCAATGTGTGTTTGCGATTTCATTATTTTACCCCCCAGAAAATAGTAATAATGACAATAATTGTTGTAGTTGTTAAGTACTTACTTTGTGCCAGGCCCTGTACTAAACTCTGAGGTAGATATAGGCTAATTGTGTTAGACACAGTCCTTTTCCCATATAGGGCTCCCAGTCTCGATCCCCATTTTACAAAGGAGGTAACTAAGGCAGTGAGAAGTTGTGACTTGCTCAAGGTCACACAGCAGACGATTGGCAGAGCCAGGATTAGAATCCAGGTCCTTCTGATTCATTCATTCAATCATATTTGTTGAGCGCTTACGGTGCGCAGAGAACTGTCTTAAGTGTTTGGGAGAGTATAGTACAACAATAAACAGTCACATTCCCTGCCCACAATGAGCTTACCCAGGCCCAAGCTCTATCCACTAGGCCATGCTGTTTCTCGGCTCCTACCATTCCCTCTGAATAGGTTCCCAAAGTTCTAGAGGTGTTTTTTTTCTATTTTTTTAAATAATATTTGTTAAGCGCTTACTATTTGCAAGGCACTGTGCTGAACACTGGGGTAGACACAGAATAATCAGTCCCTGTTCCTCGTGGGGCTCCCAGTCTTAATCCCTATTTTACAAACCGAGGCAGGGAGAAGTTAAGGACGGGCCCAAGGTCACAGAGCACATAAGTGGTGGAGCCGGGTTTAGAACCCAGGTCCTTGGATTCCTAGGGCAGTGCTCTTCACATTAGGCCCTGCTCCTTCCCACCATTACACACCATTCTTGAACTTACAAATTTACAGAAGTAAGTTTTTAGCGGAAAACAGCCCGAAAGACTAATGGTAGAATAGAACTTCACATCTCAGGGAAAGTCCAGAAGAATGAAATGAACAGCATTTTTGTCATGATGGAATCACGTACAGCATTCCCTTCAAGTATCACTTGCCCTAACCGGAGAGCACTGGGGCAGGGGACTCTGGTTGGTAAATCGAAATGCTTGTCTCTCCGGCACCTAGGGGATCTGGTCAGAAGGTTAGCTTATCTCTATCATCCTGGGTTCCGTGTGCAGGATTCTGAGCCTGGATGGATGGGTTTCCACCAACCAGGGTGACTCTGGACACAACGTAAGGGCTGGGAGCCTCCAGTTTTGTGGAGGTTAAGACCATACCACCGTAAGTCGAGAAATGCTGGTGTGATGGTACGTTTGACAGGGTGTTCTAATGGAATCGGAAATGTGTTGCAGTGCATGGAAATTGGCCAAGATTATGAGAAAATTTCACTACAGTGAGCGATTCATTAAATTGGTGCTTGTCATGACCGGCTTTTACCTCACAGAAGCCCAAATAAATGCGGTACAGGATACTATAAAGGTCTCCAGATCTAAGAGCCCTATAGCTTTCAGGCAGGATTTAAGGAAAATAACTATTGACCACATTTTGCAATTCTAGTGAGCGGGCAAGCTAAAACCTTTATTTTCCAAGGCAAAGGAAGCTCTCCACTTTAGTCCTCTTAACCAGATGATTTAACTTTAATCCATAACACCCTGAATGTTAGCAAGCCAGAGACTCTAAAATAACCTTCACAGAAATCATAGCTGATTTCATATCCCCTTTTTTTTTTGTGTGTGTGTGTGTATGTGGTTCATTCTATAATCCACCACTTAGTATTTTGTCTTTTTATAGGACTTCCAGATATAGGAAGAAGTGAACAGTTTAGAAGTTTCCAAAAAAGGGTTTTTCTGAGAGGAGAAGAGTAGACAATCGACATTTGCCATGGTATATCCATGTCAGGGAGCTCCAGTAGGAGGGCAGTGGGTGAATTCCTCCAGGGATTTCCTCCAGAAACACTGCCATGGTCCGATGGGCCCAGAGATGTCTTCAATCAATCAATCAATCAATCAGTCAATGAGCTCTAACTGTATGCAGAGTCCTGTACTAAGCACTTAGGAAGGTCCAGTACAAAAGAGTTGGCAGTTGTGATCCTGTCCACAGGGAGCTTACTGTCTACAGGAGGAGACGGACATTAAAGTACATTACAGGTAAGGGGAAATAATGGAATATAAGGGTAAAGAAATTGATCAATAGTATTTACTGAGTGCTTCCTGTGTGCAGAGCACTGTACTATACACTTGGGAAAATATAACGCAGCAGAGATGGTAGACGCTATTTCTGCCCACACGGAGATTACAGTACAGTGGAGGATCTTAACGAGCACTCCAAGTACATCTCCACTCCCTTAAGTGGCTTAACACCTCTGTTGCTGGGCCGCAGAGTGGCTAGAGCATGGGCCTGGGAGTCAGAAGGTCATGGGTTCCAATCCCAGCTCTGCCACTTATCTTCTGAGTGACCTTGGGCAAGTCACATCACTTATCTGGGCCTCAGTTACCTCAACTGTAAAATGGGGATCGAGACTGTGAGAGCCTCTTGGGGCAGGCACCGTGTCCAATCCGATTTGCTTGTACACATCTCAGGACTTAGTACAGTGCCTAGTACACTGTAAGGGCCTGAGAAATTCCACAATTATCATTATTATCATCATTAAGAGGGTCTGGAGTGAGCACCACGGATGCAGACTTGCCCTTTTTCTTCATCCAGACATCCACCAGTAGAGAAAATGCAGAAAGTCAATTCTTTGCAGGTCATGGAGGGTGGTCGGCTTGTGTGCCTTCCGGCCCCAGCGTCCGGCTCGATCCCTAGATCCGTCAGGGTTGGGTAGACTCATCCCGTCGGGGTCCCAGAATCGCCAGGGGAGCCGTGGCCTGGTTTGAAATCGGCCAAGAGGACGAAGGGAGCGGGGGCAGGAAAGAGCAGATGTGGTCAGGATGGGCCGGTGGAGACGGCGGACGGCGGGGGTCGGGGCAGGTGCGCACCCTCCCCCGCACCCACTGGTAAGTTTGAGCTGTAAATTCCCTAATTACAGGTCACCGCTGTGGGCTGCTCTTTGATGCGAGAAACTTGCTTGTTATTACTGCGGTGGATACCATTTGGCTGAGATATCAAATGCAGATAGTAAAAATTTAATGAACCAATCCAAGCTTTTATCTGGCGTTTCAGAACTCCGGCCAACAGGTTTCTTCAATCTCGAGAGCTCAGAGCCGGAGATGAAGGGAAGAAAGCCTCGCCTAAGAGGGGCAGGAGACTCCTAGCCCTCTTTTGGAGATCATTTGTATAGATAAGGCATCTGTTAACTGGCCTCTTCCAGTTAGGGTCTTTCAGAACTCTCTATGGGATGGGGGCATTTATCACTGGTGCTCAAACTTTGGGCTTATATTTAACTCTTTGTTCTCTGCCTAGGAGATTTAGAATATTGATAAAAAAGAAACAGAACTGTGTGGTCTGTCACTAAGCCGATCAAAACACTTGCCAGCAGTAACTCAGTGGGTGATTACTTCTTTCTAGAAATACAGTACGTTAGTGTCTATAACGTCTGGCCCTCCTTCACAACATTGCTAAAATCTGCCCTTTCCTCTCCATTCAACTACCTGATAATGGAATCACTCATCCTCTCCCTCCTGGATTACTGCATCAGCTTCCTTGCTGGCCTCCCTGCCTCTCGCATCTCCCCAGTCCAGTCCATACTTCACTCTGCCGCCCGCGTCGTTTTTCTACGGCAACATTCAGGACACGACACCCGCTCCTCCAAAAACTCCAGGGGTTGCCCAACCCCCTCGGTATCAAACAAAAATTGGAGACCATTGGCTTTAAAGCAATCCATCACCTTGCCGTCTCCTACCTCACCTCGCTACTCTCCTACTCCAACCCAGCCCGCAAACATCACTTCGTTAATGCTAACCTTCTTACTGCGCCGCCATCTCGTCCATCTCGCTGCCGACCCCTAGCCCGCATCCTGCTTTTGGCCTGGAACACTCCCTCCTCGTATCAGACAGGTAAATAATTGCTCTCCCCCACTTCAAAGCCTTACTGAAGGCACATCTCCTCCAAGAAGCCTTCCCCGACTAAGCCCTCCTCTCCTCTTCTTCCCACTCCCTGCTGCGCCGCTCTTACTTGCTCCTTCATTCATCCTCCCTCCCATCCCCACGGCCCACGTGTACATATCTGTATATATCTGTAATTTATTTATTTATCCACTTATTTATATTCATGTCTCTCTCCCCCTCTAGACTGTGAGCTCTTTGTGGGCAGGATTGTGTTTGTTGTTATATTGTACTCTCCCAAATGCTTAGTACAGTCCTTTGCACGCAGTAAGCGCTCAATAAAGACGATTGAGTGAATGAATGAATGGAACGCCCCGCTCTCCTCAAATCCGACAGGCAATTACTCTCCACCACTTCAAAGCCTTATCGAAGGCACATCTGCTCCATGAGGCCTTCCCAGACAAAGCGTCTCCTTTCCTCCTCTCTCTCTCGCTCCTTTCTGCTGCACCCTGACTTTCTCCCTTTGTTCTTCCTCCCTTCCTGCTCCACAGCACTTATGTACATATCTGTAATTTATTTATTTATATTAATGTCTATCTCCCCCCCACTCTAGAGAGTAAGCTTGCTGCGGGGAGGGAACGTGTCCGTTTATTGTTGTCTCGTACCTTCCCAGGCACTTCGTACAGTGCTCTGCACACACTAAGCCCTCAATAAATATGAATGAATAATTGAAAAATGTAACCCGGGTCAGACTTCTTGAGGAGGAGTGTGGCATAGTGGAAAAAGTATGGTCCCGGGCAGAGGACCCGAGTTCTATTCCTGGCTCTGCTATTAGTCTGCTTGTGGGACCTAGGAAAAGTCAATTAACTTTTCTGGGTCTCATTTTCATCAACATCTATTTTCCCGCTCCCTCAGACTGTGAGTCCCATGTTGGTCAGGAACTGTGTCCTAACAGATTATCTTGTAACTGCCGCAGTGCTCAGTATGGTGTTTAGTTCAGAGTAAGCACTTAAATATCATTGTTCTTCTTCTTATTATTAGTAGAGAAGCAGTGTGGCTCAGTGGAAAGAGCCCAGGCTTGGGAGTCAGAGGTCATGGGTTCAAATCCCACCCTGCCACTTGTCAGCTGTGTGACTGTGGGCAAGTCACTTCACTTCTCTGTGCCTCAGTTACCTCATCTGTGAAATGGGGATGAAGACTGTGAGCCTCACGTGGAACAACCTGATTACCCTGGATCTACCCCAGCGCTTAGAACAGTGCTCTGCACATAGTAAGTGCTTAACAAATACCAACATCATTATTATTATTATACACTGTCTCCCGCAACCCTATAAATTAGCATGGCAACATCCAAGATAGAAAAGACATAATAAACCGGTGGCCTGAAGGAAATTAGAAATTAGAAATTAAATCTATTTCTCACAGAATGAGGTTTAGGGATATTGTCTCCCTAAACCTCATTCTGTGAGAAATAGATCTTAGGCAGAGATGTTACGTTTAGGATCCCTGTCTAATACACATATTCTATTTGTCCACAAATCCTATCAGTTCTATCCTCAAAATGTCTCTAGAATCTGCCCCTTTCTCTTCATCCAAACTGTTACCCCACTGATCCAAGCACTTATCTCTCTGATCTCATAGAGAAGCAGCATGACCTAGTGAAAAGAGCACAGGCCTGGGAGTCAGAAGACCTGGTTTCTAATTCCGTGTCTGCCGCTTGTCTGCTGTGTGTCCTGGGGTAAGTCACTTAAACTCTCTGTGCTTCATTTTCCTCATGTGTAGAGTGGGGATTAAATCCTACTCCTTCCTGCTTAGACTGTGAACCCCATGTGGGACAGGGACTGTGTCCAACCTAATAAATGCATATCTACCCCAGTGCTTAGAACGGAGCCTGACACTTAATAAACGCTTAATAAGAACTATAAGGAACTCATACCATAAGGTCTCAAAGCATTATTAAGGTCACATCTCCTCCAAGAGGTCTTCTCAACTAAGTCCTCTTCTCCCCAACTCCTTTTCCCTTCTGTGTCGTCTATGCAATTGGATCTGTGACCTTTGGGCATTGGATATTCACCCCACCCTCAACCTCACAGCACTAAAGTATATACCTTTAAATCATATATTATAAATTTCTTTTTCATTTATATTGATGTCTGTGTCCCCCTGTAGACTGTAAGCTCACTGTGGGCAGGGAACGTGTCTCCTAACTCCGTTGTATTGTATGATCCCAACTGCTTAGTACAGTACTCTGAACAGAGTAAGCGCTTCAATAAATACCATCGATCGATTGATTGATAATAGTTATTAATTATTATCCCCCTCGACTACTGCATCAGCCTTCTCGCTGTCCTCCCTGCCTCCTGTCTCTCCCCACTCCGGTTTCTACTTCATTCTCCTGCCCCGATTATTTTCCTAAAAATGAATTCAGTTCATATCTTCCCACTCCTCAAACCCTTCAAAGGTTGCCCATTCACTTCCGCATCAACAGAAACTCCTTTCCATCAGCTTTAAGGCTCTCGGTCGGCTTTTTCCCTCCTACCCAAACTCCCTCATCTCCCACCACGATCCAGCCCACAAACTTGGCCCCTCTAAAACTACTCTCTTCACTGTACCTCAATCTCATCTTCCTCATTATCCACACCTTACTGCTCTGCACATAGTAAGCGCTCAATAAATACTATTGAATGAATGAATCCTCCCTCCTGCCTGAAAGATCCCTCTTCATATCTGACAGACCAAAACTCTCCCCATCTTCAGAGCTCTACTAAAATCATGATTCCACAAAAGGTTTTCCCTGATTAACCTCTCATTTCCCCACCCTGTTTGCCCTCCTGTCTGCATTCATTCATTCATTCATTCATTCATTCAATTGTATTTATTGAACACTTACAATATGCAGAGCACCATACTAAGGGCTTGGGAAAGTACAAAATAACAATAAAGAGTGACATTCCCTGCCCACAGTGAATATCACCTATGCCCTTGGGTCTGTCCCTGCTAAGCACTTTGATACTCATGAACATATCCTTATTCTCTGCTGCTTCCCCTATTTGTCATTTATTTTAATGTTTGTCTCCCCCACTAGATTGTGAAGGCCTTGAGAGCAGGGTTCGTGTCAATCGATCAATCAATTAATTGTATTTATTGAACACTTACTGTCTGCAGAGCACCAACCTAAGTGCTTCAGAGAGTACAGTTATGGCCTAGTGGATAGAGCTTGGGCCTCTAACAGAAGGACCTTGTTCTAATCCCAGCTTCACCGCTTGTCTGCCGTGTGACCTTGGGAAAGTCACTTAACTTCTCTGCGGCTCAGGCACCTCAATTGTAAAATGGGGATTAAGACTGTGAACGCTATGTGGGACGTGGCCTACGTCCAACCTGATTAGCTCGTATCTACCCCAGAACTTAGTACGATGCCTGGCACATAGTAAGTGCTTAACAAATCCTATCAATAGATACCATTGATTGATTGATTCTGTCACTGATCCCATATTGATCTCCCCCATACTCCTCTCTGGTAATAATAACTATGGTATTTGTTAAGCACTTATTATGTGGCTGGCACTGTATGAAGCGCTGGGGTGGACACCAGCAAATCAGGTTGGACACAGTCCCTGTCCCACGTGAAGCTCACAGTCTCAATTTCCATTTTACAGATGAGGGGACTGAGGCATAGAGAAGTTAAATGACTTGCCCAAGGTCACACAGCGTTCATTCATTCATTCAGTAGTATTTATCGAGCGCTTACTATGTGCAGAGCACTGTACTAAGCGCTTGGAATGAACGAGTCGGCAACAGATAGAGACGGTCCCTGCCGTTTGATGGGCTTACAGTCTAATGCACACGGTCTAATACACACAGTCTAATAATGCAGTCTAATACAGTCTAACACAGCAGACAAAGGGCAGAGCTGGGATTAGAGCCCAGGTCCTTTTGACTCCCAGGCCCTTGCTCTATCCATTACACCATTCAATCTATCCCCATTTTGAAGACACAACCCTGAGGACGTTTCTGAGTTGACTCTTGTTTCCCAGCTGAACTGAGAACACAATCAGGGATTTCACCAGGAAAAGAGCACAGCACTGGGCGAAACATCAGAGTGCTGGATACCGTCCAGCCTCTGCCACTGTGCTGCTCCTGGGACTTGTGGTCTCCCCTGCCAGTCGATAAATCAATCAATGGTATTTATTGAGTGCTTACCGTGGGCCGATCTCTGTCCTAAGCTCTTGGGAGATTATAAAATATCCTCTCTTGTGCCGCTCATCGGGGTGGGGAGAGATTGAGAGTGGACATGTCTCTAGTCTGGGACCAAGCGCTGCTAGGACTGCTGGGAGATGGAGAACTAAACATGGGGGCCCGTGGCTAGGTCTCAGGCGGCGTTTCATCATGAGCATTAAAATGTTTATCTAGTAGAAGGGGGCGCGTCTTCCTCAAAATGTATTATTCGCTACGGGAAGTGGACAAGTGATCGGAGAAACGTTTCCCTTCTCAATAAAAGCGCAATGCCTTTCATCGTAAAATCCCCGGGTATCTCCGCCTCTATCACCAGAGCTTTGATAGGTGGCTTTAAAATGTATATTTTCTGAAGTGCTGACAGACACACAGCAGCCCTTCCTGGCCAGTTTTAAACTTCTCGGACACGGGTCACCAAATTAAGTTCTGTTTCTGAGATCGATACTTCACGACACTGAGATCTTAAGGCGGGAGACAAGGATAGGCCCTCCTGTAGATCTGTGAAAATAAGTTCGTCCTTGCCGAGGTGCGAAACATTTAGATCTTGAGGAAATGCAGGGATTGAGGGAAGAATGGGTTTTAAAAGAGTGGGGAAAATGGCACCCACAAATGCTACAGAGCCTGGAACTTGTCAACACCACTGGCTCGGCCCTGGAGTGGAATGGGACTCCCCTTTCCTCAAGACCTACCCCTGCTCGTTTTCCTCGACCTGCCACCCGTCTTTGTTCCTTCATCACGAGATCAGCCTCATTTTATTAGCCTTTGTATCGCCTTGAAATCTGGTGCAGCTTTAGATTCTAGGTTGCCGATGAAAATCTTCGGCTGCGCTTCTTGTTTTCTGGGAGAGATAGTCAAATAGGTACTAGGTTTCGTATGGCAAATACTGCGAAATAGGAAAATCTCAAAAGATTGCGTTGCTTGCTCTGAGATAATAACGGGGGCTTTTTCGCTGCTTCCTACCTGCCAACTGTGAAGCAGCGTGGCTCATGAGAAGCAGCGTGGCTCGGTGGAAAGAGCCCGGGCTTGGGAGTCCGAGGTCATGGGTTCGAATTCCGGCTCCGCCACCCGTCAGCTGCGTGACTGTGGGCAAGTCGCTTAACTTCTCGGGGCCTCAGTGACCTCCTCCGTAAAATGGGGATTAAGACTGTGAGCCTCACGTGGGACAACCTGATGACCCTGTATCTCCCCCAGCGCTTAAAACAGTGCTCTGCACGTAGTAAGCGCTTAACAAATGCCAACTGTGGTGGCTCCTTCGAGCTCTGTCCTGGTTCCCCTACTCTTTTCTCTTTATATGCATTCTTTTGGGGAATTCATCTGCTCTCTTGGCTTTGTCTACCACCTCTGTGTAGCTTACTCCTAAACGTACCTCACTATCCTGATCTCGCTCCTCCTTTACCCACTCACAGGTCCGCCTGTCCCCAGGACTTCTCGCCCAGGTTAACCTGCCTACATCCCGCAAGCTTAACGTGTAGCAAACTGAACTCTTTATCTTCCCTCCCATATCCTCTCCATCTAATTTTCCCATCGTGGTTGGCTCCATCCTGTCCCTATATCTGAGATCAGCCACTTGAGCATTATCCTTGGAAGCAACGTGGCTCGGTGGAAGGAGCACGGGCGTGGGAGTCAGAGATCATGAGTTCTAATCCCGGCTCCGCCACTCGTCAGCTGTGTGACTTTGGGCAAGTCATTTAACGTCTCTGGGCCTCAGTGACCTCATCTGTAAAATGGGGATGAAGACTGTGAGCCCCACGTGGGACAACCTCATCACCTTGTATCCCCCCCTGCGCTTAGAACAGTGCTTTGCACATAGTAAGCGCTCAACTGATACCAACATTATTATTTCAACCTCCCATATTCAGTCTGTCCGCAAAGACCGTCAGTCTTTCCTTCACAACATTTCCAGGATCTACCCCTCCATCCGTACCATCACCACGCTTGTCATATCTTATCATATCTTATCATACCATGCATATCATATCATATCAGAGAAGCGGCATGGCTCAGTGGAAAGAGCCCGGGCTTGGGAGTCGGAGGTCATGGGTTCGACTCCCGGCTCTGCCCCCTTGTCAGCTGTGTGACTGTGGGCGAGTCACTTCACTTCTCTGGGCCTCAGTTCCCTCATCTGTAAAATGGGGATGAAGACTGTGAGCCTCACGTGGGGCAACCTCATTCCCCTGTATCTTCTCCAGCGCTTAGAACAGTGCTCTGCACGTAGTAAGCGCTTAACAAATACCAACATTATTGTTATTATATCTGGGCTTAATTACTGCATCCTCCTCCTCGCTGGTTTCCCTTTCTCCTGTCCAGTCGGTACTTCACTCCGTTCCCTGGATCGTTCTGTACGTTTCCCATTCCTGAAAATCTTCCAGTGGTTTCTGCCACTTTCTCTCTGCATCAAGCAGATCTTCCCGACTGTTTGCTTTCAGGAGACAGCCAGCATTCTCCCTGCTTACCTCATCTCTTCTCCTACTATATCCCAGCTCGTACCCTTCGTAGCTCTCAGCTACAAGACTCACTGTGCCTTTGATCTCGTCATTGTCACCGCCAACCTCTTGCTCACACCCTTCCTGTGCTTGGAACTCCCCCTCCCTCCAAATGCGACAAACCACAGCTTTCCCCATTTTCAAAGTCCTTCTGAAATCACATCTCCCCCAGAGGGCCCCGCCTGATGCGTTTTTAATCTCTCTGCTTCTATATGGCCCTGGCTGCCTGTTCAGTACTTCTGCTCCGCTTAAGAAGCGCTTAAGTACCCACAACCTCCCGTAGCACTTTTGTCCATATTTTACATACTCTTTAATTTAATCACTGACTCAGATGCGTAACCCCCTTACTTTGTCCTCCTGTCTGTAATTTCTCTGTCTGTCTCCCCCTGTTAGACTAGTTCGGTCCTCTGCACACTGGATGTGCTCAATTAATACGACGGATGGATGGACTGATTGGAAATGATTTACCCACTGATAGATGCCAGGACAGCACTAGATCTGCAAGCCCTATTGGCAGGAGTTTCACTTTCCCGACTAGGTTTTTTCGTTGGTTAGATGTGTTTTCATTTTCAGTTTGGGAAAGCCAATGATCCTTTCCCTCCCAAGCCCTTCTTGGAAACTAATGCTGCTGGATCCTGGGATGGGCCTCTATTTGGGAAATGCTGCCAGGATTTGACCCGATAATTTAGAAGTGGAACGATTCGTGTTGTCTTGAGTGATGGAATTCAAGCTCTGAGTAGCTAATAGACCATTCATTCGCAGTTTCAACGCTTACAGTCCAGTTGCGTTCTTTGACTGTGATACGATGAATAACTCCCTTCGGTTCCAAAGGCAACAGGATCCAACAAGTACTTAGAAGTCCTTAAGTGGATTTTTTGAAACTTGTGAAATATTTTATTTGGGGCCACGTAATTTATGCCAGTTTCTATTGTTGACGTCATTTTTTTCTGATAGAGTGTCGGTTCTCCGCTAGATCGCCTGTTTCTCCTCAAGAGTGTAAAAGCTCTTTGAGGGCAGAGATTGTGGCTATTGGTTCTACTGTACTCTCTCTCCCAAGCATTTTGGACTTTTCTGAGGTGCAGGGCACAGACAAGTGATGCCAAATGAAGGTAAAATAACATGTCTAAAGCTGAGCTCCTTATCTTCCCTCCCAAGCCCTGTCCTCTTCCTGACTTCCCTATCACCGTGGACGGTACGACCATCCTTCCCGTCTCTCAAGCCCTCAACCTTGGTGTCATCCTTGACTCTGCTCTCTCATTCACCCCACACATCCAATCCGTCACCAGCACCCGCCGGTCTCACCTTCACAATACCCCCGAGATCCGCCCTTTCCTCTCCATCCAAACTGCTATCGTGCTGGTACGAGCTCTCATAATATCTCGACCGGGTTATTGTGTCAGCCTCTTCTCTGATCTCCCTTCCTCCTGTCTCTCCCCAGTCCGGTCTATTCTTCATTCCGCTGCCCGGATCATCTTCCTTCAGAGACAGTCTGGGCATGTCATTCCCCTCCTGAAAAACCTCCAGTGGTTGCCTATCGATCTTTACAAGAAACGAAAACTCACTTTTGGCTTTAAAGCTTTCCATCGCCCTGCTCCCTCCTACCTCTTCTCCCTCTCTCTTTTTACTGCCCACCCTGTACACTCCGCTCCTCTGCCGCTCACCTCCCCACTGTCCCCCATTTGCGCCTGTCCCACCGCCGACCCCTGGCCCACACCCTCCCACTGTCCCGGAATGCCCTCCCTCCTCACATCCACCAAACTCACTCTCTTCCCCTCTTCAAAGCCCTACTGAGAGCTCACCTCCTCCAGGAGGCCTTCCCAGACTGAACCCTTTCCCTTTCCCTCTGCTCTTCCCCCTTCTCCTCCCCTCAGCACTGTGCTTATTTGTATATATATTATTTATTACCCTATTTATTTTGTTAAATAAATGGATTCTGATTCTGTTTATCGTGATAATGTTGTCTTGTTTTTGTTTCTTTCTGTTTTGCTCTGCTGTCTGTCTCCCCCGATTAGACAGTGAGCCCGTCACTGGGCAGGGATTGTCCCTATCTGTTGCCGAATTGTACATTCCAAGTGCTTAGTACAGTGCTCTGCACATAGTAAGCGCTCAATAAATACCATTGAATGCTAATGTGTAGAGCTCCATGATTCTATTTATCTTGATGATGTTGTCTTGTCTTGTTTTGTCCTGTTTCGCTTTGCTGTCTCCCCCATTTAGACTGTGAGCCTGTTATCGGGCAGGGATTGTCTCTCTCTTCTGTGGAATTGTACATTCCAAGCGCTCAGTATAGTGCTCTGCACATATTTAGCGTTCAATAAATACTATCGAATGAATGAACGGATGAATGGCAGACACCCCCAGGCTGCAGAGAATCCTCCAAGAAAATAACCGCTGCAAATGCGGTCTTGGCTCTGTAGTTGAATTGTTCAACTCTTTGCACCTCGCAGTATCTGACAATCTCGAAGCTATTTAGGGGGCCTAGCTTTAGAGGGGACTAGGGAAAAGCCTACAGCCCAGAGGCAGGAAAGCTGGTGGACCACACTCTTCCAGATGCCCCCTGCTCAGTTCCACATGGGGAATTCAAGGCTGATTTAATGTCTTGCAGGGCAAACCCACCCACTGCTTATCCTCAAGTGGAGGTCATTAAATAATAACGGCCGGAAAGCCATCAAACAGGAGGCATCGCTTTGGTTTTCATTCCTTTAAAATGGAATTGTTGTCCATTTGCTGGCAAAGGTCAGGGGGTTTTGTATTGCTCGGCCCAGATGAGGATCTAAGTGACAGGGCCACGATCGCTTACTAAGGCTACAATCAATATTTATTGAGCACTAACTTTCTGCAGAGCTCTGTACTAAGCGCTTGGGAGAGTACAATACAAAAGAATTAGTGGACACATTCTCTGCCCGTAACGAGCTTACAGTCTGAAAGTAGGTATCCTTTAAGTATCCTTTCAGGATAGCAGGGTATCCTTTCGGGGTCCTTTTATCCTGAAAGTAGGGACGCAGCGTGGCTCAGTGGAAAGAGCCTGGGCTTCGGAGTCAGAGGTCATGGGTTCGATTCCCAGCTCTGCCACTTGTCAGCTGGGTGACTGTGGGCGAGTCACTTCACTTCTCTGTGCCTCAGTTACCTCGTCCGTAAAATGGGGATTAATTGTGAGCCTCACGTGGGACAGCCTGATTACCCTGTATCTACTCCGGCGCTTAGAACAGTGCACAGCGCATAGTAAGCGCTTAACAAATACCAACATTATTATCCTGCTCTTTCCAGGTTCTTTCTGATGGGGGAGGTTGAGACTGATGACCTGAAGAGGAGATGTCCTTCCCCTCGACTCTATTTATCGCCATCGTTCTCGTCTGTCCGTCTCCCCCGATCGGACCGTGAGCCCGTCAAACGGCGGGGACCGTCTCTATCTGTTGCCGACTTGTTCATTCCAAGCGCTTAGTACAGTGCTCTGCACATAGTAAGCGCTCGATAAATACTATTGAATGAAATGAGTGAATGAAGAGGGAAAAAATGTCTCCCGGTCTTGATCCTGAGTGTGTCCCCAGCAGTATTTCAGCTACTGTTCTTGCACTGCTGGTGAACCCTGGGCTAGGAGGCAGTCAGAGGGGCAGGAGGAGTGTGAGAGGGAGTCAGCGGCTGTGGATTCAACCCACCCTATTCCTGCAGGGCAGGACTTCTATCAATCCTTCAATCAGTTGTAGCTTTTTGACGCCTTTCCGCGTGAATAACACTGTAATAAGCACTTGGGAAGAGTACAGTACAACAGAGTTGGTAGAAACGATCCCTGCCCTCAAGGAGCTTACAGTATAGAGTGGGAGACAGACGGGAAAAGAAATTTCAAGGGCTTGGACTTCTCCCTGGCGATGGTGGTGGAGAGGAGGGAGGGAGGAGATGCTGGGCCTCGTCCCGAGGCCCTTCCCGCTGGAAATCTCAGTTCATGTACCCAGAGATGCCAGATTTCAGTATGGAGACTTGAAACCGAAGGAATGTCTCACATTTTCTGCATTTCTTGCCCTTGTTGTTCAGCTTCAGCCTTGGAGTCCCCTGAATATAGCATGTTCTGGGCAGGGATAGTGTCCTACCAACTCTATTGTATTGCACTTTCCCAAGTGGTTAATACAGCACTCTGCATTCAATAAATGCTCGGCAGAAAATAAGTGCTCAGCAAACGCCATTGATCGATGGATTGACTATGGGCCTTCCCAACGGACATCACCAAGGAAACAACACTCAACACTTAAAAAATAAGGCACTTGGGGTCCGCCCCCCATTGCAGCTGTAAAAGTTTGAACTTCCTGGAGCTGAAAACGGTAAGGGATAATTTTCAAATGATCTCAGGCTACAAAGAAGCCCTCCAATAGGACCTGGGGGAGGGACATTTGATACGCACTGGGCGCCACATCTATTTCAAGCCATGTCTGTAGTTGCTCCGGCCTATGGGGAAAGCTCACGGAGGAAGAGTATGCAGCCCCTCAGGGGCCCACGTCCTGAAGTACTCACATCCCGTCTACGCAAGCTTGGGGACTCACCGTACCTCGGTGACCACAACTCCAAGAGCACCCACTGCCCTCAGTCTAGGACGCCGATCCCCAAAGGCTGCCCACAGGTGAGGAGCCGTGGGAGCCCATTCCGGGTTCTGTGGGCCAGATAAGTGACCCATCGCTTTCCCTGGTGGATTTCTCTGGTGGATTTCCCGAGCGGTTCCATGTTGTCGGTGCCTCATCCCCAGCCCCGACCTCCGCCAGATCATAGACGGCTCTTGGTGAGCCAAAGGTGGAATCCAATCAGACAGCCTTGGACAACTTTGGAGCGGGGATCTCATAATCCATCTGGGATAGCAGCCTCAACTTTTTTTTAATGGTATTTGTTAAGCATTTATTACATGTCAGGCACAATATTAAGCACCAGGGTAGATAGAAGAAAATTAGGTTGGACACGGGACATTGGCCTCATAGTCTTAATCCCCATTTTATGGATGAGGTAACTGAGGCTCAGAGAAGTTCAGTGATTTTCCCAGGATCGTTCAGCAGACAGGTGGCGGAGCGAGGATTAGAACCCAGGGCCTTCTGACTGCCAGGCCCACACTCTGTCCATTAGACCACACTGCTTCCTGTCTGCCAGTCACCGCAAGGATCAGCAGGTCAGTCCACTAGAGAACCGCTCGGCCTGCCAGAATCCGCGGGGCCTGAGGCGGGGTGGGAAAGGCAAAGGCCCGTTACAGATGAGAAATCTCCTCCACTCGGCAAGGCTGAAGACTCTGTGACGTGAGGCAAGAGAGGGAGAGAGATGGTTCCTCCTCGGGCTTAAAGACAGCAAACTAATTTCTGGACATTTGCATGACTAGTTTTGACACTTGGATGGCAAGAATCTGTTGCTTTACCTTAAAGGCTCCGCTCTCACCCCACAGGGAAGGGGAGAAAAGAGCAAGAGAGTTCAAAGTGAATAATTACCCGTTATTGATGTATTCGATTTAAAGTCTCTGGCTGAGGATTAAAGCCAACCTCTGAGCTGTTAACAGCCTGCGGTAAACAAGTAATGAATCACGAAGCAGAAGAAAAATTCTCCGAGAGGGAGTTTCCGCCTGGGACGGGGGCCTTGGTTGGAGAGGAGACATGCACGTCCATTACAGTGAAACACCTTATTGGAGCCTGTCGGATCCGGATCGCCTCAATGTTTACTGGCCTCGGCCCTGGCTCCTCTTGCCTTCCTTCCTCCTTTCCTTCAGTGGGAGAGGCTGAGTGACTTCTGAAGCTTTGGTTGCTGGGTCAGGGAAGGGAGATCTGAGGGAACCTGATAAACGGATTTCCCTCCTCTCCCAAGTCTGCCAGCCAACATCCTGGTCCGATCCTCAGCAAGGCCCGGTGGAGAGAGCGGGGGCCTGGGAGTCAAAAGGAACTGGGTTCTAATTCTGGCTCTGTCACCTGTCTGCTATGTGACCTTGGGCAAATCACTCTGGGCTTCAGTTACTAAATGGAAATTGAGACTGTGAGCCCCATGTGGCTCAACCCGCTTAGCGTGTAGCCGCCCCAGTTTTAGTACAGTGCCAGCTACTTAGTAAGCATTTAACAGATAGCACAGTTATTATTATTTTTATTCATTCCACAAGGAGATCAGAGGCTGAGGTGGTGTGTTTCCTTCTGCAGAGCAAATAAGGATGATCCTTTTTGTTTTCTTTAATAATTGCGGTATTTCTATGCCAAGCATATATTAAGTGCTACGGTAGCTGCAAGATAATCAGGTTTGGACCGAGTCCCTGTCTCATAAGGGATTCACAGTCTAAGTATGAACTGAATCCCCATTTTAGAGAGGAAGAGACTGATGCAGAGAGAAGTTAAGTGACTTGTCCAAAGTCACGTGGCAGGTAAGTGGTGGAGCTTGTCTCTTCCCTTTCCAGCGAATATTTCACCCTGCTGTCCAGATTTTTTTTTTTTTGGAAAACAATTTAATCCATATATCCCCACTATTCCATATCGCACATCACTGTAAGCCCACTGGGGGTAGAGATTGTGTCTCTTTATTGCTTTATTGTACTTTTCCAAGTGCTTAGTACAGTGCTCTGCACACAGTAAGCACTCTGTAAATACGACTGCGTATATATCTATGATCCTACTTATTTATACTGATGCTATTGATGCCTGCCTACTTGTTTTGTTCTGTTGTCCGTCTCCCCCTTGTAGACCGTGAGCCCGTTGTTGGGTAGGGATTGTCTCTGTTGCTGAATTGTACTTTCCAAACTCTTAGTACAGTGCTCTGCATAGAGTAAGTGCTTAATAAATATGATTGAATGAATGAATGAAATCAGCTTTAAGGCACTGAATCTGCTTTGCCATCCCTGCCTTATCTCACTGATCTACTATAATCCAGGCCACAGGTTTCACTCTTTTAAAGACAACCTACTGACTCTCCCACACCCAGCTCTTGCGCATGTGTCCTCCCTTGGTTCTAGAACTTCCTTTCCCAGTCTCAATTTCCATTTTACGGATGAGCTAACTGAAGCCCAGGGTGACTTGCCCAAGGTCACATAGCAGAAGCAGCGTGGCTCAGTGGAAAGAGCCCGGGCTTTGGAGGCAGAGGTCATGGGCTCGAATCCCGGCTCTGCCACTCGTCAGCTGGGTGACTGTGGGCAAGTCACTTCACTTCTCCGTGCCTCAGTTCCCTCATCTGTAAAATGGGGATTAAGACTGTGAGCCCCCCGTGGGACAACCTGATTCCCCTGTGTCTACTCCGGAGCTTAGAACAGTGCTCTGCACATAGTAAGCGCTTAACCAATACCGACATAATTATTATTATTATTATTATTTCCCTTCCCATCCATCAATCCATACACTCTCCAGCTTCAAAAACCCTCCTAAAATCACATTTCCCGCAAGAGGCCTTCCCTGAACAAGCTCTCATTTCCCCTCTCCCCCCTTGAGCGCGTCGATACTAACCCCACAGCACTTATACAAATATCCTTATTCTCTACTATTTCCCCTATCGGTAATTGATTTTAGTGTCCGTCTCTCGATGTAGGCTGTAAGCTCCTTGTAGGCAGAGAGTGAGTCTACCCATTCTACCGTATCACGCCTTCCCAGATACTTGGGCCTGTGTTCCGCATACAGTAAGAGCTGCATAAATACACTGATAGATTGAAGTGGCTGAGACATGGTTAGTATCCAGGTCCCCTCACCGCGAGACCTGAATTATTTCCGTTAGGTCACCCTGCTTCTTATCACTGATCACAGGAGAATGGACTTTAATCACTCAGTCAATCAATCGGTCATATTCATTGAGCACTTAACTGCGAGCGGAGTACCGTAAGGCGGCAGACACATTCCCTGCCCACGACATCCTTATAGTCCAGAGGAGGAGACGGATGTTAGTCTAAATAAATACCTAAATAAGATGAATAAATGGACCTGATGACCTGATGATTTCATTGCTCTGTTGGCGATGTGTCATCTGGGGATCTTTCAGCTCAAACCTATCAGTCTTTTAAAAGACACTTCTAGGAAGTCAGAAGGAAAGAGGTGGAAAGAGTTTTAAAGGTTTATTATGCTCACTGGAAATTGTGATAAGGTTCAGTGTTCAGTTCCCAGCGCTGGTTCATTTCCTTTAGTAGTAAACCAAGAGAAAAGTTGTTTCTGAAATGTGGAGAAATCAGTAACTGTGCATTCACATGCCTGAAGGAAAAGAGAGGCTCAGTGGAGAGAGCACGGGCCTGGCAGGGGAACCGGGAGCTAATTCTGACTCTGCCGCTTACTGCTGGGTGACCTTGGGCACGTCACTTAACTTCTCTTTGCCTCAGTGGCCTCATCTGTGAAATGGGGATTCAATACGAGTTTTCCCTCCAACTCAGACTGTGAGTCCAAGTGGAAAAGGGACTTTGTCTTATCTGATTGTATCGTATCTATCCCAGAGTTTAGTACAGTGTTTGGCGCTCAGCATTTCACCGATTATCCTAAGCTCACAGTCTCCTCTTCCCTTCCTGTCTCTGACAGTGGCACTGACTTTGGGATAATTGAGCTGGGAGTGGAGGGGGGCTCTCAATCATTCAATCAATCATATGTATTGAGCGCTTACTGTGTGCAGAGCACTGTGCTAGGAATGTGGCCTATTGGATAGAGCACGGGCCTGGAGTCGGAAAGGCCTGGGTTAATAATAATAATAATAATAATTATTTTGGTATTTGTTGAGCGCTTACTATGTGCCGAGCACTGTCCTAAGCGCTGGGGTAGACACAGGGGAATCAGGATGTCCCACGTGGGGCTCACAGTCAATCCCCATTTTCCAGATGAGCTAACTGAGGCCCAGAGAAGTGAAGTGACCTGCCCACAGTCACACAGCTGACAAGTGGCAGAGCCGGGATTCGAACTCATGACCTCTGACTCCAAAGCCCGTGCTCTTTCCACTGAGCCACGAGGGTTCTAATCCTGGTTCTGCCACTTGTCTGCTGTATGACCTTAGACAAGTCACTTCACTTCTCTGTGCCTCAGTTGCCTCATCTGGAAAATGGGGATTAAGAGAGTGAGCTCCATGTGGGACAGGGACTGTGTCCAACCTGATTAGCTTCTATCCAACCCAGCGCTTAGAACAGTGCTTGACACATAGCAGGCGCTGAACAAATACCATCATCAGCATCATTCAATCAGGAGGAAACCCATGGGATTGGTGAATTGCAGCTTGCCTCTCAAGGGGTAGAAGGCTCTGGACTTTCAGGGAGTAGGGGCTTTCTCCCAGGAAAAATTCTCTAATAATAATGTTGGTATTTGTGAAGCGCTTACTATGTGCAGAGCACTGTGCTAAGCGCGGGGGTAGACACAGGGGAATCAGGTTGTCCCACGTGGGGCTCGCGGTCCTCATCCCTATTTTACAGATGAGGTGACTGAGGCGCAGAGAAGTGAAGTGACTTGCCCACAGTCACACAGCTGGCAAGCGGCAGAGCCGGGATTCGAACCCATGACCTCTGACTCCAAAGCCCGGGCTCTTTCCACTGAGCCACGCTGCTTCTCTAGTATATCCTAGCTCCAGATCCACTTCAGGGCAGAGGGGTAAATCAAGGTCAATCCAAGCCTGGAATGGTCCCTATAGACTAGAATCACCACACTGGGCCAACTGGGGGGCTGGGCCTGCTCTCCCAGTACTGAACCAGTTCAGGATGGACCAGGAGAACGTGGGGGAAGGCGTAGGCTCCACACGCTAACGTTCTCTTCGCGTATTTCCGTCTCCAGAGGGCTTCCGCAGAGAAGAGAGGAGGAGAAATGCCTGTTTTTTAGACTCCTCCATTCCTCAGGCTGTGCCTTTGATCGTTTCGTGACAGAAAGAAAACGTGACCGGGGTTTGACAAATAGTTAACTTCCGTAGGCCGATCTGAGGCTGGCTAGGCCGGGCTGAGCCGTGGGGAGCCGGATTGGGCTGGGCTGGTTTGTGAAAGGGTAGGGCAGGTCTGGCTCACTATTCAGATGACGGATCATCAATTATCCCTTAAGCACGGCAAAAAGTGGAACTCACACTCCAGAAGCTGGAGTGCTCCCCGTAGAATCAGGACCAAGCACTGGGCCCGGGGAAGTAGCTAACAAACTAATTCATCGCCACTGGAGAAGCAGCGTGGCCTAGTGGATCGAGCGCAGGCCCGGGAGGAAGAAGGACCTGGGTTCTAATCCCGGCTCCGCCAGACAAACTAATTCATCACCGTTAGGGAAGCAGCGTGGCCTAGTGGATCGAGCGCAGGCCCGGGAGGAAGAAGGACCTGGGTTCTAATCCCGGCTCCACCACCTGTCTGCTGTGTGACCTGGGCCGCGCCACTTAACTTCTCCGTTCCTGTTACCTCATCTGTAAAATGGGGATTAAAACTGTGAGCCCCATGTGGAACAGGGATTATGTCCAACCTGGTTGTCTTGTATGTGCCCTCGTGCTCAGAACGGTACTTGGCTCACAGTAAGCACTTAAATAGCATAATTATTAATATTATTATCACATCACTGTGGGCAGGGTATGTGTCTGTTATATCGTACTCACCCAAACGCTCAGTACGGTGTCCGGCACACAGTAGGTGGTCGATAAATACGATGGACTGACTGGCTCTAAGAGACACATGCAGAAAATGACAACAGAATAGCCGAAGAGCTTCTCTATGGTGAGGTGAGCTGGGTTAGCTGTAAACAGTGGTGAGAAGAGGTGCTTTAAGTGTGCGGTGAAGCAAATCGTCCAAGGATGTGCCATCATCGTCTTCATCGGTACTCTCTGAGTACTTTCAGGCTTCCGAGCCCTGTTCTAAGTGTATGGAAACAGATTGGCGATCAAAGGCATGGTCCCTCCCCTCGAGGAACTAACAGGCAGCTGGGAAACCATATTCGAAAACAGATAATTAGTAATAATTATCAGAGAAGCGGCATGGCGAGCGGCAAGAGCCCGGGCTTGGGAGTCAGAGGTCATGGGTTCGACTCCCGGCTCCGCCACGTGTCAGCGGGCAAGTCACTTCACATCTCTGGGCCTCAGTTACTACATCTGTAAAATGGGGATTAAGCCCGTGAGCCTCATGTGGGACAACCTAATTACCTTGTGTACCCCAGCGCTTAGAACGGTGCTCTGCACATAGTAAGCGCTTGATAAATAAATACCAACATCATTAATAATAAATATAATGGTGTTTGTTAAGAGCTCGCTATATACCAGGCACTGTACTGAATGCTGGGGTAGATACAAGCGCATTAGGTTGGACACAGTCCCTGTCCCACGTGGGGCTCACAGTCTTGATCCCCGTTTTACAGACGAGGTAACTGAGGCCAAGAGCAGTGAAGTGAATTGCCCAAGGTCACACGGTAGACGAGTGGCCGAGTCAGCATTAGAATCCACAACCTTCTGACTCCCGGGCCTGTGCTCTATAATAATAATGATGATGTTGGTATTTGCTAAGCGCTTACTACGTGCCGAACATTATCCTGAGCGCTGGGGTAGACACAGGGGAATCAGGTTGTCCCACGTGAGGCTCACGGGCTTAATCCCCATTTTACAGATGAGGCAACTGAGGCGGCGGGAAGTTAAGTGACTTGTCCAAAGCCACACGGCCGACAGTGGGCAGAGCCGGGATTAGAACCCATGACCCCGACCCCTAAGCCCGGGCTCTTTCCACAGACCCCCCTGTGCCATGCAGACCTGCCTGATGGACAGCAGTTAGAAATGGAGTGATGGATTTAGGACTGAAACTTCTACGAGATCGTGGAGGCAAGAGGAAACCATGAAAACAGTGCCTGTCAGCCAAAAATTCGACGGGAGCCATCACTGCATGCGCACTAGGACGATAGGTTGGTGGTGACTAATTGGTTTTATCGGTCTTACTCAATGACAGTGATAAATTGCCATCATCAATAACGCCATCTGGAAGGAAGTGGCAGGCCAAGGTCTTACTGAGAGTAACCTATACAGGATGGTGGCTCTAAAGAAAGAGTAATAATAATAGTGTTGGTATTTGTTAAGCGCTTACTATGCGCAGAGCACTGTCCTAAGCGCTGGGGGAGAGACAGGGCGATCAGGTTGTCCCACGTGGGGCTCACCGTCTTCAACCCCGTTTTACGGATGAGGTCACTGAGGCGCGGAGAAGTAAAGTGACTTGACCACAGTCACACAGCTGATAAGTGGCAGAGCGGGATTTGAACCCATGGCGTCTGACTCCCAAGCCCGGGCTCTTTCCACTGAGCCACGCTGCTTCTCTAAAGAAGTGGACATAGTCCCTATTCTTAAGGGGAATTTCAATCTACCGGAGAAGCAGGAGAGAAGCAACACGCCTAGTGGAAAGACTTGGGTCTAACCCTAGATTGGCCAGTTGCCTGCTGGGTGACCATGGGCCGGTCATTTACCTTCTCTCTGTGTCATCTTCAACATTAGAGAAGCAGCGTGGCTCGGTGGAAAGAGCCCGGGCTTGGGAGTCGGCGGTCATGGGTTCGAATCCCCGCTCCGCCACTTGTCAGCTGTGTGACTGTGGGCAAGTCCCTTCACTTCTCTGTGCCTCAGTTCCCTCATCTGTAAAATGGGGATTGACTGTGAGCCTCCCGTGGGACAACCCGATGACCCTGTATCTACCCCAGCGCTTAGAACAGCGCTCGGCACATAGTGAGCGCTTGACAAATACCAACATTATCATTATTATCATTATTAAGTAGCATGGTGTATTCGGTAGAGCGCGGGCCTGGGAGTCAGAAGGTCCTGGGTTCTAACTGTGGTTCCACCACTTGTCCGCTGTGTGACTTTGGGTCAGTCACTTCACTTCTCTGTGCTTCAGTCATCTCATCTGTAAAATGGGGAGCGAGACTGTGACCCCCACACGGAACAGGAGCTGCGACCGACCCGATTTGCTTGTATCCTCCCCGGCGCTTAGTACGGTGCCTGGAACATAGTAAGCGTTTAATGAATAGCACTACTGTTATTAATAAGGGGATTCAATACCTGTTCACTCTCCTTCTCGGTCTGTGAGCCCCATGGGGTACAGGGACTATTCTCAGCATGATTAGATTGCACCTACCACAGCATTTAGTAGAGTGTTTGGCACACGGTAAGTGCTTAACAAATATCAACATAATTAGACTCTCAGTGAATGGACAATACACCCAAGTGGCAAGAATGAAGGGCATTTTATTGTTAACCCCTTGAGGGCACGGCCCCCAGGTACTCCGTGGGGCGAAGAATCCCTCAGAGAAAGAGTCAGGATGGAATAGTGATGAGAACTAACAAGACTTTAGACTCCTGGTAGACAGTAGTGATTATCATTTTCTTTTCATCATCATCGTTCTTTTTAATAAGTGCTTTCTACGTGTAAAGCAATGTTCTGAGCATTGGAATAGGTGTAAGTCAATCAGGTTGGATACAGTCTCTGTCCACCATTGGCTCACAGTCTAAATAGGAGGGAGTAAATCCCCATTTTACAAATCCCAGGCCCATGCACTTTCCACTGAGCCACACTGCTTTCAAGCATGTCTGTGTTTGCTGACATTTTTTTTTTTCCACTGTGAGTGTCCCCAGGATAGAGTCCCACTTCAAAATGAAAACACAGAAATAATTCTGTCTGGATTAGAAATAATTGACCTGACCCTTGAAGGACCGCAGGCCGAACAATCGCATAGCAACAAGAACTAAATACAGAACAGGTGCAAGGGAGGTTTGCTGCGGAAAAAGTCGCCTCTACTTTTCTTGCCCCGCAGGTGCATTGGGGAGTAATAGCCTCTTTTGGCCCTTATCAGTTTCAGGCTGGGCAGATCCTGGATACCCCGTAGACTGGGGAATATCACCAAGCCTGGGAAACTAGAAACATGGTGGATGGAATGTAAATATTTACCCAGCAGCTCCCTCAGAAGGGCAGCGAAAGGCATTGTGCGGCCGAGTCTAACTTCACAACAGAGAAACTTTCAGATTCTGCTATTCAAGGCCGGGAGAGAAGCAAGTATAAACATGAGAAACTTCCCAGCGTAGGATGAATTGAGGCAAGAGGGAAGAATTATAATGAGGTTCTCTTTCGGGGAAGCCCAGTTCTGTAAGTGGGAGGAAATGGAGGTCGAGAACAGGTCAGGAATTAGCAAATCCTCTTACTTAGCTCCCACTGAATCGATCGATCGTATTTATTGAGTCCTTCCTGTATGCAGATCACTGAAACTAAGCACTTGGGAGAGTATAATACAACAATATAACAGATTTGGGGGACACATTCCCTGCCCACAGTGAGAAGCCACTGCTTTTTGAAACCTATGGATTGAAACCACTCTTGTCCTAGTAGTCTTCTGGGGTAATAGCCCCTTGACAGTGGACTCAGGGAGCCCTTTAAAGGCTTTTAGAGTGGAGGAAGGATGCATCGTGAATGGGGTTTTAGGAAGACGATTTGGGCGACTGAGTGTAGGAGAAACTGGTGAGACATTTGAACAAGATAGCTCCGCAGTGCATGAGACCATGAGACAGGGTTCATCAGAGACACTCAGTCGCTCTAATCGTCTTCCTAAAACCCCATTCACAATGCATCCTTCCTCCACTCAAAAAGCCTTCAAAGGGCTCCCTATTTATCTTGACATCAAGCCGTATCTCATAAATGATTCTCCAAACTTATACTTCGCCGAGGACAAAACTGAGACTCTCCATGCCTCATCTCACCAGACATCTTGCCCTCTTTGATCTTTCTCTCAAGCAGGATTTAGCACTCAAGGCCCATGAAATCTTTTAGGTCAGGTTTCCACCGGAATTCCTGTGGGGCATATCCCAGACCTATTCTCCCTTTTCAGGTCCTGGTTGCTCTTCCCATTGTCTACGTTATATTACACCACTATTAAGCATTTCCTTGGGAAATTGCCTTTTTTTTTTTTAACGTGTGCTTGTGAATGAGGGTCGGGAAAGTTAAAAAAAAACCACACACAAAAACTGTTTAGTGGTAGTGTTGTTTTACTGACAAATACCATGCCCCCCCAGGATCACCATGTCCAGAGCCTGGGGCATGCCTTGTTCAACTTGTCCTTCCACGAGGGTGCGAATGGAAGCTGTGGATGGGAGAGGAGAAGTGAGGGTTGATGTCCTTGGAATTCCAGGAATTCTTTGGGAGCAGACAGTCCCTTAGAGGCAGGGGCGGGGGGTGCGAATCTCTCTGAGGCATCAGTGTAGAATGAGATGCATCCATTGCACCCCAAAATAACAGAACAAGGGACCCCTGAACAGAAAATCGCCCTCATACAAAGTCAGGGGTCCCTTGACTTTGTATGAGGGCGATTTTCTGTTTACCCTCTGCTGGTTTTGTCTCCTACATTTCTTTACCCGAATCTCTCATGGGTGGGTAATGGGGGGCTAAGCCTTGAGGACATCTAGTATAGATCATTGGCTAGTAAACCTAAAAAGAAGCCTTAAGGTCCTTCAGTCCAACTCGGGAAAGAGCAGGACCTCTATTCGCTTAGGGTGAAACCTCGAGCAACCAGATAGTAACCCACCCCACTTTCCCTCTCCATAGATTCTCATTTGCAGGTGAGTACTAATTGTGCAGTTTATTTTTGCTTAGATGTCCGAGCGTGTGTGGACAGGATGTTGTGCAGGGACGGCAAAGGTCTGATGTGACTACTCTCTATTGAAGTTAATGGCTCCTTTGCTGGAGTTTGTTTTCAGCTTAGAAAGCTCCTACTCCGGCCCTTTATTAGCTCAGTTGCAGATGCCGAACATAATGTACAGAAGTGGGATGCTTTTGAAGTCGGCCTTCCTTAATTAGCCAGTGAAACCCATTCAACTTCCAATTCCTTTCTCCAAACTGCAGTTCCTTCCTGGCTTTTATGAGTAACTTCAAGATATTTCTGATTGAGGTCGCTCTGAGGGCTACAGGTTGGGACCATCTTTTTTCTGAGATCTCACCCTAACTTTCCTTCCACTGTGAATAGAGGGATCATAGGTGGGCACACAGGCCCGGGTAGATTTTCAAGGGTCGAAGGTAGAAGCAGATAATTCACCCAGGCAAAGCAGAGTAATTTCAAAAGGCAAGTCTAGAGATTCTGCAGACCCACCGTGGATCCCCGTAGAAAGCAAATCTACATTTTTACCCAACAGAATAAGGGTGTTGGGTCTCACTGAGGGACACATTCAAGCACACAAGGACACACACTGACACAAGGGCAAAAACACGATATATTAGCGGGACCCCCAACACAGAGACAGATCCAGAAGTCCATAGAGGTCATCCCCGATTTTAACATAAACCACTCTTAAATCCTTGTCAAAATTTTGGGCCTATTCTCTTTCTTAGTTTTATTTACTTCCGGGTCACAGGGACTGTTTCACTGGCAGCTGCAGGGTTTACACAACACAGGGGATAATGCTATCTTCCTGAAGTGATCTGAAAAACTTCATGCTCCTCTCAAAGAACCTTTCTTACTACCAGGGAATAAACTGAAATCTCAGGAGAATTCGTCTCGTGGTTGTCGTTTTTTTGTTTTAAGCAATGAAGAATCGGAGACCCCAAGAAGCTTCCTCTCTATTTTCCTTTCATGGGCCCAGTGACACACACAGAATTGTCTCACGGATTATAATATTTTCCAGGAAAACACAGCCAGACACAGTGTTTATGAAGTTTCACTGTGCAGAAAAATGACTCCCTGGTTCCAGTCTAAATTGGATCCCTCATGTAACAGTTGGAGACATCAGATATACGGTTAAACTACCCCAAGGCTCCCTGTCACGTGATCCATCTGATACAACTACTGGAAACTAAACAATACGCTGTTTTGTATGAGTCTTAAAGAAACCCAGCAACCCCGAAAAATCCTTCTCCTGACTCTTCCCCCTGCCAACATCTCCATCACTTTTAGCTGCCTTCCAAGGTTTGAGGCGGGGAAATGGAAACAGTCTGGGTTCAGTGGTGATTTGGGTTTGATGGAGGCTATCGCTCAATAGCATTTATTGAGGGCTGACTGTGTGCGGAGCACAGTACTAAGTACTTTTTTAAATGGCATTTGTTAATCGCTTACTATGTGCTAGATACTGTGCTAAGTGCTGGGGTGGATGCAAGCTAAGCAGGGTGGACACAGTCCCTGTCCCACATAATAATAATAATGATGGTATCTGTAAAGCGCTTACTATGTGCAAAGCACTGTTCGAAGCGCTGGGGAGGATACAAGGTGATCAGGTCCCACGTGGGGCTCACAGTCTTAATCCCCACTTTACAGATGGGGTAACTGAGGCACAGAGAAGTTAAGGGACTTGCCCAAAGTCACACAGTTGACAAGTGGCGGAACCGGGATTTGAACCCATCACCTCTGACTCCCCAGCCCGTGCTCTATCCTCTAGGCCTCACTCTTCCTCTGTTCTATCCTCTAGACTGTGCAGCTCTTTGGATTTGGCTTTCCAAGATCACGGTACAAGATTCAAGATCGTCAGATCCCAGACGGGCCTCACAAAGTAAGAGAGAGAACAGGTGTTGAATTGCCATTTTGCAGATGAGGGAACCGAGACACAGAGAACTTAAGCGACTTGCCCAAGATCACACAGCAGGTAAGAAGTGGAGCTGGGATTAGAACCCAGGTCCTCTGACTCTCAGGCCCGTGTTCTTTCCATTAGGCCATGCTGCTTCCTCAATATGTGTATATATATATATACACATGACCGTATATATCTGCATATGTCCTTGAATATGCATAAGTATGTATTCGTGTAGATAATTGCTGAGCTTACTCCACGCGGAACACTCTACTAAATGTTTGGGAGAGTACAAGGAAGAAAGTAGACAACGACCCTCGTTTTTCGAGGAGCTAACTGTCCAGTGGCGGAGACGGACATTATTATTCTTGTTATACTTCTGACTCCCAGGCCTGTGCTCTATCCACCTTTCATTCGTTCAATAGTATTTATTGAGCGCTTACTATATGCAGAGCACTGTACTAAGCGCTCGGAATGAACAAGTCGGCAACAGATAGAGACGGTCCCCGCCGTCTGACGGGCTCACGGTCTAATCGGGGGGAGACGGGCAGACGAGAACGATGGCGATAAATAGAGTCAGGGGGAAGAACATCTCTTAAAAGCCATGGCAACGAAATGGAATCGAGGCGATGTACATCTCATTAACAAAATAAATAAGGTAATGAAAATATATACAGTCGAGCAGACGAGTACGGTGCAGAGGGGATGGGAAGGGAGAGGGGGAGGAGCAGAGGGAAAGGGGGGGGAAAAGAGGGTTTAGCTGTGGAGAGGTGAAGGGGGGGTGGCAGAGGGAGAAGAGGAGCTCAGTCTGGGAGCTCAGTCCACTAGCCAGGATGTGTACATATATATATGTATATATATATACACACGAGCATATATATCTGCATATGTTCTTGAATATGCATAAGTATGTATTCGCGGAGACAGTTGCTGAGCTTACTCCATGCGGAACACTCTGCTAAATGTTTGGGAGAGTACAGGGAAGAAAGTAGACACGACCCCTGTTTTTCGAGGCGCTAAGTGACAGGTGGTGGAGACAGACATTATTATTCTTGTTATACTTCTGACTCCCAGGCCTGTGCTCTATCCACTAGCCAGGTGGCTTCTCTTGGACTCTGGGGGATCCTGGGGACCGTGCAGGGTAGGGAGGGGACCGATCCCCTCCTTCGTTCCTTTTTGTACCCCCTCAGCCCTCGACATCCACCCTGTCCCTCTCCCTGGATACCCCACCCCCGAACACCACAGCCGTTCCTTACCTATTTTTTGTTCATTTCCAAAGTGAGAGAATCAGTTGGTCCCGGGAAAGGGGGAAATGAATTGGATAAAGAAATGGGCATCCCGGTAGCCAAATAATCCAAAGGGAGGGTTTATTTCCAGGTTCTTCTTAATAATAATAATTAATAATGTTTAAGTGCTTATTATATGCCAAAAATTGTACCAGGTGCTGGTATACATATAAGATAATCTGGTCCCACACAGAGCTCACAGTCTAAGTAAGAGTGAGAACAGGCCCAACAAATCTGAGATTTGGCCCGACTGAGACCTTGGCACTCACTCAGGGACCATCATGGAATCATGGCAGATCTGTGACTTTAACAATAATAATAATAACAATAATAATGTTGGTATTTGTTAAGCACTTACTACGTGCAGAGCACTGTTCTAAGCGCTGGGGGAGATACAGGGTAATCAGGTTGTCCCACGTGAGGCTCACAGTTGTAATCCCCATTTTACAGATGAGGTAACTGAGGCGCAGAGAATTGAAGTGACTTGCCCACAGTCACACGGCTGACAAGTGACCGAGCCGGGATTCGAACCCAGGACCTCTAACTCCCAAGCCCGGGCTCTTTTCCACTGAGCCACGCTGCTTCTCTACTTTAGTTATGTGCTCTCAAGCACCTAGTACGGTGCTCTGCACATAGTGGGTATTCGTACAGTGGTTTCATAAAGCAGATGTGTAATAAATTAAACTCACTCTGTTCCCCTCTTCAGAACCCTACTTAAAGCTCACCTCCTCCAAGAGGCCTTCCCAGACTGAGCTCTCCTTTCCCTCTGCTCCCTCTATGCTCCCCCTTCACCTCTCCGCAGCTAAACCCTCTTCTCCCCACTTTCCCTCTGCTCCTCCCCGTCTCCCGCCCCCTCCCCTCAGCACCGTCCTCGTCCGCTCAACTGTACATATCTCCATCACCCTATTTATTTTGTTAATGAGATGTACATCGCCTTGATTCTATTTATTTGCTATTGTTTTAATGAGATGCTCTTCCCCTCGACTCTCTCTATTTATTGCCCTTGTCCTTGTCTGTCCGTCTCCCCCGATTAGAGTGTAAGCCCGTCAGAGGGCAGGGATTTGTACATTCCAAGCGCTTAGTACAGTGCTCTGCGCGTAGTGAGCGCTCAATAAACACTGTTGAATGAATGAATAAATATTAGTGAATGCATGAATTCATGAATGTCCGAATGATTGATTGAATGAATCTCCTAAACAGCAATTCCTTCGAGAAGAGGGATTTCCACGGGGCTTCGCGTGGGAAGTAGCGTGCTCCGGTGGAAAGGACATGGGCCTGACACTTTCCCTCCACCACTTACCTACTGGGAGCTCTTGAGCAAGTCACTTAACTTTAGAGAAGCAGCGTGGCTCAGTGGAAAGAGCCTGGGCTCGGGAGTCATAGGTCACGGGTTCGTATCCCGGCTCTGCCGCTTGTCTGCTGTGTGACCTTGGGCAAGTCACTTAACCTCTCTGTGCCTCAGTTACCTCATCTGTCAAACGGGGATTAAGACGGTGAGCCTCACGTGGGACAACCTGATTACCCTGTATCTACCTCAGCGCTTAGAACGGTGCTCGGCACACAGTGCTCGGCGCTTAACGAATACCGCCATTATTATTGTCTGTGCCTGAGTTCTCTCATCTGCAAAATTCAAAATCTAGTCTCCTACCTACTTACTCTGTGGACCCCATTTGGGACTTTATTATCCTTTTTTTACCTTTATCTATCCTTTATATAGTGAGAACTTCACCAATATTATCATCAGCAGTAGTGGAAATATTATTAAGCATTTTCTTAAAACACACAGCCTCCTTTCCTAACTCGACATGTTTCCATTTAATGAATAATGTTGGTATTGGTTAAGCGCTTACTATGTGCAGAGTTCCAAGCGCTGGGGTAGATACAGGGTCATCAGGTCGTCCCACGTGGGGCTCACAGTCTTCATCCCCATTTTCCAGATGAGGTAACTGAGGCACCGAGAAATGAAGCAAGTTACTCGCGCACACGCAACAGGTAGGCGACTGACCCAGGATTAGAAGCCGGGTGTCCTGACGTCCAGCCTCGTATTCTTTCCACTAAGCCACTCGGCTTCCCACGTTTCTCTCTTTCTTTCGAGGTCATATCTCTGAAATCACCGTAGTTCTTCCCGTTCCCCACCACTTCCCCATTTTGGTCACTAAGACTCCGTTTGGATTATTACTGTCTCTGTGCTGCCCATTCCTGGAAAACTGTTCGTGAAGCAGAGGAAGTTAATCAAATGCTCTGAAAAGAACAGAAAAGGAAGCGTGACCAGGAATGTTTCCCAAGGCGATGACCGAAAGCTGATGTTTCCTGCTGTGTCCGCTCACACCCCCTGGGCTAGAGGCTCTGTTGGGTTATGAAACAGCTTTTAGAACCCAGGTCAGGTGGGGAGCAGGCGGGCTGGGCCGGCGGGCCCCCTCACCAACGACCGCGGCGACGTGGACCTTTTTCTCAGAGTGCGCCTCGGCTCGCTGGCCAACACCCCGAGAAGATGGACCCGTTCATCCTCGCTGAATCCCGGGATCACCCACCACAGTCCGGAGTCCTTTCTTTGCCCTTAGAGAACACCGGGTCCTGATAGAAAGGGCGTGGTTCCGAGAGTTAGAGGGCCTGCAGCGTGGCTTAGTGGAAAGAGCCCGGCCTTGGGAGCCAGAGTCGTGGCTTCTGATCCCGGCTCTACCACTTGTCAGCTGTGTGACTTTGGGCAGGTCACGTAGCTTCTCTGTGCCTCAGTGACCTCATCTGTAAAATGGGGATGAAGACTGTGAGCCTCACGTGGGACACCCTGATTACACTGTACCCCTTCAGCGCTTAGAACAGTGCCTGACGCTTAGTAAATGCTTAACGAGTGCCATCGTTATTATTATTATTGTTATTAATCCCTTCTCTGCCTTATGTCTGGTGGGTGACCTTGGGAAAGAAACTCAACTTCTCTGTGCCTAGTTATCTTGTCTGTAAAATGGGGATCGAATCCTATTCCCAACTATTTAGAGTGTGAGCCTGGAGGGAGACAAAGACTGTCCATGCCGATTAATCTGTATATACCCCAGCACTTAGAACAGGCAGGGTTTGGAACACAGTGAGTGCTTAATAAGTATCAATATTACTATCATTTCCAGAACTGAAAGCTGGAGGTTCAATGGTTTGGCCAAGAGCAGACAGGCATGAAGCGTGGCCCGGATTTTGGACCCAGAACTCTCGGGTCTATATTCCAGCTAATATTGTACCCCCAAATAGTTTTTATAGACATCTTCATCCTAACCATACATTTTTATAATAATGTTGGTATTTGTTAAGCGCTTACTATGCGCAGAGCACTGTTCTAAGCGCTGGGGTAGCTACAGGGTAATCAGGCAGTCGATTAGACTGTAAGTCCGTCAAAGGGCAGGGACCGTCTCTATCTGTTACTGATTTGTACATTCCAAGTGCTTAGTACAGTGCTCTGCGCATAGTAAGCGCTCAATAAATACTATTGAATGGAAGGTTGTCCCACGTGAGGTTCACAGTTAATCCCCATTTTACAGATGAGGTAACTGAGGCACAGAGAAGTGAAGCGACTCGCCCACAGTCACACAGCCGACAAGTGGCAGAGCCGGGAGTCGAACCCATGACCTCTGACTCCGAAGCCCAGGGTCTTTCCTTATGGCAGTCTTGCAGATAAGTGACAGAAACTACCGGTCCAGATTGATTTACTGTTTCTAATTTGCTCTCTCCTCCACGACATCAATCAGTCAGTTGTATTTGAGTGCTTTCTGTGTGCAGAGCACTGTACTAAGCGTTTGGGAGAGTACAACATAGCGGTATAACAGACACATTCTCTGTGAACAGTGAGCTTACAGCCTAGAAGGGAAGACAGACCGTGGCGCAGCGGAAAGAGCACGGGCTCTGGAGTCAGGGCTCGTGAGTTCGAATCCCAGCTCTGCCGCTTGTCAGCTGTGTGACTGTGGGCAAGTCACTTCACTTCTCTGGGCCTCAGTTCCCTCATCTGTAAAATGGGGATGAAGACCGTGCGCCCCACGTGGGACGACCTGATTCCCCTGTGTCTACCCCAGCGCTTAGAACAGTGCTCTGCCCATAGTAAGCGCTTAACCAATAGCAACATTATTCCAGGAGAGAGGCGGCCCGTTGGGAGAGAGGTCGATGGTGAGAGACGGACGAGATCGAGGTACAGTGAGTAGGTTGGCGTCGGAGGAGCGAAGCGGGCGAGCTGGGTCGTCATTCTCCTCCTAAAGCGTCGTGAGATGAGCGCTGAACTCTACACCAGGCCGATGAAACTGGGCTTAATCTGTCTCGAGCTATTTCGAACGAGTGACGAGACTTTGCTTCTAAATCCGACCCCTCCCCTGCTGATCCCCGAATTCACCCACCACTACAGGCTGAGCAGAGCAGCTAATGGCTAGGGCGCGGACCCGAGAGACAGAAGGACCTGGGTTCTAATCCCAACGCCGCCATTTGTCCGCTGCGTTGTCCTGGGCAAGTCACTTATCTTAGTGGCTAGGGCACGGGCCTGGGAGTCAGAAGGTCGTGGGTTCTAATTCCGGCTCCACCGCTTTTCTGCCGTTTGGCCTTGGGCAGATCACTTCGCTTCTCTGTGCCTCAGTTGCCTCATCTGTAAAATGGGGAGTAAGAGTATGAGCTCCTCGAGAGACAGGGACTGCGTCCAACCCGATTTGCTTGAATGCACCCCAGCATTTAGTACGGTGCCTGAAACGTAGTGCTTAGGAAATACCGCAATTATTATTATTTTTATTCTCTGTGCCTCAGTCACCTCATCTGTAAAATGGGGATTAATGCCGTGAGCCCATTGGTGGACGTGGATTGTGCTACCCGATTAGTTTGTGTCCACCCCAGAGTTTAGAAGAGTGCCTGGCTCATAGTAAATGCTTAACAAATGTCATCATTATCATCATCGAAGAGCCGTCCTCTCCTTTCTCCCTCCTTGCCCTCCGCTCTTCTTTCGCAATTATAATGGGGGGCAAGAAAAAATGTGCATTTGTCTGTTTAATTCAGGTTTAATCGGTCAACGGTAAATGTTGGGTCCTCGCTCTGGGCAAAACACTGGACTAAGCACTTGGGAGAGTACAATATAACAGAGCTGGTAGACGCATTCTCCGCCCACAGCATCTTCCAGTCTAGAGGGGGAAATAGACGTTAAAATAAATAAATATAAAAGTTCACGTTAAGATTATGTGTGTGCGTCTGGGCACGTGCCTGTGGTGGGGTTGGGGCAGGTGGATAGGAGAAGGGTGTGTGTGTTTTAGCATCGAAATACAAAAAAAAAAATTCCACTTTACTCCCGAAAGTGTAGCTATATAGTAGGCTGGTACCTGATCTTAACTAAAAGTTAACGTGTCGATCTGTGGGTGGTGGGGTGGACGCAGGAGATTGTACATAGCGGGTCCTTAGCGCGTACTTTGTGTGGTAAATCACTATACTCTCTCTACTACACTATACTATTTATTTATTTATTTATTTATTTTGTTTATTTTTTTTAATGAGATGTACATCACCCCGATTCTATTTAGTTGCCACTGTTTTTGTGAGATGTTCTTCCCCTCGACTCTATTTATTGCCATCGTTCTCGTCTGCCCGTCCCCCCCGATCAGACCGTAAACCCGTCAAAGGGCAGGGACCGTCTCTATCTGTTGCCGACTTGTCCATTCCAAGCGCTTAGTCCAGTGCTCTGCACATAGTAAGCGCTCAATAAATACTATTGAATGAATGAATGAATACTCCCTCCTGCCAACGGCAGGGTGTCTCAAATGCTGTCCTTCAATCTTCAGTTCTTTCTCCAGTGTCCCCCCCTTTCCCCCCTAACCCACCAGCGACCTCCCCCTCCATCCACCCAGGGATTCCTACAATAGATTCTGGGATGGGTTTTATTGACTCTTGACTAGGGTTGTTTGATCACTGTTCCTAGGCCTCATTAAGTGGTCCTTCAGAGCACTTGGTCTGAACTTCTTAAGTAAACCACTGTAGAGTTGGCTTGTAAAGGGCAGAATGAGGATTCTTGTTGTTCGCCTGTTTGCTTTAGATAACTGATGTCTTTGATGTTTATGATGCACCTAAAATTGTCATTTTAGTTCTCATTCAACTGAAGGCCTCCCTACCATTAGAGAACACTAACCGTTCAGAATGGGAATTTTAAGGCTGTTCTCATTCATTCATTCGATCGCATCCCCCTCCTATCTCTCCTGCCTTCTCTCTTTCCACCGCCCACCCCGCACGCTCCGCTCCTCCGCCGCCCACCCCCTCACCGTCCCCCGTTCTCGCCCATCCCGCCGTCGACCCCTGGGCCACGTCCTCCGGCTGTCCCGGAACGCCCTCCCTCCTCACTTCCGCCAAACTCATTCTCTTCCCCTCTTCAAAGCCCTACTGAGAGCTCACCTCCTCCAGGAGGCCTTCCCAGACTGAGCTTCCCCTTTTCCTTTCTGCTCCCTCTGGTCTCCCTCTACCCTCCCCCTTCACCTCCCCTCAGCTAAGCCCCCTTTCCCCCCTTTCCCTCTGCTCCTCCCCCTCTCTCTTCCCCTCCCCTCAGCACTGAGCTCGTCCACTCATTTGTATATATTTTTTAATACCCTATTTATTTTGTTAATGAGATGCACATCACCTCGATTCTATTTATTGCTATTGTTTTAATGAGATGTACATCCCCTTGATTCTATTTATTGCTACTGTTCTTGTCCGTCTCCCCCGGTTAGACCGTAAGCCCGTCAGTGGGCGGCGACTGTCTCTGTCTGTGCCCATTTGTACATTCCAAGCGCTTAGCACAGTGCTCTGGACATAGTAAGCACTCAGTAAATACTGTTGAATGAATGAATAAATTTTATGGAGTGTTTATTGTGTGCAGAGCACTGTACTGAGCGCTTGGGAGAGTGTAATATAATAATAAATGGACACATTCCCTGCCCACAACAAGCATACGGTCTAGAGGACTTCTCCAATAAGCAGGCAGAAATATCTGTTTAATTTTTGCACGGTAGTCTTTTTCTCTCTGTAGTTTTGATGTTCTCCACAGACCGGAGCGCAAGGTCCAGGAGGATGGAGAGCTGAACAACCCCCAGCCTCCTAAATGTTTTCTGACGGCGACGACCGTGGTTCTGGGACATTTCCCCAGCCATTTCTGATTACTGAAGGGGGAGTGGACACTCTGGACCAAATCAACATCAGAGAGAAGGGTACGTGGCTCTTGCCTGACTCCGAGGCTTCGAGAGCCGAGTGAACCCGAGGCTAAGAAAGTCCAGGACCCCGAAACAATGATGATTTAGTCAGGAGGGAGGTCCCGTTTCCGAATCAGCCATGGAGGAGACTCCCGGGTCTGGCTAATTGGTTGCATGTGCGCGGTCTCTGAAGCGGACGACTGGCGGCCGGTGGACAAAGCTCTCGCCTGGGTTACGCTGTCCAGGAAACGTGACTTGACCGGTCCCAGCTGTGGTTCTTCGGCTGGTACCACCAGCTGTCACATCAAATCACGTCCTAAACAAGAATAAAGCTCCCCCGCCTTGACCTTCTCAACTGAAATAGGTTGGGGGGGAAGGATTCAAAGCTTGTGATTATGTTTTCGAGGAGGCGGTGGGGTCACGCTGATTCATATGATTGCGTTTTACCTTCCGGAAACAGATGGTAAAAAGCGAGCGTTCTTGGCCACCGAGTCCCACCAGAACTTCCAAATCTCTAAGCGGCCTCTAGATTTCCCACAGACCCTTGAGAGCTGGGCCAGAACCTCAGTTCTGTGTTGAGCACTCAGCAGCACCATGAGGCCAAGTAGCAATAATAATAATAATAATGGTACTTTTTAAGCATTTATTCTGTGCTTAACACTCTTCTAAGAGCCGGGGGAGATACAAGTTAATCAGGTTGGACACTTCCTGTCCTACTTGGGGCTCACACTCTTAATCCCCATGCTACAGATGATGTAACTGAGGCCCAGAGAAGTTAAGTGACTTCTCCGACAAGGTCACACAGCAGACATGTGACATTAAGACTGTGAGCCCCACGTGGGACAACCTGATTCCCCTGTGTCTACCCCAGAGCTTAGAACGGTGCTCGGCGCATAGTAAGCGCTTAACAAACACCAACATTATTATGTGACAGCTGAGATTACAAACCAAGGAAAACTCCTTGTCTTTGGTCTTTTCGGATAATAGTGATTTAGGTATATGTAAGCACTTACAATAATAATAATAACAATAATAGTAATAATAACAATGGTATCTGTAAAGTGCTTACTATGTGCCAGGCCCTGAACTAAGCACTGGTGTGGATACAAGCAAAAGAGGTTGCACGCAGTCCCTGTCCCACATGGGGCTCACAGTCCCAATCCCCATTTTTCAGATGAGGTAACTGAGGCACAGAGAAGTGAGATGACTTGCCCGTGGTCACACAGCAGACAAGTGATGGAGTCGGGAATAGAGCCCTTGACTTTCTGACTCCCAGGCTCATGTTCTATCCCCTACTATGTGCCACTGTAATAATAATAATAATAATGGTGGTATCTGTTAAGCGCTTACTATGTGCAAAGCACTGTTCTAAGCACTGGGGGAATACAGGGTGATCAGATTGTCCCACGTGGGGGGGTCACAGTTTTAATCCCCATTTTACAGATGAGGTCACTGAGGCCCAGAGAAGTGAAGTGACTCGCCCACAGTCACACAGCTGACAAGTGGCGGAGCCGGGAGTCGAACCTACGACCTCTGACTCCGAAGCCCCGGCTCTTTCCACTGCGCCACGCTGCTTCCCCACTGTAACATGTACTGGGGTATGAATGAAACAATTAGTTCAGTCAGGATCCCTATCCTTGATGGGGTTCACAATCTAAGGGGAGAAAGGACGGGAATTTAGTTCCCCTTTTTCAGAGGAAGAAACTGAGGAACAGAGAAGTCAAATAACTTGCCCTAGATCCCATAGCAGACCTCAACTGGCACTTGCAACTGAAATCAGTTGCTCAGATACAACTCCTTTTTGATTTTGACTGGAAGGATGGGGAAGATGGATAATAATATCATTAGTATTATTAGTTAAACACTTACTCTGTGCAAGACACTGTTCTAAGCACTGGGGTAGATACAAGGTAATCAGGTTGGACACGGTCCCTATCTCTTATAGGGCTCAGAATCTTAATCCTTATTTTACAGATGAGGTAACTGAGGCACAGAGGAGGTAAGTGACCGGCCCCAGGACAAACAAGAAATATGTGGCCAAACTGAGATTAGACCTCTCATCCTCTGACTCCACTAGGCCATGAGACTGGCTTTAAGCTCTCTGTGGAGACTAGCAGACCCAAAAGAGTGTCTTGTCAGCTGGTTTTATATCAGAGCATCCAGCTTTCAGCTGGTCTGGCCCTTGTCCAATATAGATCCAGCACCGGTTGCCTTTGTATCCTTTATTTTGATTTAAAGTGCCTAACTTCACTTCTAAGGGCCTCTGTTACCTCATCTGTAAAATGGGGATTTGGACTGTGAGCCCCATGGGGAACAGGGACTCTGTCCAACCTGATTAACTTGTGTTCCTGGATGTCTCACAGCCCCCGGGGACAGAGTGACCTGGGAAGGAAACCCAGTTTCAACAGAGGAGTTGGGGGAGAGAGGGTGGGGAACTCAGCTCCCCAAAAGAAGGGCAAAGTGGAGCAGAGCCCCTCTTTCTACCTGCTCAACACTGACAGGAAAGGAAGATCTCATCCCACTCTCCTCCCTCACGGGACCTCTCTTCCTCTCCCTTCCCATTCCCAGACCTCTTTTTTATGGTATTCAAGCACTTACTATAATAATTAATAATTATGGCCTTTGTTAAGCACTTTCCATGTGGCAGGCCCCATACTAAGTGCTGGGGTGGATCCAAGCAAATCGGGTTGGACCCAGTCGCTGTCCCATGTGGGGTTCACAGTCTCAATTTCCATTTTACTGATGAGGTAACTGAGCCACAGAGAAATGAATTGACTTGCCCAGCTTCACACAGCGGACAAGTAGTGGAGCGGTGATTAGAACCCAAGTCCTTCTGCTTCCCAGACCCGTGCTCTATCCATTAAGCTACAGTGCTTCCTCACTTTGAGCTGCATGCTTAATTTGGGAGCAGGGAGGCCTGAATGCTGAGTTTAATACAGTTTAATACAGTTGCAGCAGATCCTGGGAATGGATCCGTTGCCATCCTCCATCGTTAGGGTTAAAGCCTCTTACAAATTTATGCAAATATACAAATGAGGGTCCTTCCCCCATCCCGGCTCTGCCACTGGTCACCTGTGTGACTGTGGGCAAGTCACTCAACTTCTCCGTGCCTCAGTTCCCTCATCTAATAATAATAATAATAATGTTGGTATTTGTTAAGCGCTTACTATGTGCCAAGCACTGTTCTAAGCGCTGGGGTAGACACAGGGGAATCAGGTGTCCCACGTGGGGCTCACAGTCTTAATCCTCATTTTACAGATGAGGTCACTGAGGCACCGAGAAGTGAAGTGACTTGCCCAAAGTCACCCAGCTGACAAGTGGCCGAGCCGGGATTCGAACCCATGATCTCTGACTCCAAAACCCGTGCTCTTTCCACTGAGCCACGCTGCTTCTCATCTGTAAAATGGGGATTAACTGTGAGCCTCACGTGGGACAACCTGATTACCCTGTGTCTACTCCAGTGCTTAGAACGGTGCTCTGCACATATTCATTCATTCATTCAAAAGTATTTATTGAGCACTTACTGTGTGCAGAGCAAAGTAAGCGCTTAACAAATACCGACATTATTATTATTATTATTCACAGACCCTCCCTTCCTCAAGCCCTGGGGGACCATCTGCTTTTCAGTTGCCAGAAACTTTACTGTTAAAATCTCCTGTAATCATCCCTGTGGGAGGAGGTGGAACACAATTGAGAGATACCCAGCTCCTTAATTCAGAAGAATAATTTCAGTGGTTCACTGTTAACTGAGTTGCTGTGAAATAAGATATAGAATCTTGAGGGGAATAGAGAGGCCATCTAAGCAATTCATCTGTCTTCCTGCAGCATGACCACTAAGTATTCACTCAGGTTGTGGACCTATCTAGTGTTAATCATCCTATCCAACCTTGCTTGGAATTCTTCAGCCCACACATCCTATCCATTACCAAGACCTGCCGGTTTCACCTTTACAATATCGCCAAGATCCGCCCTTTCCCCTCCACCCAGACGGCTACCTTACCGCTACGGGCTCTCGTTATATCCCGGCTAGACTACCGTGTCGGCCTTCTCTCGGATCTCCCTTCCTCCTCTCTCGCCCCACTCCAGGCTATTCTTCACTCTGCTACCCGGCTCATCTTCCTGCAGAAACACTCTGGGCGTGTCACTCCTCTTCCTAAACACCTCCAGTGGTTGCCTATTAACCTCCGCTCCAAACAAAACTCCTCACTCTAGGCTTCAAGGCTCTCCATCACCTTGCCCCTTCCTACCTCTCCTCCCTTCTCTCTCTCTACCGCCCACCCCGCACGCTCCGCTCCTCCGCCGCCCACCTCCTCACCTTCTCCCCTTCTCGCCCATCCCACCGTCGACCCCCGGGCCACGTCCTCCCGCGGTCCCAGAACGGCCTCCCTCCTCACCTCCGCCAAACCGATTCTCTTCCCCTCTTCAAAACCCTACTTAAAACTCACCTCCTCCGAGAGGCCTTCCCAGACTGAGCTCCCCTTCTCCCTCTGCTCCCTCTACCACCCCCCCTTCACCTCTCCGCAGCTTAACCCTCTTGTCCCCCCATCTCCCTCCGCTCCTCCCCCTCTCCCTTCCCATCCCCTCGGCACTGTACTCTTCTGCTCAACTGTATATATTTTCATTACCCTATTTATTTTTTTAATGAAATGCACATCGCCTCGATTCTATTTAGTCGCCATTGTTTTTACGAGATGTTCTTCCCCTCGACTCTATTTATCGCCATCGTTCTCGTCTGTCCGTCTCCCCCGATCGGACCGTGAGCCCGTCAGACGGCGGGGACCGTCTCTATCTGTTGCCGACTTGTTCATCCCAAGCGCTTAGTACAGTGCTCTGCACATAGTAAGCGCTCAATAAATACTATTGAATGAATGAATGAATGAATGAATAACAGCCTATGATGTAAAGACTCTGCAGCTCTGGGAGACTGGTTTCTCTTAGTTGTCCACAATGATGGTTGTTGTCAAATAGGATAAATAGCCATTCAGAGACTTAAAGCTTTTCAGAGAGAAGGGGACAAGGAATTGTATGTTGGGTTGAAAGGGGAAAAGGAGGCTTTTGGCTTGTGGAGAGAAGGGGCTGTTATCTTTTCCTCAAGTTCCCTGACATTTGTACAAGGCTTAATGGGCTAAAATTAGATAGGAGAGGTTTAGTTGGGTTAAATGGGAGAATTTCATGGTGATTGGTGTGCTTTAATCAATCAATCAATTAATCAGTGATGTTTATTGAGTGCTTACTGTGTGCAGAATACTCTACTAAGCACTTGGGTGAGTACAACAGAGTTGGTAGACACATTCCCTGCCCAAAACAAGTTTACTGTCTAATAATAATAATAATAATGTTGGTATTTGTTAAGCGCTTACTATGTGCAGAGCACTGTTCCAAGCACTGGGGTAGATACAGGGTAATCGGGTTGTCCCACGAGAGGCTCACACTTAATCCCCATTTTACAGATGGGGTAACTGAGGCACAGAGAAGTCAAGTGACTTGCCCATAGTCCCACAGCTGACAGGTGGCAGAGCCGGGTGTCAAACCCATGACCTCTGACTCCCAAGCCCGGGCTCTTTCCAACTGAGCCATGCTGCTTCTCTAGTCTAGAGGACTAGGACATTGATTGATTGATTACCTGATTGCTAGCACCTGAAATTAATGTGTCTCTAGCTCTGGAAGTTGATGAAAAAAGAATTAAGGGCCAGTTCCTCTGGTTGAGGGAGTCATTCACCTGCTTGGAGGCAGGGAGCTGGTCAAGTTGACCTCACAAGACTCTTCCATTCCTGGGAGCCCAGGAGTCTATAAAATCTTGTCCAAAATATGTGGGTAAACAGATACGGTATTCCCTCCCTGGACCTTTTGCATGATGTCAACTTGAGAATCCCAGAAGAAACTTGAAGAGAAGCAGCACTTCCTAGAGCCAAGAGCCTGGGCCTGAGTCACAGGACCTGGATTCTAATCATGACTCCTCTACTTGTCTGCTCTGTGACCTTGGGTAAGTCACTTAACTTCTCTGTACCTTAGTTACTTTATCTGTAAAATGGAGGTTCAGACTGTGGACCCTTTTTGGGACATGGTCTGTGTCCAACCTAAAGAACTTGTATCTACCCCAGTGCTCAGTACAGTGCCTGGCACACAGGAAGTACTTGCCTGGCACATTATTATTAACAAATGTTACTAAAAAAAAGTCTGAAGTCCTCCTGTATTTGAGAAAAGAAGATAATCACTGGATCACCTGTAATGATGAATGCCACTTTAAAGAAGAATTTCATTTTAAGCCATTACCCAACTTGGAGATATTCTCCTAGCAGCCTGATGATGCGAACTGTAGATAGTACTAGTGATAGGAGAAGTATATAGATTGTATATTATAAATGATTTATATTGATGTCTCTACTTCTAAAAAGTAAGCTTGTTGTGGGCAGGGAACATGTCTACCAACTGTGTTATTGTACTCTTCCAAATGCTTAGTACAGTGCTCTGCGCTTAGTAAGCACTCAATATGTACCACTGATGATAAAGATGCTGGTGACAGTAGTAGTTATAACAATTCCTAAGCATTTTATTGAGGGCAGTTGACTCTACTGAGCGTTTGGAAGGCTAAAACAAAGAACTGTGGTCACCGGTAAGCTTCCACCCTCCTCCCCTCCACCTCCGCATCACAGTCAAGGAAAACAAATTGTACATCACCCCCACAGCAAGCTCCAGGCCTCTCTCCAAGTCACTTGAAGAGCTGAAAAAGCTCCTTTGTTCATCTCTTCTGATCTTTTTTTGCTCTTAATGAAAACCACTGATTGATCCTAATAAAAAGTTTATGGAAATTTGTAATTCTGATCTAAGGCCTTTAGCTTTTTCATTTATTTTCTCTTCTTAAAACTTAATACTTTATAATTAATACATACCACCATCATTATTATTGTTATTATTGTTACCATGGCATTCATTAAGTGTTTACTATCTGCCAATCATTGTATTAAGCCCTGGATTAGATCAAACGTAATCATGTTGGACTCCGTCTCTGTCCCACCACAGAGGGCTCCCATCTAAGAGGGAGTGAGGAAAGATATTTATTCCTCGTCTACTAGATGAAGAAAATGGGGTCCAGAGAAGTTGAATTACTTGACTAAGGTCACACAGCAGGCAAACTGTGGAGCTGGGATTAGTAACCAGGTGCCCTGACATCCAGACCTGTGCTTTTTCCACTAGACAGTGCTGCTTCCCCAAAGAGATAGTCGTTAATTAAGCTGCCACAGAATACAATTCTATCCAACAATTCAACAGCATTGGCAGGATGAGACACGAACATTACACAAACCTTGAAAACTCCTTGATAAGCTTATCAATAGTCCAAAGTAAATTAATTTAAAGCTCTAGTCCCCATCAAAAGTAAGTACCAGCCACCCCCAATGCCCAGATTTCATGCCTACATGTTGATCTAAGACTATGCTCTGCTCTGTCTTGCTACAGCCCTTCTGGTCATAGATCAAAGGCCGTCCACGAATACTGAAAGAGAAAATGTCAGATGTGCTATTTATCGTCTCTCTCTCTCCCTTTCTCAGAACCTGGCAGCTATTTTTGCTGTTCAAACAACAACACACACACACACAAACACATACAATATGTGAGAATGAATGAGAACTTTCTGATCTTTAAATCAGGATGACAAATGGATCTAGACACTGGAAGAGCAACATAAAAATGCACTGATCATTCTCATTAATTGTTCAAAGAATCCCAGTTGCACGTTCTCTGTATCCAGAATGGCAATGTGATTAATGTAGTGCAGATGGCAATGTCCTGATTTTCTTTAGTTGTTTACTTTTTGAGATATTCCCCTTAGAAAGGAATGTACGGATCAGTATGTGTAACAAGACTGTATGAATACAAGAATAGTGAGCCTGCTTCTGTAGTTTGACTTGAATGTAATTTAACCTTTTAATTTTAATTTATCCTACAGTTGTAGGTTTTAGATGAAAGGATTGGGTAGACTCCACAGACCCTTAAAAAAAAAAAAAAGGAATTTCAAAAGGAATCTGAGAGGTCCCAGTAATAGCACCAGCTGAACTTAACCTCTTGGTTCATTTTTGTGGCTTTGGCCACTCTTAGTTTAGACATGTTTATGCAAGAATTGTTTCTCAGGATGATGAGTGCACCCTAGAAGCACACACCTAAGAAGACCTGTGGAGCGGTGTGAACCATTTTTCAGAGTCAGGCAGGTGCTGACAATTACCAAAACGTTTGAAGAAAACAGTTTCAGTCTGCAATGGGTAAACATTAAACCCAACTAAACATCTTTCCTGGCAACATAGAGCTGAATGCCATCACAGAATTCTGTTATCCAGACCAAATGTTGTCCAGTAATGCCACATTAGAGAATAAGGAAGCAGACACGAGAGTCAAAATGTCGATCTTGTCTATCTGGCCACTGACCCCTCGCCCACGTCCTGCCCCTGGACTGGAATGCCCTCTCTCTTCCTATCTGACAGACGGTCGTCTCCCCACTTTCAAAGTCTTATTGAAGGCACAGCTCCTCCAAGAGGCCTTCCCTGACTAGGCCCTCATTTCCTCTTCTCCCACTCCTTTCTGTGTTGCCCTTGCCCTTGTTATGGACAGAGACCGTGGCTGCCAACTTTGTTATATCGTAGTCTCCCAAGTGCTCAGCAAAGGAAAGCCAAGCAGGAGAGCAGCGCGGTGTGAAATGCATGCAAAAATCTATGTGTAGAACCCACTTATAGACATAATGAGTGACCGCGGCCCAAGGCCGATGTTGGCCCTTGGCATCGTAGCCCGACAACCTTATTTTTAGATTGTGAGCGCCATGAAGGACAGGGATGGTGTTTAATTTGCACTTCTGTATTTTCTCCCAGTGCTTAGGTTGGTGCTCTGCACACAGTAAGCACTTAATAAATGCTACCCTTACCACGAGGCAGTCGCCTTGCCAATGATAACACACTTCTGCATGTAGTCGATCAATTTTTGATTTCACATCGCCTTTGTTCTGGTGTTAATCTTGTGGAGACAGCTGAATCACATAAATCACTTTGCCTTTTCTTAATTAGGCAAATAAATGAAAACCTTTAATGCGGCATAAGTGAAAGATATTGTTGGAAGAAGGAGAAGGGAGTACAAACATTTAAACTGATCAAGAGCAGCCTATGCTGGGAGACTGAGTCAAACCTGAGGAAATTGTATATTTTTCTAATCTTCTCCAGGCCAGTGCCAGCTAAACTGGGATGTATGGCTTCATCACCTCTATGTTTTCTTTTGGAGAGGCTTGAGTATCCAGTAGAACAATAGTATTTATTCAGCAAGTACTGCAGAACCCTGAAATAAGAGCTAGAGAATGTCCAGTAGAAATAGAAGAGATGACTCTTCCCCTCAAATAGCATATGGTCTAACAGGGGAGGAAGACAGAAGAATAGTATACAGTTAGGGAGAAGAAGAGTGGAAATATAGAAGTGTGGGAAAGCAAGCGTTTACACAGTAGAGTTTGTAGCCAGAGCGTAGCCTTGGCCATACAGCATCTACTGGGGCTTTGGAAGGCACTCACAGCCTGAGGACTTGGAAAGGTTTTCCTACGGATGGCTTCAAAACCCAGATTCTCCGTTTTGGGGTTTTTTAAATGGTATTTGTTAAAAACTTACTACGTGCCGGGCACTGTGCTCAAAGTAGATACAAGTAGATACAAGTTAATCAGGTTGGATACTGTCCCTGCCACACTTGGGACTCACAGTCTTAATCCCCATCTCACATGAGGTAACTGAGGCAAAGAGAAGTTTAGTGAATTGCCCAAAGTCACGCAGCAGACAAGTGGCAGAGCTGGAATTAGAACCGGGTCCTTCTGACTCTCAGGCCCCCTGCTCTATTTGCATCCTAAGTTGTGCCTTCACCTCTCGATCTTACCCCAAAGAAGGAAGAGGACCCCATAACTGTTCTAATCTTGGTCACTTGGCATCATTCTAGCTTGCATTTTTCTTTTCTGTTTTAATTTCAGTCACGGGGGCAGTGTAAAGGGAAAGCAGGCAGGGCCGATTTGGGGAACTGCTTTCCCAAGGTGGCATGGCAATGCATCAGAACACAACTGTTACACTGGGACAGAGCGATGCTTGAAGAATGTTTTTCTTCAAAGTCATATCTGTGTCTTTGGTGCAAGCACCAGTCACCGAGGCTTCTGTGAACTCCCATGATGCATAATGAGATCTCCCTCGAGGGGAATAGCAGCAATGAATGGTGGCCATACAGAGAGTGGTTTTCTATACCGGCCATGTGGAGAAGGAAGCAGCTGCAGACACATGCAGAAAACATGTCTCGCCCACTTCAAAGCCTTTGTACCCTCCTTATCCAAACTGGAGGAAAGAATTCTAAGGAGAAAGTCATAAATAATTCCTGGGGAGAGGACCCAGCCAGGATACTTGATTGCACCGTTGAAAGGAATGGGTTTTTTTCCCATCGTCATCGGCCGACGCGATTAGGTGATCTGGGGCCGATCCACCCCGAACGGCCACTGGAGTGATAGAGATGAACAGAGGGACACCTTCCCATCTTCGATGGGTTAACCAGGGATTGACAATTCCGTTGGTCCTCCTGGGGGGACATTGTTGACCCACAGTAAGTAGGCCAGTGTTGGCCCAGGGCTCCTCTTCATTCCCTCAGACAGAGGCTGCTTCTGGACCAGCATCCGGAGAAGCAACGTGGCCTAATGGATGGAGGTAACTGAGGCCCAGAGAAGTGAAGTGACTTGTCCAAGGTCACACAGTGGACAAGCGGCAGAGCCGGGATTAGAACCAAGGTCCTCCTGACTCCCAGGCCCATGGTCTATCCAATAGGCCACTCTGCTATTACGACTACTTACTGAGCACTTTCTGTGGGCAGAGCACTGTACTAAGCACTTGAGAAAGTGAAATACTGTTCACTACTACTAATGATATTTGTGTAGGCTCTGGAGACTGTAAACTTCTCGAGGGCAGGGATTGCTTCTACAAACTGTGTTATATTAGACTTTCCCAAGAGCTTAATACAGTATTCTGAAGGCAGTAAGTGGTCAGTGAATACCACTGATTGATTGACTGATTGCTTGATTTAGCACTTTCTGTGTGCTAACCTTGTATTAAGTGCTGGAGTAGAGTCAGTAGAGGCAGTTCCACATGGGACTCAGCCTAAGAGAGAAAAGAGGTGTTTTCTCCCCATTTTACAGATGAGGTAACTAAGGTACAGATAAATAAATGAACTTGCCTCAAGTCACACAGCGGGGACGTGCCAGGCGAGAACGGTGACTCAGGGCAAGAATTGAAGGATGTTGATGTATTGGTTTTTTTTTTTTTTTTGCCCTCCAGGACAGATATCCACAGGAATTCAAGACAACAGGGGTTCCGAAAGCCTTATCTTCCTCCTAGGAGTAGGATAGGATCAGGAGAAGGTGACCCTTCCACCCGATTCTATCCCAGCTGGGCATTTATGGGGGCTAAGAATGGGCCAAGCCAGCAGCAAGGAGGGAAAAAGGGAGGAGAAAAAGGCTTCTTCTTGGAGAGTTTCAGAGACTTTGTCTCTGGGGTCTACCTATGTGGGGACATGGTTAAGGGTGAGGGCCAGGAGGGATCAGTAGTGATAATGACAGTGTTTATAATAATAAGAAGAAGAAGAATGATGGTATTAAGCACTTACTATGTGCCAAGCACTGTTCTAAGTGCTGGAAGGGATACAAGGCGATCAGGTTGTCCCACATGGGGCTCACAGTCTTAATCCCCGTTTTCCAGATGAGGTAACCGAGGCACAGAGAAGTGAAGTGACTTGCCCAAGGTCACACGGCTGACAAGTGACGGAGCTGGGATTAGAACCCACGACCTCTGACTCCCAAGCGCGTGCTCTTTCCACTAAGCCATGCTGTTTCTCTCACCTGCAGTGCTTCTCTTACAGTGTTTACTGTGGGCCCAGCCCTGTGTTAACCACTGGATAGAAATAAGGTAATCCAAAGGGACACAGTTCCCATTCCACATGGACTCACTGTCTAAGATAGAGGGACAACATATACTTTAACCCCATTTTGCAGATGAATATACTGAGGCACGGAACAGCATGGCCCAGTGGTAAGGGCATGGGCTCGGGAGTTAGCCACTTGTCTTCTGTGTGACCTCGGGCAGGTCACTTAACTTCTCTCTGACTCAGTTACCTCATCTGTCAAATGGAGATTAAGATTGTGAGCCCCAGGTGGGACAACCTGATCACCTTTTATTTACCCCTGCACTCAGTGCTTGGCACATAGTAAGTGCTTGACAAATACCGTAATTATTAATAGTATTAATGCCAGTAGGCCATGCTGCTTCCAAGTGCTTAATACGGTGCTCGGCACCCAAGAAGTGCCCAGTAAATGCCATTTATCGATTGATGGGAGTGCTTCAATGAGCTCAAAATGGAGATAATAATTGTGGTATTTGTTAAGCACTTACTATGTGGCAGGCGCTGTACTAAGCGCTGGGGGAGAAAACAAGCAACCTGGGCTGGACACGGTCCCCGTCCCGCACAGGACTCATCGTCTTAATCCTCCTTTTACGGATGAGGTGAGCTGAGGCCCAGAGAAGAGAAGTGACTTGTCCAAGGTCACACAACAGACGAGCGGCAGAGCTGAGATTAGAACCCACGACCTTCTGACTGCCAGGCCCTTGCTCTACCCGCCAGGGCTGCCCCCAGAGTAGACCCCCTGGGCCTGCCACACGGGCGAGGGGCCACCCCACCCGCAGCACACACTCTCCCTGGACTCCCATCCCCCCCGCTTCTTCTCCGCCAGGGAGGATGAGGAAAGTAGTGGAAGTGTAACACCCTCTGACCTGAATCCTCTGATGCCTTTATTACTCCTCCTCCTCGTAATAGTCAATAGATTTATTGAGCACTGACTAGGTGCAGAGCACTGTACTAAGTGCTTGGACTTACGATTGTCATAATGGACTCATATGGACTATACTTATATGACTGTCATCATCATCAGCGATCGCATTTATTCATTCACTCGTATTCATTGAGCCCTTACTCTATGGAGAACACCGTACTAAGCACTTGGGAGAGTACAGCGCCAGCCTGGGAGTCAGAAGGTCACGGGTTCTAATCCCAGTTTTGCCACTTGTCTGCTGTGTGCCCTGAGGCAAGTCACTTCACTTCTCTGGGCCTCAGTTACCTCATCTGTAAAATGGGGATTGAGACTGGGAACCCCACGTGGGTCAGGGACTGCGTTCGACTCTATTTGCTTGTATCCATCCCAGTGCTTAGTACAGTACCTGGCATAGAGTAAGCACGTATTAAATACGATTATTATGAGAAACAGTGTGGCTTAGTGGAAAGAGGGCGGGCTTGCGAGTTAGAGGTCATGGTTCTAATCTGGCCTCGGCCGTGGCTCAGTGGAAAGAGCATGGGCCTGGGAGACAGAGTTCATGGGTTCTAATCCCGGCTCTGCCACTTGTCAGCTGTTTGACTATGGGCAAGTCACTTAGCTTCTCTGTGCCTCAGTTACCTCATCTGTAAAATGGGGATTAAGATTCGCTCTCACAGCTTTGACTACCATCTCTACGCAGACGACACGCAGATCTACATCTCCGCCCCCGTCCTCTCCCCCTCCCTTCGGGCTCGCATCTCCTCCCGCCTCCGGGACGTCTCCACCTGGATGTCGGCCCGCCGCCTAAAACTCAACGTGAGCGAGACCGAGCTCCTCATCTTCCCTCCCAAACCCGGTCCTCTCCCGGACTTCCCTATCACCGTGGATGGCGCGACCATCCTTCCCGTCTCTCGGGCCCGCGGTCTCGGGGTCATCCTCGACTCGTCTCTCTCGTTCACCCCACGCGTCCTATCCGTTACCGAGACCTGCCGGTCTCACCTCTACGATATCGCCAAGATCCGCCCTTTCCCCTCCACCCAGACGGCTACCTTACCGCTACGGGCTCTCGTTATATCCCGGCTAGACTACCGTGTCGGCCTTCTCTCGGATCTCCCTTCCTCCCCTCTCGCCCCGCTCCTGTCTATTCTTCACTCCGCCGCCCGGCTCATCTTCCCGCAGAAACGATCCGGGCCTGTCACTCCCCTTCTTAAACAACTCCAGTGGTTGCCTATCGACCTCCGCTCCGAACAAAAACTCCTCACTCTAGGCTTCGAGGCTCTCCATCACCTTGCCCCTTCCTACCTCTCCTCCCTTCTCTCTTCCTACCGCCCACCCCGCACGCTCCGCTCCTCCGCCGCCCACCTCCTCGCCGTCCCTCGGTCTCGCCCGTCCCGCCGTCAACCCCCGGGCCGCGTCCTCCCTCGGTCCCGGAACGCCCTCCCTCCTCACCTCCGCCAAACTGATTCTCTTCCCCTCTTCAAAACTCTACTTAAAACTCACCTCCTCCAAACGGCCTACCCAGACTGAGCTCCTCTTCTCCCTCTGCCACCCCCCCTTCACCTCTCCGCGGCTAAACCCTCTTTTCCCCCTTTCCCTCTGCTCCTCCCCCTCTCTCTTCCCATCCCCTCAGCACCGTACTCGTCCGCTCAACTGTATATATTTCCATTACCCTATTTATTTTGTTAATGAAATGTACATCGCCTCGATTCTATTTAGTTGCCACTGTTTTTACGAGATGTTCTTCCCCTCGACTCTATTTATTGCCATCGTTCTCGTCTGTCCGTCTCCCCCGATTAGACCGTAAGCCCGTCAAACGGCAGGGACCGTCTCTATCTGTTGCCGACTTGTTCATTCCAAGCGCTTAGTACAGTGCTCTGTACATAGTAAGCGCTCAATAAATACTATTGAATGAATGAATAAAAAGATTGTGAGCCTCACATGGGACAACCTGATTACCCCGTATCTACCCCAACGCTTAGAACAGTGCTCTGTACCTAGTAAGCGCTTAACAAATGCCAACATCATTATTATTATTGTCTATTGTGTGACCTTGGGCAAGCCATTTAACTTCTCTGTGCCTCAGTTATCTCATCTGTAAAATGGAAATTAAGACTGTGAGCTCCACCTGGGACAACCTGATTACCTTGTATCTGCCCCAGTGCTTAGAACAGTGTTTGGCACATAGTAAGCACTTAACAAATACCAAAATCATTATTATTATTGCAATATAACAATGTAACAGACACATTCCCTGCCCACACGAGCTTACAGTCAAGAGGGGGAGACAGGCACTAATATAAATGAAGAAATAAATTATGTTACTCCTTCTCCTCCTCCTCCTCCTCTTCCTCTTCTTCTTCCTCTACCTCCTCCTTCTTCTTCTGCTCCTCCTCATCCTCCTATTATTCCTCCTACTACTGTTAGATGGATTCTGAGTCCCAGGGAGTCCAAAATTCTGATTTTCTAAGTCAAATCCCTCTGCCTTTTTCAGATATATTGTTTTCCTTTTGTTGTTTTTGTGATTTCATTGTTCCATCCTTCCTTACGTTTCCAACCTGTCCTCCATCTCCACCTTTACTCTTGGATCGTGAGGCCCTTGGTGTCCAGGGACCATGCTTAATTTTTGCCTGCTCATTTTTTCTCAGCGCTTAATACAGAGTGCTCTACATGCAGTAGGCCCTTAAAAACTACTAGTACTTCTATTCATTCATTCATTCAATAGCATTTATTGAGCGCTTACTATGTGCAGAGCACTATTCTAAGCGCTTGGAGTGTACAATTCGGCAACAGATATCCCTGCCCACAGGGATATCTGTGGGGCTCACAGTCTAAACCCATCCTCCCTCTAGATCAGATCATTTTTCCCTCCACATGCCACTACTGGAGGGCCTGGGCAGCTTTCCAATTTAGTCCTTCTGCAGAAGAGCATCTCTAAAGCACAATGGCCTAATAGAAAGAACATGAACCTGGGAGTCAGAAGATCTGGATTCCAATCTCTGCCGCTTGCCTGCTGTAGGACTTCAGGAAAATCACTTATATTCTCTGTACCTCAGTTACCTCATTTGCAAAGTGGGGATTTAGTATCTGTTCTCCCTCCTACTTAGACTGTGAGCCCTATGTGCTCAACACAAAGTAAGTTCTTAAATACCACAATTATCATCATTATGTGGTGTGAGAGTTGCCTGAGGCCCCAGAAATTCAAGACCCTATGCGGCCTCGAACTCACTGAACTACTGTGTCCCCATCTCGTCTTTCTTGCTGATGACCTCTTTCCCATGTTCATTCAGTAGTATTTATTGAGCGCTTACTATGTGCAGAGCACTGTACTAAGCGCTTGGAATGTACAAATCGGCAACAGATAGAGACGGTCCCTGCCCTTTGACATCCTCCCCCTATCCTGGATCTCCCTCCCCCTCTGTATATGCCAGACCGTGACTCTCTCCACCTTCAGAACAGTATTAAGCTCACATCTTCTCCGAGAGGTCTTCCCAAATTACTATGTCTAGGCTGTGGAAACCCCGAGAGAAGAGAATGGGTCAGATTTAAGTCTGGGTGAGCAAGTTCTAGAAATGACTGAAACGGCGTCAGAACTATTCAGAAGCCAAGAGTGATCGAAGTTGGCCCAGTTAGGTTTATTGGTTTGGTTGAGGAGAGGGAAAGGATGGTAACGGGAGGGTTTGGAGGTTGGGGCCTAGGAGGCTGTGCTCTCTCTCTCTCTCTCCCTCCCTACCTCCTATCGGGGAAGCCCAGTGTGTGAGCCATAAATCACAGCCTGCCCAGAGGAATGCCGAAGCGGATGAGGACATTCCAGGCAAAGATAAAGACGCTTGGTACCGTAGTGAACAGGACCGCGCGCGGCTTCCAGAAAGGGTTCAATTTCAAGTTGTCAGCAGATCGCCGGCCAGAGCGGGCCTCCTGAAGGATTGATAGTTTTACGATCCCGTCTGATATCCGTCAGGGTCGAGGGAGCGGGACGGCTTTGAAGGAGGGAAGTTGGGTCGTGCCTTACGGCATTCTTCACCTGGGGCCAAGCTCAGCCCACGGAGACATGAAAATAGCAGGGGCCAGGGAACACCAACCTGGCCCCCTTCCAGCCGCCCCGTCTGACCGCATTCTGACCGCTCTTTGGGGTTCCTGGCAGGCCGGGGCCAGGCCGGAGAGGCTGAACTCACCTCTCGACAGCCCACCTCCTCCACAGGCTTAGAAACCACCTTGACTTTTCCCAAATTGCAGTGCAGAAATGGGGTGCAAGTGGGGGAAAATCACACCACAAATGAGTGTATTTAGCAAAATGTACTCTGAGTTTAGAAGTCTGTTGATGAATGAAACTCCCTTGCCTGAATATTATCCACGCTTAGTACAGTGCCTGGCACATAATGATAATGGTGGTATTTGTTAAGCGCTTACTATGTGCAGAGCACTGTTCTAAGCGCTGGGGTAGATACAGGGGAATCAGGTCGTCCCACGTGAGGCTCACAGTTAATCCTCATTTTACAGATGAGGTCACTGAGGCACAGAGAAGTGAAGTGACTCGCCCACAGTCACACAGCTGACAGGTGGCAGAGCCGGGAGTCGAACTCATGACTCTGACCCCGAAGGCCAAGCTCTTTCCACTGAGCCACACTGCTTCCCATAGTAAGCACTTAAATACCGTCGTCATCATCATCATCATCTGGGCAGTCACCTGGAGGCTGGAGTGATATTTGGTAGATTCCCGGAAGCCAAGTTTTCAGCACCTTTCAGGTGATACATAGTACAAGCTCAGGCCCTGTTTGGCAACTAAGCAGTGTCTTAGTTGGTCTCCTTCTGCTCTTTCCTCTCCTGGAATTCTGCAGAATTTTCTTTAAAGCTAACAGAGTTGATTGCTTTGTGCTCATAGGAGGGAGAAAAAAACACAGATATTACAAAACCACAGATTGCCCAAAATGAAGGAGTTCATTGGAACCGTGTTTCGTCCATAGGTGGAATTGTCTCTGGGTGCTGACTGGTTGGTGTCATGAGTTGCCCCGGATAAGGGGGATCGGAGGTGCCACTGCTGAGGATAGTGGGGGGCACAGACTGGGAAAAGGGCAAGGGAAGACATCCTGGTAGCTGATGAGGTTAAAAAATCAGCCTCGGACATTACGCTAAGTGGATAATCCACTTGGGAAAATCAAGAGTTCGGTTGAGTTTAAGTGGGGAAGAAGAGGAAGGCCACTTGTTTCTGGCATATTTAATTTTGGGGGCTTCTTTTTCTCATTTGCCTCTGACCCGACTCTCTAAGCGTAAGAGTATTTCTATTTGAGTGGGCCCTTCCAGAGGCTGACATTATATGTATGCTCGTGATAGTTCATTCTCTAAAATACAGGCGGCATGTGTTCTTTCATCTTGGGTGATGGCAGTGGAGGAGGATTCTAAGGAAGGATTCCTCTTTTCAAATCCATAGTTTAAGATCTGAACCTAGTTCAAGATTTTTGGACGGAAGGAAAATGACAAGTTTCCAAGAAAAGCTCGGGAGGTATGACAGGTTTATCTCTGCTCTGTTGGAATGTCATTTAAAAAGGCTGATTCTATTTACGAGCACTGTTTAACCTCTGTGGAATTTGGACATTGTATGGATTTAGATTGCTACAGTATCTGGAAAGCTCTGTGTGTGTATGTGTGTGTCTAAGTGGTTATACACATGGAGTTTAGTTTTCTGAGCGGTTAGACCAAAAATCCACTAACAGAGCTGTTGTATGTAGGTGAATGTGGAGGGCACCGTATTAACTGTTATGACGAAAGCAGTATTTGCTATGTATCTACTATGTGTCAAGAACTGTACAACGTGCCGGGATAGATGCAAAATAATCCCCATCCCTTATGGAGCTCACAGTCTAAGGAGAAGGGAGAAAAAGTATCGAATCCCCATTTAATGGATGAGGAAACTGAGGCACAGAGAAGTGAAGTGACTTGTCCAAGGTCATTCAGCAGGCTAGTGGTCAGGATTAGAACCCAGGTCCCGTGATGCCCAGATCCATGCTTTTTCCACTAGACCGTGTTGCTTCTCTATCTTTACTCTTACCTTGGTACGGTGCCTGGCGCATAGTAAGTGCTTAACAAATAACGTCATTATTATCTCATCACTCTTACCGTTAGAGCTATAAGATTGTCCCTTCACTTTTTTCTTCAGAAATCCTCAAGCTATCCCCTGCCCTGAACTCTATCTCACCACGATTTCCCTGAGAGAATTTGGAGCCCCTGCCGTTCACTCATTCAATTGTATTTATTGAGCACTTACCGTGTCCTAAGCACTCTACTAAGCGCTTGGGGGAGTACAATATAACAACGAACATTCCTGTCCATAGCAGCCTCTTCTTCGGCCAACTGGGGCCCTTTTGAAAACCCTCAGTCTCCGTATTAGAAGCCACGTTTCCTCAGTGCTCAGGTCCGTTGCGGAGACTCCAGGCTTCCACAGGCTGCCCGTCAAATGAGGAAGAGAGAGGGTGGGATGTGGGTCGGGTGATTCGGGCCTCAAGGCAGGGCCTTCATGCTAAACGTACTGAACGTAGTCAGTGACTGTTCCAGCCCACACTGCAGACGACTGGGTACCGCACGTCCCCACGGGCAGCAGACTAGCGTCGGAACATACTTTCTGGCCTGCATTAACTCAATCTTACTCCCACTTTGGTTCACGTGAAAGAGAGGTGATGAATTCACTTGAAATGTAGGCCAAAAAGGGGCGTTTTCATCTCTTTCCCTATTCCTCCTCTTTCCGGGCTCCCGCTTCTCTCTTCCCCTTGGCTACCAGGATCCTAGGTCCCAGGCAGAATAATCCAAGCATTGTTCAGTTTGCTTTCTCCCCTTAATGCCGGGTCACTGTAAATCCCTTCATGGTCTGGCAGGCTGCCCCAGTGTGGGAAAACCTACCCACCGAAATGTTTCACCAGTTTTGGAGTTTGACCATTTTTGCTCTTGCGAAAGCTGGTTGAGGTTAGCTGAACCTGCCCAAAAGATTTGGCATATGTCTGCCATTGGATAGGGTATGATTCATTCAATTCATTCAATCGTATTTAGTGAGCACTTACTCTGGGCAAAGCACTCTACTAAGAGCTTGGGAGAGTACAGTTTAACAACAGACAGGTTTGTGTCCTGATTCTCTCCCAGGCGGCTGAGATGGATCTCATTTGGCAGTGCTTAGTACTGAGCTCTGCACACAAGGGGTCAATAAATATCGTTGATTGATCGATTGATCAGCGCATCTGTGCTTTTGATGGCTTACAATTGGTGGGGGAGAAAGAGGGAGCCCTCCTGGGGCTGCTGCTTTTTCAGTTGCCCTGATTGCTATGAAACCACTGAACACCTTCAGTGTACTTGTCTGTTCAGAGATGCTTAGACACGTTCTGAAAATATGAAACCCCTCTGTTCATGACCTGTGCAATAGGATTGACATGTGGATGTGGAGTTTGAAGATGGGGCTTCTGACAAGGTGTGACTAAAGAGACCAGGTAGGCTGACAATCCATTCTACTCATGGGGAAGATTACCCTTTTCTGTATTTTGGAGGCATGTGTATTGGGGTTTGTGTGTGGGGTTTGGGAGTTCATCTACGTGTCCCTCATGTTCAAATCTGTCATCCTAGATCATAAGATGCTACCAATGTATATGGGTAAGAAAAGACTATTCTATGAATAACATTCCATTTCACATTCTGGGGTCTAAATATCAAAGGTTTTGTTGAGCACTTATTTGGGTCCAGAACACTGTACTAAGCACTTAGCACTGTACCAAAGGCTGATGCACTGATGAAGTGCCACTTTCAGAGCCTGTCGTGGTTTTCTAAATTGCTGGTTGCTTCCTAATGCTTCTGCTGGAAGAGATCAGCCTCTCTCCTGATTGCCACACCCAGGCCTGGTCTGGCATTGTTTGAAACTGTGTTTCCTTATACGTCCCTAAAGGGTTTAACCTCCCCTTCCTGCCTACCTGTGCGTCATCTGAGTTCCTTATACAAAAGCTGTTTGGATAACCAGCCGTCAACCATTCTCCTCCTGTCCAGCCCAGAAAAACTGTGTTGCGATGAGCATTGTTTTTATTTGTGAGCTTGCCACGTTCCAAGATCTCATTTTGGGTGGTCCCATTTCACTCTTGGTTGCTGAATGTAGCTCATAAGTGACACTGATGATACTGCCCAAGATGTATCTTCTGGATAGGTCCAGATCTCACAGCCACGTGGAGGATTAGTCACTCAACAAATTTTGGCACTTTCAATTCCATTGCTGCCAAAATCTGTCAATCTTTCGAAGGACCTTTGGCCTTCTTGATTCAGTTGCCTATATATTTGTTTATCTGTGCCCTGTTGGAGTTTACACTGCCTAGGTAGCAGAATTTAGAGGCAATGTCAAGTTTGGAGTTGTTGAAAATCTTGAGTTGTTTTTAAAAGAAGCAGCGTGGCTTAATGGAAAGAGCATGGAGTGGGGAGTCCGAGGTCGTAGGTTCTAATCCCCACTCCGTTACTTGTCAGCTGTGTGACTTTGGGCAAGTCACTTAACTTCTCTGTGCCTCAATTGCCTCATCTGTAAACTGGGGATTAAGACTGGGAGCCCTACACGGAACAACCTGATTACCTTGTATCTATACCAGTGCTTAGAACAGTGCTTGGCACATAGTAAGCGCTTAACAAATACCATCATTATTATAAAGTATGTTGACTGATACTGACTTAAAGGTAAGTAATCCCCTAACTGACACCTCCTGGTGATCTGCTGAAAGCTGAATCTGGAGAAACTCAAGAGGAACCCTATTTCCTGAGGAAATGCCTGCAGCACCCACAAGGAATGTCGGCCTCCAGGATACGTGACTCTTCAAGCTCTTTCGAGAAGGGACCGTAAAGCAGGGGGGCTGCAGGTTCTGAAAGTTTACTCTGACTATAATTCATAAGCAACCCTTTGGTAGTTGAGTCATAATCTTGGTCCTAAGATAAGGTGTTTGAGTAAGAGCCACCATATTGCTGTCTCAGGACGTTAACTGATTCCCCAGATGACTGGAAAGAGCCCCGCACTTCTCGACCCACCATCTTGCTCTCGGGCCCAAGTGAAAATGGGGTCCACGCATGGACTCCCTTCAGAACCCATGAGTATTCACTGATTCCAAGAAAAAGGTTCTGGTGGACAACAGTTAAGAAGCCAGGTTGTCCAGTGGGGTGTGGACGTCCCTGCGGGTGGGAGAAGGACCTTATCCGGTTGTGTACGTTCAGAAGTTCAAAATAGGATTAGCCAGCTGAACTGACAGTGTTTGGGCCAAATTAAACAGACAGTTTGAGGTCACTATTTTAATTAGAAAATCTAATCTTTACATGCTTCTATACCCGGGCAAGAGCAGGCTGGAGCTGCTGGTAGGTCAGCTCTCTGAAAAATGTCCGGGGTCTCTGATGCCGCAGTGCACAGAAGACAAGGTTTTATGGCGGAGAATGACGGATGCTCCTTCCTGCATACTCCTTTCCTGACTTCTCTTTGGGGGTCCGGAGGCTGGAGGAGAGATATAGGGGAGGAAAGGCAAGCCCTCAGAATTCAGATTTTTAGGAGGGTCCATTAATCTTTCTTACTGCTGATAAGGAAATGGAAAGTATTGTGGATGCCTCCCTCCCCTTTAAAGAAGCAGGTCTGTAAGATTAGATCCAAAAAATGCAAACCCCTTTCCCACCCACAGTTTGTTGTGTGCTTCTTCTGCCAGCTAAGAACTCCCCCGTAAGCACTTTACTGGGGCATGTCCATGATCCCTGCCTTGACATGCCTTGATAGGCTTTTCCTTGTTGCTGATCTCCTAATACATCCCAACCTGCACGGTCCTCTCTTCAAATACCAGCCTACTTTCCAAATACCCATGTTCTCTCAAGGGTCTGGAACCCCCTCCCGCTTCAAATCTGACAACCCACCACCACTCTAACATCACATATCCTCCAAGAGGACTTCCCTAACTAAGCCCTCTTTTCCTCAGCCACTCACCCCTCTGCATCAACTATGCATTCGTCTGGGTACCCCTGAAGCACTCTGATACTCACTCCAGACCTACGACCCTTATGTAAATATCTTTATTCTCTGCCATTTCCCCTATCTGTACTGTATTTAATGTCTATATATCCCCCTTCAGAGTATAAGCTCCTTGTGGGTAGGGATAATGTCTACCAACTCCAATATTTTGTACTTTCCCAAGTGCCTAATACTGTGCTCTGGAAAACAGCAAGCACTCAATAAACAGAGAAGCAGTGTGGCCTAGTGAGAAGAGCATGGGCCTGGGAATTAGAGAACCTGGGTTCCAATTACTGCTCCATCACTTTGTTGCTATGTAACTCTGGGCAAGTCACTTAACTTCTCTGTGCCTCAATTACCTCATCTGTAAAATGGGGGTAAAGACTGTGAGTCCTATGTGAGACAGGGACTGCGCCCAAACCGATTATCGTGTATCCACTCCAGCACTTAGTACAGTGCCTGACCCATAGTAAGTGCTTAACAAATACCATAAAAGTAAATAAACACCATGGGTTCATTAATTGATTGATTTGCTGATTAGTCATAGTAGTTTAGCAATTCATTTCATAAAATATTGCCTGTGTGAAGCAAGATTTTTTTTCTTATAGCATTTGTATAGGTATTATACGTACATTTTATATGGCATGGGAAGTTGGAGAGGGAGTGTTCCATAGTCAACCAGTGAATCAGTGGTGAAGTTTGGGGCAGGGTTCCTGCCTCACTGAGCCCACTGTCTCTTGCTGCTTTCTTAAGATGGCTCAACTTTGGGGACACAGCAATTGGAGGTGTCCACAAAACATGGAGTTTCAGAATTTGACCAATTCTAGATGACTTTCCGTCTCTGAGAGGAAGGGGCCTTCACTTTTCTCCATGTGCCTCTGCTTGGCTAAATATAAATTGATTTTGATTTATATTGTTTTGCTTCTGGCCACCCGATCATTTCAATGTAATTTAAGAAACAATGAGCCAGCCTCTACAATTCTCTGGGAATCACCCATCACTACAGCCAAATGCAGATTGCCAGGGAGCAGGATGGAGGAAGTGCCTGGGTTATTGTTTCTAATTAAATTCATACGAGGAGGACTATGGAGCAATATCGTCCCAAGGTTCTCATAGTGTTGTGAAGTTTGAACATGAGGCCAACCTTCCTGGACCTTTATTTAGGCATTTGGCAAGCCCAGAAATTGGGACTGCCAATCTCGGCAGGAGACGCAGACCTTATTTTGATTCCTTAGCCTCCTCCACCTAAAGAGAAACAGCATGGCATAGTGGATAGAGCATGGGGTGGGAGACAGAAAGTCATGGGTCCTAATCCTGGCTCTGCTACTTGGCTGCTGTTTGACCTTGGGTAAGTCACTTCACTTCTCTGGGCCTCACTTACTTCATCTGTAAAATGGGAATTGAGACTGTGAGCCCCACATGGGACAGGGACTGTGTCCAACCCGATTTGCTTGTATTCACCCCAGCGCTTAGCACTGTGCCTGAAACATAGTAATTGCCTAACAAATTCCATAATTAAAGAGAAATTATATTAGGAGGGTGAATATGTTTCATGATGTATTTTTCATCATCTCCACCATCATTACTGTCATTGTGATCCCCAATCAACTCACTAATTGATCATATTTTTTGAGCTCCTAATATATTCAGGGTACTGTTCTGAGCTCTTGGGAAAGTGCCATGACCTCTTTCATTAATTGATGATCATCATTACCTTAATCCTCACATCACCATCATCATTACCATCACTTTCACCACCATCAGTCTAGTACAGTCATCACTCACTACCATCACCACATCACCAAAGTGCTCCAGTGGATCCCACTAGCTATCATCAAGGAAGCAGCGTGGCTCAGTAGAAAGAGCGTGGGCTTGGGAGTCAGAGGTCATGGATTGAGGAGCGGCGTGGCTCAGTGGAAAGAGCCTGGGCTTTGGAGTCAGAGGTCATGAGTTCGAATGCCAGCTCTGCCACTTGTCAGCTGTGTGACTGTGGGCAAGTCACTTAACTTCTCTGTGCCTCAGTTATCTCATCTGTAAAATGGGGATGAAGACTGTGAGCCCCACGTGGGACAACCTGATTCCCCTGTGTCCACCCCAGCGCTTAGAACAGTGCTCTGCACATAGTAAGCACTTAACAAATACCAACATTATTATTATTATTATTATTATTATTCTAATCCTGGCTCTGCCACTTGTCAGCTGTATGACTTTTGGCAAATCACTTAACTTCACTGTGCTTCAGGTACTTCATCTGTAAAACTAGGATTAAGAATGTGAGTTCCACGTGGAACAACCTGCTAACCTTGTACCTATCCCAGAGCTTAGAACAGTGCTTGGCACATAGTAAGTGCTTAAATATTGTTATTATTATTATTATCTGTGCTCTCAGTTCTCATTTCTGTCCAAACTCTTCAAACGGAATGTAGATATTTGCCATCTCCAGTTTTTCTCTTCCTTCTTGATCCTTCTTGACCTTTTTCATTCCAGTTTCCGTCTTCTTCACTCCATTAAGATTCTTTCCTCTCGCAGGTCACCAATGATCTCCTGGATGCAACTAGTGGATGCAACTCTTTCCTAATTCTTCTTGATTCCTTGGCTGCATTCAACCCTGTGGATCACTCCCTTTTTCTGGAACACTAAGGAGGGCTTTCTGACAAAGTTCTCTCTCAGTTCTCCTCTTGCCTTTGGTCAGTCCTTCTCAGTCTCCTTTGCTGGCTCTTCCCCCAGCTTCTAACCCCCAACAGTGGGTGTCTCTCAATCAATCAATCAGTCGTATTTATGGAGTTCTTGCTGTGTGCAGAGCACTGCACTAAGAAGTTGAGAGAGTACAATATAACAGAGTTGGTAGACACATTCCTGACCACAAGGAGCTTACAATCTAGAGCAGGAGACAGACATTCACATAAATAAATAAATTGCAGATATGTACAAAAGTGCTGTGGGGCTGACGGTACGATGAATAAAGGCTGCAAATTCAAATGCTAAAGGTGACACAGAAGGGAGTGGGAGAAGAGGAAATGAAGGCTTAGTCAGAGAAGGCCTTTTAGAGGAGATGTGATTTTAATATTACTTTAAAAGTGGGGAGAGCCATCCTTTCATGGATATGAAGGGGGAGGGTGTTCCAGGCCATAGGCAGGAAGTGGGCTCTAATCCTGGTTCTTCCAATTTTCTCTCGTTTGACCTTGGAAGAGCTACTGCCGAGGGTGGGAAGAATTTCAAGTGCTTAAAGGATACAGATTCAAGGGCGTAGGAGACTCAGAAAGGAGAAGTTGTAAGGGAAATGAGGGCTTAGTCCAGTAAGGTCTCGGAGGAGATGTGATTTTAATAAGGCTTTGGAGGTGGGGAGAGGGATCGTCTGTCAGATATGAAGGGGGAGGGAGTTCCAGGCTAGAGGCAGGATGTGGGAGAAGACAAGTTCAAGGTACAGTGAACTGCACTAAGTTCACTATGTGGCATTAGAGGAGCAAAGCGTGCAGATTGGGTTGTAATAGGAAATCAGAGAGATAAGGTAGGAGAACGCAAGGTGATTGAGTGCTTTAAAAGCTAATGGGAAGGAACTTTTGTTTGAGGCGGGGATGGATGGGCAACCACTGGAGGTCCTTGAGGTAGGGGGAAATGGACTGTTCGGTTTTGTAGAAAAATGATCCTGGTGCTTAGTACAGTTAGTAAATATGTTAGTCAACATTTAGTAAATACATCAACAACAACTACTATTGTTGATGGATTTACGGGCCTTCCCACCATGCAGTGCTCTCACCTGCCCCCCTTACCTCCACACCAGAATGCACCTGAATTGTACATTTCAAGTGCTTAGTACAGTGCTCTGCACATAGTAAGCGCTCAATAAATACGATTGAATGAATGAATGAATTTGGGGGTAGACCAATAATTCCAGCTGCTGCTTGTCCCCCTGCTTGGACTTAGGTTCCCCAACTATCTGACCCCCTTTTCCTCTGAGCCCCCGTTTTCCTCTGCTCCTCCTCCCCTCCCCATTGCCCCTACTCCCTCCCTCCCACAGCACTGTGCATATATGTGATATTTATTATTCACTTATTTTATTAACGATTTGTGTATATCTATAATTCCATTTATATTGATGCTATTGGGGTCTGTCTACTTATTTTGTTTTGTTGTCTGTCTCCCCCCTTCTAGACTGTGAGCCTGTTGTTGAGTAGGGATCGTCTCTATCTGTTGTCGAATTGTACTTTCCAAGCACTTAGTACGGTGCTCTGCCCACAATAAGCGCTCAATAAATACGATTGAATGAATGAATGACTCTTTGGGGCATTAAACCAGAGAAGAGAGAGCCCAGAGTCCCAGTGATCAGGCTGCTCTGGATCAATGTGCCACAGATGGCCGGTGCTCAGGGAGCCTCTCACGGCTCTGCCCCTACTCTCCACAGCTCTTGTGAGTTTGCCCCGGGGAGAGAAACCGCCAATCAGAACGGGCTTGCAATGTCTTACAAGGGAAGCTGAGTCAGAAAGCTTTTCATGACTCTTAGCTCCAGAGGGGAGAAGGAGGAGAGAAGAGAAGGTAGATCTTCAAAGCTCTCTCTCCCTCGTCAGTGTGCCAAGACTAAAGTCGATCCATTTGCGTTGTGGTTAAAAATATCCCATTTTACACCCAGATTTCTACAGCTTTACATCGAAGGGGCAGAGCACCGTACTAAAGGCTGCGGCAGTGGAGGGTGGGAAAGAAAGCAGAAACACAGTGACTTCCCTCAAATATACTAAATATAAAGGATGCATAACGGAAGCTCCAAACCTATGGGAGTTCCAGGGAAGGTGAGGGATGGGAAGCCGAATGAGAATTACATAAAAGTATTCTTCCCGGCAAGAATAGGGTAGAGAGGGCAGGGGGGCCAGAGACGTTGTACTTAAATTGGGAAGACTTCCTGGACAAGTGGATTCCAGCAAACACTTTAGTGCAGAGACAGAATACAGACCAAGAGACCCAACTGGCGTTCTCTAGGTCATCATTAGAAAGCGGAAGCACTGTAGCCTAGGGAGAAGAGCACAGGACTGGAAGTCAGAGGATCTGCGTTCTCTGCCATTTATTTGCTGTGTGATCTCGGGTCACTTGCCTCAGTTATCTCAGCTGTAAATTCATTCATTCAATCGTATTTATTAAGTGCTTACAATGTGTAGAGCATTGTACTAAGTGCTTGGGAGAGTACAATACAAAAAACAAAGAGTGATAATCCCTACCCACAATGAGCTCACCGTCCGAGGGCGGAGACAGACATCAGTACAAATGAACAGACACCGGTATGAATAAATAAAATTACAGATATATACATAAGTGCTGTGGGACTGGGAGAAGGGGGAAAAGCAAAGGAAGCAAGTCAGGGCGATGCAGAAAGGAGTGGGACAAAGGTGGAAAAGTGGGGCTTAGTATGGGAAGGTCTCTTGTAGGAGACGTGCTTTCAATAAGGCTTTGAAGCCGGGGAGAGCGATTGGCGGATTTGAGGAGGGAAGACGTTCCAGGTCAGAGGTAGGATGTGGACAAGGGGCCAGTGAGACAGGTGAGATCAAGGCCTGGTAAGAGGTTTAGCCTCAGAGGAGCAAAGTGTGCAGGCTGGGTGGTAGAAGGAGAGGAGCAAGGTGAAGTAGGAGGGGGCAAGGTGATAGAGTGCTTTAGAGCCAATGGTGAGGAGTTGTTTTTTTTGATATAGAGATGTTTAAGCAACCACTGGAGATTTTTGAGGAGAGGGGTGACATGCCCTGAGGGTTTCTGTAGAAAGATGATCCGGGCAGCTGAGTGAAATATGGACTGGAGTGGGGAGAAGCTGGAGGTTGGGAAATCAGCAAGGAGGCTGATGCAGTAATCTAGTGGGGATAGGATGAGTGATTATATTAACACGGTAGCAGTTTGGATGGAGAGGAAAGGGCAGATTTTATCGATGTTGTGAAGGTGGGACCAACAGGATTTGGTGACGGATTGAATATGTGGGTTGAATGACAGAACGGAGTCAAGGATGTTGCCAAGGTTACGGGCTGGTGAGACGGGAAGGATGGTGGAGCGGGCAACAGTGATGGGAAAGTCAGGGAAAGGACAGGGTTCAGGTGAGAAGATAAGGAGTTCTGTTTCAGGCATGAGAAGTTTGAGGTGCCTGGAGTTTATCCAAGTAGAGATGTCTTGAAGGCAGAAGGAGATGTGAGCCTGGAGAGAGGGAGAGAGAACGGGGGAGGAGATGTGGATTTGGGTATCATTTGCATAGAGATGGTAGTTGAAGCCGTGGGAGTGAATGAGCTCTCCAAGGGAATATGTGTAGATGTAGAATAGAAGGAGATCGAGAACTGAACCTTGAGGGGCCGCCACAGTTAAGGGGTGGGATGCAGAGGAGGAGCCCGTTAAAAATGAACGGCTAGAGAGGTGAGAGGAGAACCAGGAGAGGACAGAGTCAGTTAAGCCAAGGTTGGACAACATTTCCAGGAGAAGGGGATGGTCCACAGTGTCAAAGGCAGCTGAGGGGTCGAGGAGGATTAGGATGGAAGAGAAGCCATTGGATCTGGCGAGAAGGAGATCACTGGTGACCTCTGAGAGGGCGGTTTCAGTGGAGCGAAGGGGACGGAAGCCAGATTGGAGGGGCTCCAGGAGAGTATTGGAGGAAAGGAATTTGAGACAGTGGGTGTAGATGACTCACTCAAGGAGTTTGGAGAGGAATGGTAGGAGGGAGATGGGGCGATAACTGGAGGGAGATGTGGGGTCAAGGGAGGGGTTTTTTTTAGGATGGAGAGACATGGGCATCTTTGAAGGCAGTGAGAAAGAGGCCATTGAAAAGTGAACTGTTGAAGATGGCTGTTAGAGGAAGAAGAAGCGAGGGGGTGAGAGTTTTGACAAGTTGTGAAGGAATGGGGTCGGATGTACATGCGGTGGAGGTGGCATTTGAGAAAAGGCAGGAGACCTCTGGAAATACTCCTGAGAAGAATGGGAAAGTTGAAGAGGGGGATGGGAAATAAGACTGAAACCTTTGTGGGACATTAACTGTGTCCAACCTGATTATCTTGTATCAACCCCAGCACTTAGTAGAATGCCTGGCACATAGGAAGCGCTTAATGATATCATTAGAATGACGCTGTTGCGGATCTTCGGACAAAGTCTCTTGTGGTCTAGAACCTCATCAGTCTTGGGGGCAACCGGCTGCTACCTAAAATTCTGGGCTCGCTTGGAGACCCCCTAGCACAGCCACAATTTTTGGGTAGACTCTTGGCAGACTTGGGAGACCTAACTTCTAGGTCCACAGTTGTCAATCAACGGTATTTATTGAACACTTACTGTGGGCAGGGCACTGTACTTAGTACTTGTGATCCCTGCTGTCAAGGGGCGTACAGGCTAACCAGAGGAGACAAGACAATAAAATATATTACAGAGAAGATAAGCAGTAGAGTAGAAGCATATGTACGTAAGTGTCGAAGGGCTGGGACGGGGCGAGCAACAAAGAGCATAAGGCATGTTGGTGTATTCATTCATTCATTCATTCAGTAGTATTTATTGAGCGCTTACTCTGTGCGGAGCACTGTACTAAGGGCTTGGAATGGACAAATCGGTAACAGATAGAGACAGTCCCTGCCCTTTGACGGGCTTACGGTCTAATCGGGGGAGACGGACAGACGAGAACGATGGCAATAAATAGAATCGAGGGGATGAACATCTCGTTAAAACAATAGCAAATAAATAGAATCAAGGTGATGTACATCTCATTAACAAAATAAATAGGGTGATGAAAATATATACAGTCGAGTGGATGAGTACAGTGCTGAGGGGATGGGAAGTGAGCGGGGGAGGAGCAGGGGGAAAGGGGGGAAAAGAGGGTTTAGCTGCGGAGAGGTGAAGGGTGGGTAGAGGGAGCAGAAGGAAAAGGGGAGCTCGGTCCGGGAAGGCCTCTTGGAGGAGGTGAGCTTTAAGTAGGGTTTTGAAGAGGGGAAGAGAATGAGTTTGGCGGAGGTGAGGAGGGAGGGCATTCCGGGACCGCGGGAGGACGTGGCCCGGGAGTCGACGGCGGGATAGGCGAGAACGGGGGATGTTGAGGAGGTGGGCGGCGGAGGAGCGGAGCGTGCGGGGTGGGCGGTAGAAAGAGAGAAGGGAGGAGAGGTAGGAGGGGGCAAGGTGATGGAGAGCCTTGAAGCCTAGAGTGAGAAGTTTTTGTTTCGTGCGGAGGTCGATAGGCAACCACTGGAGGTTTTTAAGAAGGGGAGTGACATGCCCAGAACGTTTCTGCAGGAGGATGAGCCGGGCAGCGGAGTGAAGAATAAACTGGAGCGGGGAGAGAGAGGAGGAAGGGAGATCAGATAACAGGCTGACACAGTAATCTAGCCGGGATATTACGAGAGCCTGTAACAGAAAGATAGCCATTTGGGTGGAGAGGAAAGGGCAGATCTTGGCGATGTTATAAAGGTGAGACCGGCAGGGTTTGGTGTACTTAGAGTGTGAACCTGGGTTGGGGCAGGGATTGTGTCTGACCAGTACCATGTATCTACTCCAGTACCTAATAATGATCACTTTAAAATAGCACAATTAATAAATGAATTAGGGAGATTAGGGTCTTGCTGGACTAGGCCACCACCTTGGAGACCCCGCCCCATTAAACTGACTACTGCTTCAACCAATTTAGGGGATACCCAGAAAAGTCTGGACTAAACTGGGTCTCTCCCCTCAGGACCCCCTCCTCCCCAGGACCCAACGACCTCCCGGGGCACCCATCCCTTTAGTTGCTGAAAGGGAGCCAGTCCACCCCAGCAGAAGTCCCCATGGCATTAGGATGAGGCCTGGAGGGACTTCCTCATGTTCATTCTTTCATTCAATTCTATTTATTGAGTGCTAACTGTGTACAGAGCACTGCACTAAGCGCTTGGGAGACTACAGTATAACAATAAACAGACACATTCCCTGCCCACAGTGAACTTATAGTCTAGAAGAAATTACGAAGATATTACAGATATGTGCATAAGTGCTGTGGGGCTGGGAGGAGAAGGATGAATGAAGAGAGCAAGACAGGGTGACGCAGAAGGGAGAGGAAGAAGAAAGAGGGCTTAGTCCGGGAAGCCCTCTTGGAAGAGATGTGCCTTCAATAAGGCTTTGAGGAGGGAAAGAGTAACCTCGGTATCATCCTTGACTTCTTTCTCTCATTCAACCCACATATTCAATCCATCATCGAATGCCGGAGTAGATATAATCGGGTTGAGCCATGCGGGGCTCACAGTCTTCATCCCCATTTTACAGATGAGGGAAATGAGAAGTGGAGGGACTTGCCCAAAGTCACCCAGCTAGAAGAAGAAAGTGGGCTTAGGGAAGGCTTCTTGGAAGAGATGTGCCTTCAGTAAGGCTTTGAGGAAGGAGAGAGTAATTGTCCAGTGCTGACCTATATTCGGGACTCCAGGCCCTCCTGTCAAGTTGGCTGACTCACTGATGTTGTCCTACCCTCACGACCCGGGGATTCCCACTGACCCCTGCTTCAGCCTGGGGAAGGATCCAGCCAGAAGGGTGGCCGCATTTGCTATGAGCTTCCGCCTTCTGCTTTAAAGGGAATCACTGTGTGGATTGACTTGATTTTCCTTCCTATTATGAGCCCTGATGGGCGGTGGAAGGGCAGATGTCTAGTGGATGAGCTCCTCATACTGAACGACGCTGGGGTCAGCCCCCCACCCCCGCTGTGGGGGCGACCTCATCCCAGGCGGTCGATAGCTGACAAGACAGGAAATGCCTCACGCGGAGTGAATCCCAGGCCCGATGCTTGGGCTCATTGGGTCCGTTCTGCATGTCCGTGCCCATCGTGACCGGGGATGATCCTATTCCACTCAACAGGGAGTATCGGCTTTCCCGGCCAGGAGGAAATAAGGAGCCTATCGGCCCTGAGCAAGCGACAGCTGAAAGTTATCACTTTAAATCTCCCAACTTCTCCGCCTCCGGATGGTGACTCCGAAAGATCCATTTGCATCGGAACCAGCTCCGTTCTGTTTCCCTAGCAAAGTGATGATTTCGTTGGTCCAAATTCCCAACGTGTAATTTCATTTTCAAAACAACCGCAGTGGGTGACTTGAGTTTCGTCCCCTTTCGAGCTTGATGGTATTCACCGTCCTCTTTAAACTCTACGTACTGGTTAAGGAGCTCAAGGGTCCTAGGGCAAAGCTGCTTCAGGTTGGACAAGACTGGGGCACATTGGTGATACCCAAATAAATCAATAAATCATATTTATTGAGCACTTTATGTATAGCACTGTACTAAGCCCTTGAAAGAGTACACTATAAATCTCCTTGTTCTCCTCACTGAGTCCAGCTGGCAAAAGATGGGAAGCTGACCAACCTCCGTCCTCATGAGAAAAGTCCTGACCGTCGGCTTTTAAACACTCAAACAGCTCTCCTCATTAATACTAATAATAATCCTAATAATGATGGTATTTTCTAAGCGCTTACTGTTTGCCAAGCACTGTTCTAAGCACTGGGGTAGATACAAGGTAGTCAGGTTGTCCCACGTGGGGCTCACAGGCTTCATCCCCATTTTACAGATGAGGGAACTGAGGCACAGAGAAGTGAAGGGACTTGTCCAAAGTCACACAGCTGGCGAGTGGCGGAGCCAGGATTAGAACCTTGTGACTTCTGACTCCCAAGCCCGGGCTCTTTCCACTAAGCCACACCATTCCTTAGCGCTGCTCCTCTCCCCCTACGACCCAGCCTGCACATTCCACTCCTCTAACACCCACCTACCCAGTATGCCTCGATCTCATCTCTCTCACCACTGACCCCTTGCTCACACCCTCCCTTGTGCCTGGAACTCCCTCCCTCTCTATATCTGGCAGACCACCTCAGCCCCCTTCTAGCGTGGCTCATTGGAAAGAGCCCGGGCTTCGGAGTCAGAGGTCGTGGTTCGACTCCCTGCTCTGCCACTTGTCAGCTGTGTGACGCTGGGCGTGTCACTTCACTTCTCTGTGCCTCAGTTACCTCATCTGGAAAATGGGGATTACCTGTGAGCCTCCCGAGGGACAACCTGATTACCCTGTATCTACCCCAGTGCTTAGAACAGTCCTCTGCACGTAGTAAGCGCTTAACGAATACCAACATTATTAAAGTCCTACTAAAATATCTTCTCCAGGAAGTCTCATCTCCTCCAGGAAGTCTTCCCTGATTAACCTTTCATCTCTCATTCTAAATCTCCCTCCAACTATGTCACCTATGCACTTAAGTTCTCGCCCCCTTGGCAAATACATACTCAACCCACTCTTCTCCCCACCACGCTAATGCACTTATTTTTACACTTTAAAAGTATCTTGCTTCCTCCTCCTTATAACTTATTTTAACGTTTAGATCACTCACCTTGGGGCGAGGGATCTTATCTACCAACTTTATTGCATTCCTCCAAGCGCTAAACATAGTTCTCTGTACAGAGTAAGTTTTCAATAAGCTCTATTGATTGAAAATCCCCTACTCAGGATCACAGGGTTTCTTCCCCTGAGGGCATCTGAGAGTCTTGGGAGGGCTACTGGTGGGAGTTCAGGTTCTTTCCATCCCATCATATAAGTCCTTTATCAGGCTTTTCCCGGGCCAAGGCTACCATTTTGGATGTGGTTGGAAGAGTCCAGAGAGAGGCTGCTGTGCCCCCCCCATCTACCTGGCACAAGCTGCATTTCCTGGGTACATGTTAACGGTGCTAAGCTATGTTTGATTTGATCGTGGGTGTTCCCGGGTACCCATATCTGACCGTCCTCCGCCCAGTTGAAGGGATCGATTCACAGCACACCGATGTGTCACGTCCTCTGATTGGTTCCTGCAGACAGGATCTGACCGATCGGAAGATCAGTCAATCTTCTGATGCAGTGAAATCACAGTGGGACGGAAACTGAGAAAGGGAGAGAGGGACTGTTTCTGAGAAATCCAAATCAGTATCTTTTCCTTCTTCGGGAGGGGTAGGAGCTGGGCTCAGCGGAATGTCACACGTCCCTTTTCCTCAGTTCCACCTCCCCGTCGCTAGGCCAGTGATTAAAACAGTTTAAACCACTTAGACAATGGAAGAAGCTTCGAGAAAGTGCTGCATTTTATCCGCTCGTCTCGGTTGATTTTCCCAATTAGGAAGGCTGTAGTTCAGAATGGCAGTAATCCTTTGGAAAAACCAATTAGAGAGCTCAGCATCATGAAGGAGGGGAAAGCGGGAAGGTGGATGGCTCTGCAAGGCCCTAACGTTGTCACTCTCCCTCCTGTTGGGAGTCTGGTGACCCTCCTTCCCTCTCCCCCCAGCAATCACCACTCCATTTCCCCTGGAGATTCCTCACCTCTGCTTCCCTGAACTGGGCTCATCCTATTTTCTCTTCTGCCTCTTCTAGTGATCACTCACACTCAGAACCCTCCCACTAAAGTTCATGTCCCCCACACCCTTATTCTGCCTCCAGTCAGGGGCAAGAAATTATCCAAGCCATTCAGGATGGGTTGAGTCCAGATACTCAAATATAATGAGGTTTGGCAAATGCAGATAGGCAGTTGCCAGATGATACCGGTTACCTGAGCCCTTTCATAATTAACCGGATGAATAAGTGGACTGTTCGAGAACAGATCTTCTGATAATTTGACTCTGTCCTGGAATTCCACTTGGCCTGACTGATCCCTGTAGTTCCAACTGGGGAGAAATTATTTGCTGAAGGAATCTGATTTGGGGCAATGAGTGTGTCGCTACGCTGTGAATGGAGAGAAATAATAAATGGCAAGTTTATACCTGGGAAATGATAGGCTCTGCGCCTTCCTTCATCCATAGTAAGGTAGAACATGTTGACTCCCCCAGTTCACTAGGCAGCTTCTAGCACATTTCCGTTGCCTCTTTCGCCTTTTCACTATCTCATCTTCCTTCTTGGGTGTTATTAATTCAGTGCTTCAGTCATTTTTACTGAATGCTTACTGTGTGCAGAGCACTGTGGGCAAGTCACTTAACTTCTCTGTGCCTCAGTTACCTCATCTGTAAAATAGGGATTAAGACTGTGAGCCCCACGTGGGACAACCTGATTCCCCTGTGTCTACCCCAGTGCTTAGAACAGTGCTCTGCACATAGTAAGCGCTTAACAAATACAAATACCAACCAACCAACCACTGCCCTAAGCACTAGGGAAAGTTCAACACAACAGTAAACAGTGACATTCCGTGCCCACACCTTATCTTATCCAGGAAGGAGGGAGAAGCGGAGTTTGGGCTCCACCAGTGAATGAACGAATGAATGGCATTTTGTCATTACACTCCCCTCTCCACTCGGCCAACACAATGTAACCATTTCCTCCCTCTGGAGCTGCGAAGCCCAAACACCACAGCAGACATTTTACAAACTCTGCATCCTTCTAAAGGCCTCACAAAAAGGGGGAGGAGATCTTGTAAGACCGTGTGGCGATGTGGGGGAAGCTTCAAACCTGCACTGGCATTTCTGGGGAGTGGGCTGTTTCAACGCAGCAGACCACTCATACAGTGATTTTCCCACAGTTATCAACAACTCACCTTGCCCCACTCTGGAGAGTCCACATCAGGTGTTCTAACATCCGTCTGCTTGGCTGTTCTCGGCCAGCTAGTGGCTGCCAGTCCTTTCCGGGGAAATGTTTGTTCAAGCTCGGCTGCAACCCGGTCCCCATCTGCCCCGGGCCTTGGAGAGTCGACTGCGGGGAATGGAGAAGCTGGGGGGGGGAAACAACTTGGTGTACTGTGAGGAGGTGAAGATAGAGTCCGAGGGATGTGGGGAAGTGTCTCTCTGTCTCTCTCCCACCCCTGCATCATCTCTGGGAAGGTCAAGCACTCCCTCTCCTCCCTATCCCCGCACAGGGGAATATCTCAACTCCATGATCAGTGTCTTGCTTTCCATCTGCTGGCGTGACCATCCGGATACTCTGTGCGTTTGTGTGTGTGCGTATGCAAGCATACGCTTCCAGCGAATCGACTCAGTAGGAGGCTGGGTGGTTATCAGAAATCCCTTCAGGTATCAGGAGCTTTGAAGTGAGCCACAGTTGACCTGCACCTTTTCCCAGGGTTGGGGGAGGGAGGGGCAGAAAGGCCACAGAGAGAACAAGTCAGTCAGCCAGTCAGTTGCATTTATTGAGCTCTTGTGGTGTGCAGAGAACTGTACTAAGCACTTGGAAGAGTACAGCATGATAATAAACAGACACATCATTCCCTGCCCACATCGAGTTTACAGTCTAGCGGGGGAGACATTCACATAAATAAATAAATTAGAGATATATACATAGTGCTGTGGGGCTGAGAGGGGGGATGAATAAAGGGAGCAAGTTGGGGAGGCCCGGAAGGGAGTTGAAGAAAAAGACAAAATGTCTTGGGAAAGGCCTCTTGGAAGAGGGGTGCCCTCAATAAGGGGGAGGAAGGAGGGAGGGAGGTAGATCTAGCAAAAGGCCAGAATAGAATAAATTCAGTTGTTCGAGAATCTTGTAAATGATGAGGGGAAGCAGTGGTGAAGGGGAAAGCTGCAGCTAGCAGCGACAGCAGCAGCCAGAGAGAGCCTGCCTAACCACGCTTAGTTAGGAAGGAACAGGAAGGTGGGTGAGGTACCCAACTGTGGGAAAACCCGCTCTAGCCACTGCTCTCTGGTGCCTGACACCAGATTTTGCCTCAGTGGGGAGCAGCAAGATGGCTACTCATTGGTCAGAAACCACCTAGTTGGAAAGATCATGGACCTGGGAGTCAGAGGATCTGGGTTCTAATCCCCCCTCTGCCATTTGCCTGCTGTACGATCTTGGGCAAGTCACTAAACTTCTCTGGGCCTCAGTTTCCTCGTCGGTAAAATAGGGAGTCAATATCTATTCTCCTTAATATCTATTCTCCTTCTTACTTAGACTGTGAGCCCCATGTGGGACAGAGACTGTGTCGGACCTGATTAACGTGTATCGACTCCAGGGCTTGGCACATAAAAAGTGCCACAGTCATGCTCGTTATCATGTATTCTGTGTGTGTGTGTGTGTGTGTATCTGGAGGCCGACTGCCCAGTACAGAATTACTGGGCCTCTCCGGGTAACCAGCCTGGTGGTGCTGCTTGCTGTTGGGAGTCGGGGCTGGGGGCTCCATGATGACCCAGTGAAGTCTGGTGGGCTTCCTAGGGGCTCTGACAGTTGTAACACAGTCCAGCCTGGTTGGCCCATCGTGGAACCCCTCACAGCTAGGAACCCCCATGGTCGCACCTGCCTAAATAACACTCACCACCAGTCACTTGGTACTAATTTATAGCCCAAATATTTCCAGCCCTTTTTAAAAAGTATTTCATAATAATAGCGGTATTTGTTAAACATTTACGATGTGCCAAGAACTGTTCTGAGCGCTGGGGTAGATACAAGGTAATCAGGTTGGACAGAGTCCCTGACCCAAATGGGGCTCACATTTTTAATCCTCTCTTTACAGATGAAATAACTGAGGCACAGAAAAGTTAAGTGACTTGCCTAAGGTCACGCAGCAGACAAGTGGTGGAGCCAGGATTTGAACCCACATCCTATGACTCCCAAACCCACGCTCTTGCCAGTAGGCCATGCTGCTTCTCTATGCCAGGCACTGTACTAAGCACTGGGTGAGATACAAGCTAGTCAGGTTGGTTGCGGTCCAAGTCCCACATGGGGCTCACCATCAGCAAATAAATCAGTCGTATTTACTGAACGTTTACTGCGTGCAGAGCACTGTACTAAGCACTTGAGAGAGTACAATATAACAATAAAAGACATATTCCCTCCCCACAATGAGCTTACAGTCTAGCAGGGGAGACAGATATTAATATAAGTAAATTACACACATATACATGAATGGTAAGAGGTAACTGAAGCATAGAGAAGTGATTTGTCCAAGGTCACACAGCAGACCAGTGGACACTTTGGTCCTGCAATGCCAACCTACTCAGTGCACCTCGATCTCATCCATCTCATCGCTGACACCTCACCCATGGCTCGCCTCTGATGTGGAACACCCTCCCTTTTCATATCTGGCAGGTAATTAGTCTCCCCAACTTCAAACAACCCTCATTGCCTATTTTCCCACTCCATTATGCGTCACCCTGATTTACTTCTTTTAGTCACCCTTCTCTCAGCCCCACAATGCTTATATACAAACCCATAATTTATTTATTATCTTAATATCTTTCTCCCCCTCTAGGCTGTAAGCTTGTTGTGAGCAAGGGATGTGTCTACCAACTCTGTTATGTTGTTATATTGTACTCTCCCGAGCACTTTAATACAGTCCTCAGCACTCAATAGATATGGCTGATTGATTAGTTGATGTGGCAGAGCTGGGATTAGAACCTAGGTTCTTCTGACTCCCAGGCCCGTCCTCTATCAAACAAGTGCTGCCTACGTTCGAAATATTAGCAGTAATGTTGGTATTTGTTGAGCGCTTAATAATAATGTTGGTATTTGTTAAGCGCTTACTATGTGCAGAGCACTGTTCTAGGCGCTGGTGTAGATACAGGGTAATCAGGTTGTCCCACTTGAGGCTCACAGTCTTAATCCCCATTTTACAGATGAGGGAACCGAGGCCCAGAGAAGTGAAGTGACTTGCCCACAGTCAAACAGCTGACGAGTGGCAGAGCCGGGATTCGAACCTATGTCCTCTGACTCCCAAGCCCGGGCTCTTTCCACTGAGCCACGCTGCTTCATTGGGTGTCCACCAAGGACAGCCATAAATTGGGGAGGAGAAAGAGAGAGACAGAGAGGGACAAAGAAAGAGAGAGAACAACAAATAGAGAGAAAAAGGGAGCGACTGGCTGGGGAAAGTTTGCCAGAGATCTCGACGCTTGTACCTTTAGTGCCCGAGAGCATCTCTGCTCTAGGTCTCTCCAGTGTGTGTTCTGGATAAAGAGCTCAGCTCAGCTCAGTCTTGTTTATTATGAAAACCTCGCAAGGATCTGTGTGGCTGACTCAACGCTGCTGGTGAACGTGTCCTCTGTTCTATGCCCGGGAGAGAGCTGGGCCGTTTTTTCAGGCTTTGCTATTGACATTGGCTGGGATCGCCGAGAGCCGGTTAATCAGAAGGAAGAGGTGATAAAGACATCTTTATGATACTCAGTTATGTGATAAGACGCAGACGTAATGAGAGATCCCTTTTCTTCTGGAAAAGATTAAAGTCGTAGGATCCTGGCTTTGGAAAAAAGGCTCTTTGTCCTGCTGGCGTAAAGTGACCAGATGTCTCGATTTAGGTGGAACGGACCCAACGTTTCAGAACTGGACGTTATCTGTGCGGTTGGTTTTACCCGCAAGCTCTCAGTTGACTTCCGGGGATGTTGGTGCACACGTGGACCACAGTCTTGACGACTTCTGGAGTCCATATTCCCAGTTTACTACCCCGGAAAACACTGACTCCTTCCATCAGTGGCCAGAGGTCAGACCTCTCAGAGATGCAAGCAGAGTAGAGATCTGGGGAGCTTTTCAAGACCCCAAGCTCGTTATGGGCAGGGAATGTGTCTGTGATGTTGATATAGTGAACTCTCCCAAGCGATTGGTACAGGGCTCTGCACATAATGCTCAGTAAAGAAGCAGCGTGGCTCAGTGGAAAGAGCCCGGGCTTGGGAGCCAGAGGTCATGGGTTCGACTCCCGCCTCTGCCCCTTGTCAGCCGTGTGACCGTGGGCAAGTCACTTAACTTCTCTGTGCCTCAGTTCCCTCATCTGTAAAATGGGGATTAACTGTGAGCCTCACGTGGGACAACCTGATTACCCTGTATCTACCCCAGCGCTTAGAACAGTGCTCTGCACATAAATGCGCTTAACAAATACCAACATTATTGTTATTAGATATGATTGACTGACTCACTGACTTTTTCTGAAGTCCTTTTCAAACATCTCTGTTATTTTGTGAGCACACGGGGCAGGAGGAGTGTGCCTCCATGTGGGTAGGGAACATGTCGGCCACCTCTGTCGTACTGTACTCCTCCAAGTGCTTAGTACAGTGCTCTGCAGCGTGGCTCAGAGGAAAGAGCACAGGCTTGGGAGTCAGAGGTCATGGGTTCGTATCCCGGCTCTGCCAATTGTCAGCTGGGTGACTGTGGGCGAGTCACTTCACTTCTCTGTGCCTCAGTTACCTCATCTGTAAAATGGGGATTAAGACTGTGAGCCTCACGTGGGACAACCTGATGACCCTGTATCTACCCCAGCGCTTAGAACAGTGCTCTGCACATAGTAAGCGCTTAACAAATACCAACATTATTATTATTATTATTATTAGAGCAAGCGCTCAATAAATACCATTTATGATGATGCTTCCCCAGTGCCTGTTTCCCCCTCCCCGTCCACTACGTAAGTGTTAGAAGCAAGACTGTAATATTTCCCGAGTACCTCTTAGCTGCTCGCAGAGCCAAAAGAAGAAATAAAATATATGGGATCAGTGTCTGCCCACTTTGGTGTATTGTACTCTCCAAAGCACTTAGTAAAGTGCTCTGCACACTGATAAGTGCTCAACAAATAACATTAATTGATTGTGAGCTCTTTGAGAGCAGGGATTGTGTCTACTGCATCTACTGTGTTGAACTCTTCAGATTGCTGAGTACGACGTTCTTCCCACAGGACGTACTCAATAAATATCAACTCCGGTGCACCGTACTCTCCCAGGCACTTAGTACAGCGCTCCACATGTAGTAAGCACTCAGTAAATACCATTGATCGATTGGTCGACTGACTTGCTCTCATCAAGGGTTGGCAGCCAGCCGTAAATTCGCTGACAGTCTGTAAGAATGAAGTAATGCCGGCTCGGTGCGTTACATCCATAAAAGGATTTCAGTTTCTGTAAAGCGCGGTGGCCGTCTCTCCCGGGGAGGGGGCAGACAAATCTTGTTTTCCCTGGGCGGCGGCCCAGCGGCTCTGCCTGACCTCATGGGGCCCGTGTTGACTCCACTGAGGTAACCCAGCTTCCCAGACTGGGGCAATCACAGAAAACCAGAGGGCAAAGGAAAGACGTCACTCGTCCAGCTTCCTCCATTTTCCCTCTCACCTCCTCAGCCCCCGGCCCCCTCGTTCACTACCTCATCCGTCTCTGAGTCAGTCAGTCAAGTTTATTGAGTGCTTACTGTGTGCGGGGCGCTGTACTAAGCACTTGAGAGAGTACAGTAAAACAATAAGCAGACACATTCCCTGCCCACCAACAAACTTGCAGTCTCATGTGAGAGGGCAGGCCTGGGAGACAGGGGACCTGTGTAACGCCAGTGCTTAGAACAGCGTTTGGCACATAATAAGTGTTTAACAAATAGCATAATAATAAGAATAACAATTATCATTATTAAGTGGTCAGCCCTGTGAGGGCAGGACTCTATTGTAAACACCCATTGGCTGATCTATCTTAATCATTTTTCTCTTAATGCTACTAACTTCCAATTACCAAAAGCCTTTTTTCTCTAAAAAATTTAGTCCTCCAAACTTGCTCAAGGAATAGAGTGGAGGCTCTGTAGAGTGGAGCTCAGTGTTGCTCTCTTCCCGTTCAGCCCCGTTCAAGACAGTAACCCAACTCATACGCTCTTACCATTTACGTCAGGGGATTTAAAATATCGCCTTTCCCTCAGTTACAAATTGGCAGAATACAGTGCATTTCAGGCTATATTTTAAATCGTTTATTAATGTATCCTCCTTGTCTTGTGGCCAGAGGCCTGAAAGGTTCATTAATAATATGCCTATCAATCACACACACACACAGTTCTAATTATGTAATATACGATTTTCTCCCGTCTACTCGAATGCAAAAAAAGGGGGGAATCACCCTCCCTTAGGAAGATCAACAATGTCCCAGACTTTTGTTTTTATTTACAATGGGCCTAGTAATCTATTGGAAATTTGTACTTAATAGTGAATTAGGACAGATTTTCTGCTACCTCCCATGTCAAAAGAATTCACAACAGATGGTCTCTCTTGCTCAACTGGAAGAAGTTCAGTGTTATTAATAATAGTGAACGATTCCTAAAAACAAGACTTTACTTTTCAAAAGTAGTTTTCTTTTCAAAGCATTTTGAAAATTATAGAAATCCTCTCTAGATTGTAAACTCACTGGGGGCAGGGAATGTCACTGTTTATTGTTGTGCTTAATGCAGTGCTCTGCACACAGTAAGTGCTCAATAAATACGTTTGAATGAATGAATCTCATATTTCCTCCTGCTTCCAGAACCCCTCCACATGAATGTCCCACGTTCATTTCAAGTTCAGCATGGATAAAGCTGAACTCATCACCCCCCATTGCCCTCCACAAATCCTTTCCTCCACTGAATTTTCCCATCTCGTTCCTGAAGCCTGCAACCTTGGCCTTATCCTTGACTCCTTCCTCTGTTTTAAAACCCATATCCATCTGTGGCCAAATTGTTCTTCCACGACAGGAACCACCCCTGCTTTTCTACCCTTGAGAAGCAGCGTGGCTTAGTGGAAAGAGCACAGACTTGGGAGTCAGAGGTCATGGGTTCTAATCTTGGCTCTGCCACTTGTCTGCTGTGTGACCTTGGGTAAGTCACTTGACTTCTCTGAGCCTCGTTACCTCATCTGTAAAAATGGGGATTAAAAAATGTGAGCCCCACGTGGGACATTCTGATTAGCCTGTATCTACCCCAGTGCTTTAAACAGTGATCAGCACATAGTAAGCGCTTAACAAATGCAGTAATAATAATAATAATAATATTACACTGGTTCAAGCATCAGTCAGCTTGCTCATCTCACTTCTTTAGTTCATACTTCACTTTGATGCCCTAATGATCTTTCTAAAGCATCATGCTGCACATATCCCCTCACTCCTCAAAAAACCTCCACGGTTACCCACTCCCCTCCACATCAAGCAGAAATTCTGGACAACGGTCTTGAAGGTACTCTTTTTTTTTTTAATAGTATTTATTGAGCGCTTACTATGTGCAGATCACTGTACTAAGCGCTTGGGATGAAAAAGTCGGCAACAGATAGAGACAGTCCCTGCCGTTCGACGGGCTTACGGTCCTATCGGGGGAGACAGACAGACGAGAACAATGGCGATAAATAGAGTCGAGGGGAAGAACATCTCGTAAAAACAATGGCAACTAAATAGAATCGAGGTGATGTACAATTCATTAACAAAATAAATAGGGTAATGAAAATATATACAGTCGAGCGGACGAGTACGGTGCCGTGGGGATGGGAAGGGAGAGGTGGAGGAGCAGAGGGAAAAGGGGAAAAAGAGGGTTAAGCTGCGGAGAGGTAAAGGGGGGATGGCAGAGGGAGTAGAGGGAGAAGAGGAGCTCAGTCTGGGAAGGCCTCTTGGAGGAGGTGAGTTTTAAGTAGGGTTTTGAAGAGGGGAAGAGAATCGGTTTGGCGGAGGTGAGGAGGGAGGGCGTTCCGGGACCGCGGGAGGACGCGACCCGGGGGTCGACGGCGGGACGGGCGAGACCGAGGGACGGTGAGGAGGTGGGCGGCGGAGGAGCGAGGCGTGCGGGGTGGGTGGTAGAAAGAGAGAAGGGAGGAGAGGTAGGAAGGTAGGAAGGGGCAAGGTGACGGAGAGCCTCGAAGCCTAGAGTGAGGAGTTTTTGTTCGGAGCGGAGGTCGATAGGCAACCACTGGAGTTGTTTAAGAAGGGGAGTGACACGCCCAGATCGTTTCTGCGGGAAGATGAGCCGGGCAGCGGAGTGAAGAATAGACTGGAGCGGGGCCAGAGAGGAGGAAGGGAGGTCAGAGAGAAGGCTGACACAGTAGTCTAGCCGGGATATACTCAATCAGTTCTCTCCCCTCTACTAAGCTCCTTATCTTCCTTCCCAAGCCCTGTCCTCTTCCTGACTTCCCTGTCGCCGTGGATGGTACGACCATCCTTCCCGTCTCTCAAGCCCCCAACCTCGGTGTCATCCTTGACTCAGCTCTCTCGTTCACCCCACACATCCAATCTGCCACCAAGGCCTGCCGGTCTCACCTTTATAATATCGCCAAGATCCGCCCTTTCCTCTCCATCCAAACGGCTATCTTACCGGTACGGGCGCTCGTAATATCCCGGCCGGATTATTGTGTCAGCCTTCTCTCTGATCTCCCTTCTTCCTGTCTCTCCCCGCTCCAGTCTATTCTTCATTCTGCTGCCCGGATCATCTTTCTGCAGAAACGCTCTGGGCACGTCACACCCCTCTTTAAAAACCTCCAGCGGTTGCCTGTCGACCTCCACACGAAAGAAACCTCTCACTCTGGGCTTCAAGGCTGTCCATCCCCTTGCCCCCTCCTACCTCTCCTCCCTTCTCTCTTTCTACCGCCCACCCCGCAAGCTCCTCTCCTCCGCCGCTCACCTCCTCACCGTCCCCCGTTCTCGCCCATCCCGCCGTCGACCCCCGGGCCACGTCCTCCCGCGGTCCCGGAACGGCCTCCCTCCTCACCTCTGCCAAACACACTCTCTTCCCCTCTTCAAAGCCCTACTGAGAGCTCACCTCCTCCAAGAGGCCTTCCCAGACTGAGCTTCCCCTTTTCCCTCTGCTCCCTCTGCTCCCCTTCTACCCCCCCTTCACCTCCCCTCAGCTAAGCCCCCTTTTCCCCCTTTCCCTCTCCTCCTCCCCCTCTCCCTTTCCCTCCCCTCAGCACCGTCCTCATTTGCTCATTTGTATATATTTTTTATTACCCTGTTTATTTCGTTAATGTGGTGTACTTCCCCTTGATTCTATTTATTGCTATTGTTTTTGTCTGTCTCCCCCAATTAGCCCATCAGTGGGCATGGATTGTCTCCATCTGTTGCCGAATTGTACATTCCAAGCGCTTAGTACAGTGCTCTGCACATAGTAAGCACTCAATAAATACTATTGAATGAATGAATGCTTATCCAATCTCTTCTTCCACTCCACCCGATTTGGCAGGCTTCACCCCTCTCAAGCCAACCATTCTCTGTGCCCCCTCTCATCTTTTCTACTGCGGGCCTTCGGCTTATAACCTTGTCCCAACTAGGAACTGGCTTCTCCCGCTTCCCGTTCAAGAGAACATTGTTCTGTCCGTCTTCAGAGTCCTTCTGAAATTCCACCTCCTGCAGGAGGGCTTCCCCAAATGACTTGTAATCGCTCCACTTTCCATTCCTCCCCATTGCCGCTTCAGCACTTCCATCGCACCTCAGCACTTAAGTACCCACACCCTACCCACAATGTTTATATTCATATCTTCATACTATATTACTTCCTCGTACCTGTAATACCAAGAATGGTAACAGTATCCGTTAAGCACTTACTTACGCCATCGTTCGACTGATGATAGAGTGAAACTAACTGTGGTTTATGTGAAGTTGTGTGGCCTGGTGGAAAGAGCTCAGGCCTGGGAGTCAGAGGACCTGAGTTCTAATTCCCGTTCTGTCATTTACCTGCTGTGTGACCTTGGGCAAGTCACTTTACTTCCCCATGCCTAAGATTCCTCATCTGTAAATGGGGATTCGATATCTGTTCTCCCTCCTACTTAGACTCTGAGGGTCAAGTAGGACAGAGGCCGTGTCCAACCTGATTCCCTTGTATAATAATAATGATAATAATAATAATAATAATAATTATGGTATTTGTTAAGTGCTTACCACGTGCCAGGCACTGCACTAGCACTTGGGTGGATACAAGCAAATCAGGTTGGATGCAGTCCCTGTCCCAAATGGGACTCACGGCCTCAGTCCCAATTTTACAGATGAGGCAACTGAGGCACAGAAAGGTAAAGATCAGACGACAGACATACGGCATAGCCAGAATTAGAAGCTGTGCCCTTCTGACTCCCAGGCTCTATCCACTACGTCATATTGCTTCTGCCCCGATGCTTAGTATAGTGCTTGGCACCGAATAAGAGCTTGACAAGTACCATTTTTAAAGAAAGCACTTAACAAATACTGGTATGATTACCATTATCATACTCAGGAGCTGTACTCATCAGAGGCACAAATCATCAGCGGCACAACTCTTCAGAGGCACAGCATCCTTCCTGGTGCTGATGTCAGTGGTGGTCAACCTTGTTACTGCCCACGTTGCAGGTGAAGAACCTTAGGGCCAGCCAGCCTGACCAAACCCAGGCCCAACCCAGCCTCCGCCCAGCCCCACCACTAACTCAGCAGGGGGCTCCTAGACCAGGCACATGGAACTCAGGTTAAAGAGGAAACCTGACCCTGTCTTCAGATTTGATGAGATGGACAGACTCACCAGCAACGAAAACCCGGAACCCTCAAGCGATGAATTTGAAAGGAAGGCACGGGTTACGGATCAAGCTGGCTTTATGCAGAAGAGGTGGTACGAATCAAGGAAAGCTTCCTGGAAAAGGGGGCCTTTTTGGTCCACTATTTCACTTGGGCGTGAAAGAGAAGCCTGGACATGGCTTCAGTCCATGCTTGGGCCTGAACTCCAAAGCCTGAGGCAGCCTCTCTAAATAGCAGCCAGGGCCTCTTTCCACCATAAGCTTCTTGGACACCAAAAGACTCTTCTGAAATGACATTCTGATGAGTTTAGTGTACACGAAAGAAGAACATATGGATCCGATCTCCTTAAAAAATATGCACAGGCTGGAGAACGAACAAGAGAGAGGGCAGAGAGAGACTCATTAGGGCTTGGAGGAATCTACTTGTCTATGATGCTTTATTATATTTTGCCAGGAGAGCTGAGTCCTAAAACAGGGTCCTGGGGCAGAATGAGGGGTCAGTTTGGTTTTCTTTTCCAAGAACTAGCAATATATTACACCCAGTTCCCTGAAGTAGGTCCAGAGATCGGCTCCCCACACCGATCCTGAGGCCGAGATTGCAGTTCCTAACATGGAATGTTGTTCTTTCCAGGGTATTGGCCCACTTCACGGAGGCTTTCCCGGGACAACTTGGGGAAGTTCCAGGGGGCGGAGATTTGAATGATCCCCAAAACAGTGCAAGAATGTGTAGGAATGAAGAACTCCCCTTCGTTTGAACGTGTGTGTCCGGAGCGTTTGCAGGTGGGTGTCCGTTACACCTCCTGGCACCCTCAGACATCGCGATCCTCATATTCACTGTCATCTCTCCAACTCGTTCTGCTGCCGCAGAAGAGGGCATTGTTGGGAAATGGCGATGGGCAGGTTTGACCTCAGCCCAGATTGCTTGCAAACCTTTCTGCTCTTGCCTGGCACTTGCCACGGGGCACCCAGATGGAGCAAAGTAATAATAGGAGGAGGAGAAGAAGGAGGAGGAGGAGGAGCAAGAGCAGGAGGAGGAGAAATAATAGTAGTAGCAATAATAATTATGGTATTGGTTAAGTGCTTACTATGTATCAGGTACCGTACTAAGCAACGAGGTAATAATGATAATGTTGGGATTTGTTAAGCGCTTACTATGTGCAGAGCACTGTTCTAAGAGCTGGGGTAGACACAGGGGAATCAGGTCGTCCCACGTGGGGCTCACAGTCTTAATCCCCATTTTACAGATGAGGGAACTGAGGCACATAGGAGTGAAGCGACTTGCCCACAGTCACACGGCTGACAAGTGGCAGAGCCGGGATTCGAACTCATGACCTCTGACTCCAAAGCCCGGGCTCCTTCCACTGAGCCACGCTGCTTCTCCTACAAGAAGCAGAAGAGGTAGATATAAGAAAATCAGAACCCATATGGGGCTCACAGTCTAAGGGTCAGAGATTATTGAATTGTACTGTTGTACAATTGTACAAGTATTAAATCCCCATTTTGAAGAAGAGGAGACTGAGGCCCGGAGAAGATGAGTGACTTGTCCGAAGACACACAGCAGGTAAGTAGTGGAGCAGGGATTAGAACCCAGATCCTCTGACTCCTAGACCCATGCTATTTCCACTAGGCCACACTGCTTTTCAAGTTGCAAGAAGTGACAGTAATTTTCATAGTAGTAATAGTAGAAGCAGCGTGGCTCAGTGGAAAGAGCCCGGGCTTGGGAGGCGGAGGTCATGGGTTCGAATCCCGGCTCTGCCGCTTGTCAGCTGTGTGATTTTGGACAAGTCACTTCACTTCTCTGGGCCTCAGTTCCCTCATCTGTAAAATGGGGATGAAGACTGTGAGCCCCACGTGGGACATCCTGCTCATCTTGATTCCCCCAGCGCTTAGAACAGTGCGTGGCAGGTAATAAGCGCTTAACAAATACCATCATTAGTAGTAGAGGCAGCAGTAATAGTGATCAGTTAATTAGTGGTTTTTATTGAACACTCTACTGAGTGTTATTTTACTAAGGGCAGTGCAGATTGATGGAGGAGAGGCTGGAGGCAGGGAGACCAGCAAGGAGACTGAGGTGGAGATACAAGCTGGGCAAGAGGATGGAGAAGGGGGAGACGAAAGCAAGACGCAGGTAAAAAGTTGCTTTGGAAGGAATGAAGAGAGCAAGTTGGGGAAAAACAGAAGAGAGCAGTTATGTAAGGTGAGGTGAGTCGGTGGAGAGCCTCGAAACCAATTATCGGGAATTTTTCCTTGTTAAGATGGGATACAAGAAGCTAGTGGCAGGTTTTGAGGAGCTGAGAGATATAATAATAATAATGGTATTTGTTAAGCGCTTACTATGTAGCAAGCACTGTTCTAAGCGCCTGAGTAGATACATGGTAATCAGGTTGTCCCACGTGGGGTTTACAGTCTTAATCCTCATTTTACAGATGAGGTAACTGAGGCACAGAGAAGTTAAATGCCTCGCCCAAAGTCACACAGCTGATTAGTGGCAGAGGCGGGATTTGAATCCATGACCTCTGACTCCCAAGTCCGGGCTCTTTCCACTAAGCCATGATATGAAATAATTGATGTTTCAGGAAGAAGATCCAAGCACGGTTTGTAGCGTAGATTGGAGGAGGCAGGGGCTGGGACCTGTTAAGGAGGTGGATACAATGCTGTAGCCATGTTGTGACCACAGCTCGGACCAGGGAAGTAGACGTTTGGACAGAATGAAGGGTTCTGGGAGATGTTGGGTAGTAGATTGAATGTGAGAGTTCATTCACTCGTATTTATTGAGCACATACTGGGTGCGGAGCACTGTACCAAGCGCTTAGCAATGCACTTGAAGAGGACTGAGGTGTCAAAGAAGAAGCTGAGGTCGTGGGCTTTTGCTTCTGCTGTGTGGAGGATGGTGGGATTATTGAAGGATATTAGGAAGTCAGGAAGGGCAGGAGAAGGGTCAAGGTGAGCTGTCCAGTGTGGGGCTCCGGGAGTATCCCCGGGATTATTCTGCAACTCTAGCCACCTTCCAGGAGACTCCCAGTAAATAGTCACTGTGGCATTTCTTAAGTTCTTACTATGCACCAACCACCGTACTAAGCACTAAGGTAGCTACAAGATAATCAGGTCGGTCGGAGTCCTCAGAGTGGTAATTGGAGGGAGCAATGAGGGATGAGAGGATGGGAGTGAGGCAGAGTAGACTCTTCTCCCCCCACCCCACCCCATTCCTCTGGATCCTTGAGGCCCTGCAAAGTGGGGATTCAGTACTGTTCCCCTTCCTACTTAGACTGTAAACCTCATGTGGGACAGGGACTGTAACCGCTCTGATTAGCTTGTATTTACCCCAGCACTTTACTGACCGGCTCCCTTATGACCCCACTTCCTTTCCAGACGGTGCCTTGAGGACCCAGTCCAATGCTTTAGGAGGAATGAATGAATAGCAGTGGATAATGATATTTCCGTATTAAAATTATGGGAGGCGAAGCAAAAAGAATTAAAAGTGAATTAATAAAAATCATGGAATTAAGGGCTTACTAAATGCTTGAAGCAGACACCTGTCCCTCCACGGTACCTGTTCTCCCTCCTACTAGGACAGCGAGCCTGTCCCACCTGGGGCTCATGGTCTAAGTTGGAAGGAGAACAGGTATTGAAACTCCAAATTACAGACGAGGAAACTGAAACGGAGAAGTGAAGATTTTATTATGTTACTTGTTAAGCACTTACTATGTACCAAGCCCTGTTCTAAGCACTGAGGTAGATACTAGTTAATCAGGTTGGACCCGGGTAGACACTAGTTAATCAGGTTGGAGCCAGTCCCTGTACCACATGAGTATTTCATTTGCAATCCCCCTTTTTAGCAGATGAGATAACTGAGGCCCAGAGAAGTGAAGTCTTTTGCCCAAGAACACACAGCGGGTAAGTGGTGGAGCTGGGATTAGAACCCAGGTCTTTCTAACTCCCAGGCCTGTGCTCTATCCAACTAAGTCATGTTGCTTCTTTATGAGTGGCCCAAGGTTACACAGCAGACGAGTGGCAGGGCCTGGATTAGAACCCAGGTCCTCTGTCTTCCAGACTAGCACTCTTTCCACTAGGCCATGCTTGGTTGGAACAAAATATGTGGAGACTCCCAACTTGAGGGAAGTGGCAACCCAGAGCCGTGTGTCGGCTCAGAAGTCCTCCAAAAAACTGGATTTGTCATTTAAAATGCATTTGAAACAACATTTTGACTTCCTTCCCAATGCAGAGAGACTTCAATTGATCAGGGTTCCTTTCTGTTTGATCTTCAGGAGCAGAGATGGTCCCTCAGGGTGGACACGCTGTCAATCTGACCATCCCCGACCTGAACCGCACCCTCCCTGGCTGGGGACGTTCTCAACCGGGGACACCTAGGGATTGTCTCCAAACCAACCCAGGAGACCCTCTAATCAAGGAGCTCCCCACCCAGAACTAACCCTCTTTGGGAGTTGTCTCTGATTGTTTGGGGACAGTCCCGAGTTTCTCCCCTCTCTGACTTTGTCACTGTCAGCTCTCCGAAGGGCTGTGTTGGGGTTTCAATACAGTGATGCAGTCAGGCGTTCTTGCCTATGCCACGGTTTCTGGAGTAGGCTCTAGATCTGGGGGTGAGGGCAGTGGAAAATAGTTCCACAAGCATTCCTGTGCCTGCGGGGCAAGTCCGGGACAAGTCTTTTGGACAGCCATCGGCTCCCTGGATATCCTGATCAAAACAAAAATTCCTCATGGAAAACGCCCCCCCCCAAAATCATTTCATCCAAAGGAAACTCAGCCGCTGGTGCCTGACAGATGCCCAAACCAATCATCCTTAGTGAGCATTGCTGTGCTTCCTTCTGGGAGGGATGGTGGTCTCAGGGGAAAGCGAGGGGAAGGAACGGAATACCAAGGTGGCTTCAAGGAGGATTTTGTTTACCAGTCACTAAGGGTTATTAACTAGTGAGATTAAAAACGAGGCATTGCTAAAATGTCACAGACCCCGTGTGCTGCCATATTGAGTCAGATCACTGGTCCATCCAGCCCAGCATCCTGCCTCCAACACTGAGCGCACGATGTGTGGAAGAACCGGTGATGATGCTCTCCCAGATATTCAACTTCTAACACCCCTGCTTACTTCCAAACATCCATCAGAGAAATCTATCATCGATGCATCTACTTAAGCCCTTCTTGAACCAATTGCTATTTTCTGCCTACACCATTTCCTCTGACAATGATGTCCACATGTTCACCACTAGCTGTGAGAAAATGTTTTTCCTTTTCGTCTCAGGCCCCACAATCTTCAAGCTTCACTGGGTGCCCTTTGCCCCATTCGTGTGAGATCTGGTGAAAACTCACACGATTCCACACCCTTCGTGACTTTGCAGATGTCAATCATGTCGCCTCTCAGCCTAATCTTTCCAGGTTCTCTCTTTGTGTGGTAGCTTGTCCTTCCTCCTGGATATTTTAGAAACTTCTCCTTGTCTTTCCCAGGCCCGTTATGTCCTTCCAAAAATGTGGTATGCAATGTCCCAGGTATAGACAAAAGGAGACGTTAAATGGTGGGAAAACCGTGCCCTTGATTTTACTTCCTAGGTCCTTCCAGGTGACGATATCTATTTGACTCAGGGAGGTTTGTTTTCCGCGGGACATTGAACCTAGGGCTGCTCTGCAGTATACATATGTATAATAATGTTGGTATTTGTTAAGCGCTTACTATGTGCAGAGCACTGTTCTAAGCGCTGGGGTAGATACAGAGTAATCAGGTTGTCCCAAGTGAGGCTCACAGTTAATCCCCATTTTACAGACGAGGGAACTGAGGCCCAGAGAAGTTAAGCGACTCGCCCACGGTCACACGGCTGACAAGTGGCAGAGCCGGGAGTCGAAACCATGACCTCTGACTCCGAAGCCCAGGCTCTTTCCACTGAGCCACGCTGCTTCCCCAGTACATAAATATATTATTATTTAATAAATATATATATATTTATATATATATAAATAAGGCTCAAAATGAGTCATCCTCTATTTAGTATTACTATTCAAGGCAAGTATGAAATGTCTCCTCTTCTAGACTTTAAGCTCGCTGTAGGCAGAGAACATGTCTACCAACTATTGCACTGTACTCTTCTAAGCATGAAGTACAGTGCTGTGTACACAGTAAGCGCTCAGTAAATACCCGTGATTGATTAATGAGGAATTTCTTCCAGGATCCAGTTGAAATTCGCCCAAGCAGTCATGACTGAGTTAGACTCTCAATCCATACAAGATCCAAGCCGGGATTTGATTAGTCACAAAACTGGGAGAAAGCTCACTACGGAGAACACTAAAGGCAAGATTTTCCAGATCCTATTTGCAGCCAGTGAGTTCGAGACTGTCAGAGCTCTGCTGAGAATTTGATTAACGGAAGTCAAGTCGTGTGCTAGGTTTGGGGAACAGACCCAGAAATAAGGTTTAGCCTGAGATAAACTGCTAACAAATGGCTTCCTTTTTACCTTAAGGAGGTCTAAGATAGAGAAAAGTAAATTTACTGCATGAAGATCTCTTATGGATGGATCGCTAGGAGAAAATGTAGGCAGGGAATATGTCTAAAACTTTGATATTGTACTCTCCCAAGTGTACAGCCCACTGCACACAGTAAGCACTCGATAAATATGATTAATTGATTGAAAAGCAGACTGGATCTCCAATAGGAAATCTGGAAAACCTCTGGAGGGCCAGCTCACTCCCCCTCGTTCTGCTCTCAGGAGAGCAGATTGGAGGGCTTCCCCAGTTGGCTGAGGATCCAGTCCCCGCCAAGATATTCCAGATCACTGGATTCCTAACTACTGGTTTGGGGGTGGAGAAGGGGAGAGAAAGTCTGGTCTGTTGATGTGACTGCCTCACAGGTCTCAGACATTTTGTTGGCTTTTTTGTTGGCCACAGCACATCACACTGATGTTATGAAGGAATGGCGAACTATGGTGGCAAGATAATCACTGTCATTTCCATAATAATTGGGGCATTTGTGAAGTGTTTCTAATGCACTAAGCACTGGGGTGGATATAAGATAATCGGGTGGGACACAGTCCCTGTCCTATATCGTAATAATGATGGTATTTGCAGAGTGCTTACTAGACTGTAAACTCACTGTGGGGAGGGAAAGTGTCTGTTTCTTCTTGAATTGTACTCTGCCACACCCTTAGTACAGTGCTCTGCACGCAGTAAGCGCTCAATAAATACGACTGAATGAATGGAAGGGAAAGACAAGAAAATGGAGGAAGAGTGGAAGAGGAGAAGCATCCTGGGGCAGGGAGGAGGGGAAGGTCACAGTTCTCCCTGCTGTCATTACTGTGATGGTTTTAGCTTGAATATGTTTCGGTAGTCGGATGACAAGACCTGGTAGCCTGTGAGAGAATGCCATCCTCCCATCTCCTCATCGGTGTTCACAGGCAGCTTTGGCCCTTCTCTGTCTCCGAAGGACTGGAGGGCTAACTACTGCTGCCCACCCTGCCTAGGCCACTGTGAGGCTGAGGTTCACGGATTCACATCTCTGAGGTGAGTGCCAAGAAGGCGATCACACCTCCTTGCCCCCTGGACTGGCTGTCTATGCCACAGGATGTTGATGGCAACGATGGTTTTAATGAGGAGGAGGAGGAGAAGAAGGATGATGACGATGATGGCGTCTCCTAAAGAGCGAGCTAGATGAACCTCAGTTTGGGACCAAGTACCTGCCCAAAGGCATGGATTGAAGTGATTGGGTTTTGAATGACATCACTCACTCACTCGATCAGGTATTTACTGAGCACTTACTAAGAGCACTGTACTAAGTGCTTGGGAGAGTACAGCGTGACTCAGTGGAAAAGGCACGGGCCTAGGAGTCAGAGGTCACGGGTTCTAATCCCGACTCTGCCACTTGTCATCTGGGTGGCTTTGGGCAAGTCACTTAACTTCTCTGTGCCTCAGTTACCTCATCTGCAAAATGGAGATTAAGACTGTGAGCCCCACGTGGGACAACCTGATTACCTTGTATTCTCCCAGTGCTTAGAACAGTGCGTGGCACACAGTAAGTGCTTAACAGATACCATCATCATAATTTATTATTTACAATGCAACAGAATTAGCAGTCATGCTCCCTGCCCATAGCGAGCTTACGTTCTGGAGGGGGTGACAGACTTGCTCTCTCCCAGTCTGCTGGGGCCCACGGTACATTGAGCTGGGAGGCAGACAGGGGTACGGCACATGGTGGGCAAATGCGAGGGTTTATTTGGCCTGCAGGACTCATTTCTGAGAAGCAGCATGGCTCAGTGGAAAGAGCCCGGTCTTGGGAGTCGGAGGTCATGGGTTCGAATTCCAGCTCTGCCACATGTCAGCTGGGTGACCTTGGGCAAGTCACAACTTCTCTGTGCCTCAGTTACCTCATCGGTAAAATGGGGATTAACTGTGAGCCCCGTGTGGGACAACCCGATTACCCTGTATCTACCCTAGCGCTTAGAACAGTGCTCTGCACATAGTAAGCGCTTAAAAGAACCCAACATTATTATTATTTCTGAGTAAAGGATAGAGCTGATGCTGAGCCACAGTAGCACGATCTAGCAGGGAGTTATCTCGGTAACTGCCATGGTCTTGGTTGCTTTAATTAACCAGCTCTTTCTAGTATTCTCATTGGGTCTGGCCAACTAGCAGAAGCAGCTTGGCTTAGTGCATAGGCACAGACCTGGGAGTCAGAAGATCATGGGTTCTAATCCCAACCCTTTCACCTGTCTTTCTATGTGACCTTAGCCAAGTCACTTCACTTCTCTGTGCCTCAATTACCTCATCTGAAAATGGGGATTGGGACTTTGAGCCCCACGTGGGACTTTGTGCAACCCATTTTGCCTGTATCCGCACCAGCACTTAGTTCAGTGCCTGGCAGATAGTAAGCACTTTACAAATACCATCATTATTATTATTATTATTATTAATTCAGAACACCAAAAGAGTTCTGTGGCCAGAAATCCCCATCACTTGCAGAACAGAGACCGAACCCAGATCGAGGAGGACCATCCCCCTGTGGAACGAACGTAGACCTGGGAGTCAGAGGACCTGAGTTCTAATCCCAGCTCTGCCACTTGTCTGCTGTGTGACCTTGGACAAATCACTTAACTTCTCTGTTTCTCACTTTCTTCATCTGTATAATGAGCATTCAGTGTCTGTTCTCTGTTCTACTTAGACTGTGGGACGTGGATTGTGTCTGACCTGATTAACTCCTATCTACTTCAGTTCTTAGAATAATGCTTGACACATAGTAGGCACTTAACAAATGGCATACTAATAGTAATAGATCTTCTGATTCCCAGATCTGTGCTGTTTCCACTGGACCAACATACAGAATGCCCAGCACACTGGGTAGGGAATGTGTCTGCTAATTCTCTTGTATTGTTCTCTCCTAAACATTTAGTACACTGCTCTGCACACAGCAAGCGCTCAATAAATACCATTGAATGATTGGGGGAATCTCACTCTTGCACTCTTTGGACCTCATCTGCCTCTTTTCTTTCCATCTCCTTGGCTTGAAGGGGGTCTCCCTGCCATTCAACCCTCAACCCAACCTCACCTGCCAACTAACTGATTCTAGTCCATGGCTAAATGGGGTTCGTGAGACGATAAGCTGTGCAGTGCAAATCAAGTGTGGAAGGAATATCTGGCCCTCGTAAACTGCTTTAGCGACTGTTCAAGGGCACAAGCCACTGGGACCACCCACCTGAAGGCTTCAGTAAACGTTTCTGGTTTTGCCAACGGCTTGCCGTGGACGTCCTTGTTCTTTGCCCGTGTTTATCTTACCCGATCGTGGAGGGACCAGCCCAGTGTATAACATACCGTGTGATGCCACTGGAGAATTCTACAGATGATTCCAGGTCTTGAAACAATGGTGAATTTGCCTTTAGAGAATCTCTTACCACTATCGTTATTATCAGTAGTAGTCCTACTATTAAGCTCATTGTGGGTAGGGAACAGTACAGTGCTCTGCACACAGAAAGTGCTAAATAAATGTGATTGAATGAATGAATGAATACAAATAGTAATTGTGGTATTTGTTAAGTGGTTACTATGTGTCGAGCATTGCTTTAAGCACTAGGGTAGATACAAGATAGGTTAGACAAGTCTCCATCCCACAGTCTAAGTAAGAGGGAGCACAGGCATTAAATCCTCATTTTATAGATGAGAATACTGAGGCACTTACAAGTTGACTGATTAATCCAAAATCACTCAGTAGGCAAATGGAAGAGTCAGGATTAGAACCACAACATCTCACTCCCAGACCTGTGCTCTTTCAATTGATTGACTGATTGATTGATTTTCATCATCAACATCATTAGGAGACTTGGCCAAGATCACCGACAAAATGTAGAAGTAGAGTTTACGTCTCTTGACCTCATCATTGTCGTCGTCCTCGTCATTAATGACATAATTGAACATTTACAGTGGATAGAGCACTGAACTGAGCATTTGGGAGAGTACAATACAACAGAGTTGGTTGACATGTTCCCTGCCCGCAAGTAGCTCACAGTTTAGATGGAGAGAGAGAGAGAGAGAGACATTAAATAGATAAATTGTGATAGGTACCTAAGTGTTGCGGCATAGTGGGTGGGGTGAATATCAACTGCTTAAAAAATACAGACCCAAGTGCCTAGGCAATGTGGAAAGGGAGAGGGAATAGGTGAAAACATGGTTGAGTTTGAGGAAGGCGTCTTGCAGATATGATTTAATAAGAATTTGAATGATGGGAGAGCGATGGTCTATTGGATATGAAGAAAGAAGGAGCTCCAGGACAGAAGGAGGACATAGTCAAGGGCTTGGCCATGAGGTAGGCAAAATTGAAGTAAATGAGTAAGGTGCCATTAGAGGAAGGAAGTGTGCAAACCATGTTGTACTAGGAAACCTGTGAGGTAAGGTATGAGGCGGGAAAATTGAATTCTTTAAAGCTGATGTTAAGGAGTTTCTGTTTGGTTGTAAAGGTTGATGGCCACACGCTGGAATTCTTGAGAAGTGGGGAGATGTGGACTGAAAGTTTTTACAGAAAAATGATTCAGGCAGCAAGGTGAAATATGGACTGGAGTGGGAAGAGACAAGAGGCAGGGAGGCCAGTGAGGAGGCTGATGTTGTAATCAAGGCAGGATACGAAAAACAATCGATTAATCATATTTATCGAGTGCTTACTGAGGGAAGAGCACTGTACTAAGTACTTGGGAGAGTACAATACAGTGAAGTTGGTAGATATGTTCCCTGCCCTCCAGGGATCCAGAGGGGGAGACAGACATTAATTTAAACAAATAAATAAATATATAAATCATGGTGACTCATAAATTAAATAAATTAAATTATGGTATTTATTGAGCACAGGGGATGAATAGAGGGTGTAATTCCTAGTGCAAAAGTGATACAGAAGGGAGTGGGAGATGTGGAAATGAGCGTTTGGTGGGAGAAGACCTCTTGGAGGAGATGTAATTTTAATGAGGCTTCAAGGTGGAGAGAGTGATGGTCTGTTGAATATAAAGGGGGGGTTCCAGGCCAGAGGCAGGATGAAAGCGAGGAATAAGCAACAAGTGCTTTAGATGAGTGTAGTTACAGTTTGGTTGGAAAGAAGAAGGTGGATTTTAGCGATCTTATGAAGAGAGAATTGGCTGGATTTGGTGACGGATTGAATATGTGGGTTGAGATGAGTGAAAATTAATGTCAAGTTCACAGGCGTGAGAGATAGGGAGAATAGTAGCACTGTCTACAGTCAATCAATGGATCCCATTTATTGAGCACTTACTGTGTGACGGGCACTTTTCTGAGTGCTGGGGAGAGTACAGTGCAACACCGTTGGTGGACATGTTTTCTGCCCCACTAGTTTATAGTCTACAGTGGTGAGAAAAACATGGGGAGGGCAGGGTTTAGATGGGATGATGAGGAGACCTGTTCTGGACACGTTCAGTTTGAGGAGTCAGCAGGACATCCAGGTAGAGATGTTCTGAGGTCAAGAGGAAATGCAAGACGGAGGAGGAGGAGAGAGATCAGGGCTAGGAAAGGTAGATTTGGGAATCATGCACATAGAGGGGGTAGGTGAAGCCATGGGAGTGAATGAGTTCTCCAACAAAGTGGGTGGAGATGGAGAATAGGAGGGGATCCGGAACTGAGTGTTTAGGGGCTCCCACTCTTGAAGAAGGGAGGCAGAGGAGGAGCCTTCAAAAAATAGACTGAGAGAGAGGAATCAGAGAGACAGGAGGAGAACCGGGAAAGGACAGTGTCGGTGAAGGCAAGGTAGGAAATGTTTCAAGGAGGAGGTGGTCCCCAGTGCCTAACGTTTCTGAGGGATAGAAGAGGAAGTGGAAGCAGTAAGAAGAGGAGGCAGTGGGATTAGACAACTTGCTTGAGGAGTTTGGAGAAATAGTAGGAGAGAGATGGGGTGATAAATGGAGGAAGTTAGGGGGTCAAGGGAGGATTTTTTAATATAAGTAAGTACTCCTCCTTCGTTCTTATGCTCGAGTCGCAGAATGCCGTTGATGGAAATCTAAATATCAGGCCGTCTTCGTCCTCTTCAAGTTTGTCTCTGCTTGCTTTACCTCTGCCCGGCAAAATTATTTCTCTTCCCTTATTGACACCCATGCCCATCTCCCTCACCATTTATTCCAGACATTTAACTCCCTCCTCAGGCCCCTTGTTCCCCTGCCACCCCCCCCCCCCCCCCGATCCCTTGCCCTCAGTGACCTGGCCATCTACTTTATTAAGAAAATTAATACCGTCAGGCGTGAGCTTTCTAAAATAGCCCCTGCCCCTCCTCAGTCCCTCCCCCTTCCGGCCCCCTCTTCAACTTTCCCATCCTTCCCGGAAGTAACTCCAGAGGAGATCTCCAGACTCCTGCAAATGCCACCTCCTCCACATGGGTATAATAATTATAATAATAATTACAGCATTTGTTAGGCGCTTACTATGAGCTGGGCACAGTTCTAAGCACCGGGGTAGATACAGGATAATCAGGTTGTCCCTCGCGGGGCTCACAGTCTTAATCCCCATTTTACAGATGAGGTAATTGAGGCCCAGAGAAGTTAAGTGGCTTGTCCAAGGTCACACAGCAGATGAGTGTGGGAGCCAGGATCAAAACCCACGTTCCCTGACTCCATTCTTTTGCACCTTTTCAAAACTCTTGCCCCTTCTTTCTTCCTTTCCTAACAGCCATCTTCAGCTGTTCCCTCTCCAATGGCTTCTTCCCCACTGCTTTCAAACATGCCCATGTCTCCCCTATCCTAAAAAAAGTCTCCCTTGACCCCAAGGCTCCCTCCAGTTATCACCCCATCTCCCTCCTACCATTCCTCTCCAAACTCCTTGAGCGAGCCATCTACACCCGCTGTCTCAAATTCCTCTCCTCCAATTATCTCCTGGATCCCCTTTAATCTGGTTTTCGTCCCCTTCACTCCACTGAAACTGCCCTCTCTGAGGTCACCAATGATCTCCTTCTTGCCAAATCCAATGGCTTCGACCGCATCCTAATCCTCCTCGACCTCTCAGCTGCCTTTTTCACTGTGGACCACCCCCTTCTCCTGGAAACATTATCCAACGTTGGTTTCACTGACTCTTTCTTCTCCTGGTTCTCCTCTTATCTCTCTGGCCATTCACTTTCTTTCATCTTCATGGGCTCCCCCTCTGCCTCCCACCCCCTAACTTTTGGGGTCCTTCAAGGTTCAGTTCTCAGTCCCCCGATATTCTCCATCTACGTTCATTCCCTTGATGAACTCATTCGCTCCCACGGCTTCAACTACCATCTCTAATTAGAACCCAGATGCCACGACTCCCAGGTCCAGGCTCTTTCCACTAGGCCACGCTGCTCTCAGAAGGGTGGACACAGGTGTCCTAGGTGAGATTGGCCGTTTGCTCGTGTATCTTCCCGGGATCTCTGGGGGATGGGGCGTGGGAGGGAAGCTGCCCAGGCTTACACATCCAAGGAGCCAGGACTGCTAATTCTGGACCAACTGTGCTGCCTGTCAGAGAAAAAACATTTTCGACACATCTCCCAAAATCTTGGAAGGGGCCTCAGGAGTATCTCTCCAGAAAGTCAACTATGGTGAGGCTATGGACCCCATCCAGCCTGTGTTCCATTAGTCAGGCCTGTGGGGCCCAGGAGAGATGCCAGGAGCATTTTATTAGAAGGGGGGGGGGGAAGAGACCTCTCCCACCCATCTCTCTAGCTAGCCGCCTCAGGAAAAGTGAATCACCAGACGGGAGAACGTGCCTGGAGGGGGGTTGAAGTGACTGACCCCCGCCTTCTGACTCGGCATCAAAAGTCTCCACTTCTTTTCATGTTGCAACTTGGCACTTTAAGGCCCTTTCTGGCTGTCAGCAAGAATCCTCTCTTTGTCGGGAAAAACAACTCTTTCGCTCTGCCCACCCTGGGAGCGGGAACAGTGACAGAAAACAAGAGATGATGTTCTGGGGCGTGGAAGGAGGCAATGGAAGAATGCTTGTTCCGCTCTCCTACTCGTGGCCGCTCCTGAGAAACACCACTAGGCAGATCCTGGAGGCCCCTAATATTTCCTCTGAATGACCACCATCCCCCTAGACGGGAAGGGAATTTGGGTCAGCAAAATCTGGCTCCCAGGCCATAAGAACACCAGGGGTCATGGGTCGAGGCTTCCTCAGCGGGGAGAGGGACCTGAACCTCCCGTGGGAAGAGTCCCAGTGTTCATGAAGGCTGGTTTCATGGGCACTGGGGCAGACTGGTCAGTTTAACTGCATCCTAGGCTCCCAGGTCGGCTAGTATCCTCTGAGGGAAGGGGGAACCTTAAGCCACTCTCAGGGCAATGACAGAGCCCAAACTGTGGGCAGCTTCCACCCGGAGCATCCCTCGCTGATCTAACAGTCAGAATGGGGCCTTATGGGAAAGAAGATTTCTGCCAGGACTCCGGTCCATGTGTCTGTGCGACAAAGGGCTCTATGGATGCCAAACACAATCTCCACCTATCCCCGGGGGGGAGGATGCGGCCCCAGCCAGAACCTTTAAACAAATTTCCCCTTGCCCGCTTCATGCCATCAAGTGCATTTTTGATCTGAAGATAAAGGGCAGATGCCCGGTTGGGCCTCCAGGGGCTCCCACATGCGCCTGGAACTGAGGTTTCTCTAGACGACGATCTTCATCCTCTGAGGAAACCTGGGAAGGCTTTCAGAGACCAGGAACGAGACGAGGCTTAGACCACGACGGTGCTGGCCGGGCAGCCGGCGATACTATACTTCCCTCAGGGCTGATGATAACGTCTCCTCCGGTCCCTGCTCCGTCCCTCAAAGGTCACTGCAGTGAAAAAAAGGGGCAGCTTGAAGAAAGCACCGGCTGCTACAGGAGGTGGTTCCGACTGCGAGACGGAGGATGGAGCGGAGCGTGGGAGAGGCAGAGGGTTAGGTGTTGATCTTATCAGCTTCTTCAGCACCAGGAGTAGCCTGGCACTGTCGGAAGCCTTTTCAAACATGAAGGACCAGGGGATCTCTCTATCTCTGCCCCTGCAAGAACAAGAGCATTAAAAGCAATAATACTAATAATAGCGGCATTTGTTAAGCACTTACTCTGTGCCAGGCACTGTACTGTACTCGTATAGAAGTTAAGCACGTTGAACACAGTCCGGGGCCCGCGTGGGGCTCACAGCCTTAATCCCCATTTTACGGCTAAGGTGACTGAGGCCCAGAGAAGTGAAGTGACTTGTCCAGGGTCACTCAGCAGAGAGGGGGCAGAGGTGGGATTAGAACCCAGGTCCTTCTGACTCCCAGCGCTATGTTCACGAGGCCACGGTTCTCTGGAACCTGAAAGTGCTTAGGAGGTGTCTGTACTGGCTTAGAATCCCTGTGAAGAGTCCGTAAGGGTAGTCAGGTGAATGGGTTCCCTCTTGGTCGAGTGAGTTTGGGTTGCCCTGTGACCTCATGCGCTCCGGAGGTGATTGAGGCCGATACTAGGATTCCTACGCGGGTTCATTTCTGGTGTTGCCATCAGCCCTGAGCTCAGTCAGTCAACCAATCAATCAATCAAAAGTATTTACTGATCACCTACTAGAGTAATGTGGGAGAGTTGGGAAAGTTCAACAGAGTTCATAGATGTGGTCCTTTCCCTCAAGAAGCTTACATTCACCGAGGAGAGACAGATCCTGACATAATGTACAGAGAGGAGGAAAGAGAAAAAGAGATAGCTATCGAGTAATGGTATTTAATAAGCACTTACGTAGACAGGACGCTCTCGAGCATTTGGGAGAGTATAATATGAAAGAGTGGGTAGACACTATCCCTGTCCTCAAGGAGTTTTTTTTAAAAAATAAGATTTGTAAGATGATAGGTAATAATGTTAATAATAATGTTGGTATTTGTTAAGCGCTTACTATGTGCAGAGCACTGTTCTAAGCGCTGGGGGAGATACAGGGGAATCAGGTTGTCCCACGGGAGGCTCACGGTTAATCCCCATCTTACAGATGAGGTCACTGAAGCACAGAGAAGTGAAGTGACCCGCCCACAGTCACACAGCTGACGAGTGGCAGAGCCGGGATTCGAACCAATCACCTCCGACTCCCGAGCCGGGGCTCTTTCCACTGAGCCACGTTGCTTTCCCGACACAAGTATTAGAAGCAGCTGTGATAATAATACTAATAATGGCATTTGTTAAGCTCTTACTATGTGCCCGACACTGTACTAAGCACTGGGGTAGATACCAGCAAATCAGGTTGAACCCGGTCCCTGTCCCATGTAGGGCTCGCATTCTCAATCCCCATTTTACAGATGAGGTAACTGAGGCACAGAGCAGTAAAGTGAAGCCCAAGGTCGCACGCAGACAAGTAGCGGAGCGAGGATTACGACCCGTGACCTTCTGGCTCCCAGACCCACGCTCTATCCACTACACCGTGCTCCTTCTCCGATGTTCTCAGTGCTCAGTTATCGTTAATGTTATCAGTGCTCAGGTAGTTGCGAAATCGCTGATATGAGGGAAATCCAAGTTGTTTGGGGAAGGCCTCTTGAAGGAAACGCAAGGAGATACAATTTCAAGAGGGCTTTGAAGATGGGGGAGCAATAGCCTGTCAGATTTAATAATAATAATAGTAATGATGGCATTTGTTAAGCGCTTACGACGTGCCAAGCACTGTTCTAAGTTCTGAGGTAGATACAAGGTAATCAGGTTGGACACAGTCCCCGTCCCACATGAGGCTCACTCTCTTAATCTCTATTTTACAGATGAGGTAACTGAGGCACGGAGAAGTGAAGTGACTTGCCCAAGGTCGCACAGCAGACAAGTATCGAAGCCGGGATTAGAACTCACGTCCTCTGACTCCCAAGCCTGGGCTCTTACCACTAGGTCAGGCTAGGCCGTGCACTATCTGAAGGACGAGGGGATCCCAGGCTGGTCGGTGGCGGGGCGGGGGTGGGCAGGAGCAAGAGATTTGGGGCAGGAGAGACAAGGACCAAGTATCATGAGTGAGGACTGATAGAGGGAGGAGCGTGAACACGGGTGTAGTGGACTAATAGTGATAAAAATAGTAATTGGGGTATTTGTTAAACGTTTACTATGTGCCAGGCACTGTACTAAGCGCTAGGGTGGATATAAGCAAAATTGGATTGGATACAGTGCCTGTCCCACACAGGGCTCACGGTCTTAATCCCCATTTTACAGTTGAAGTAACTGAGGCACAGTAGGGAAATGAGTTGTCCAAGGTCACAGAGCAGACAAGTGGCAGAGCTGGGAGTAGAACCCGGTCTTTCTGACCCCCAGGGGACAAGCCGTTTCCCCGAAGGTTGGTAAATGTCTGAGGACTTGAGTTCTGGGAAGCAGCATGGCTCAGTGGAAAGAACACGGGCTTGGGAGTCAGAGGTCATGGGTTCGACTCCCTGCTCTGCCACTTGGCAGCTGTGTGACTGTGGGCGAGTCACTTGCCTTCTCTGTGCTTCGGTGACCTCATCTGTAAAATGGGGATCAACTGTGAGCCTCCCGTGGGACAACCTGATGACCCTGCATCTCCCCCAGCGCTTAGAACAGTGCTCTGCACATAGTAAGCGCTTAACAAATACCAACATTAATAATCCCAGCCCTGTTACTTGCCTGCTTTGTGACCTTGGGTGAGTCACGTAACTCCCCCATGCTGTTTCTCCATCTGTAAAATGGGGACTCGGCACTGTTTTCTTCCCCCTTCCTGAGACCGTGATCTCCATGTGGAACAGGGACTGTGTCTAAACTGATTATTTTGTATGTACTGTAGCGCTTAGCACACCATGTGGTGCACATTGAGAGCTTCCTATACGTACAGTACTGCAGCGTGGCTCAGGGGAAAGAGCACGGGCTTAGGAGTCAGAGGTCATGGGTTCCAATCCCGGCCCCGCCACCTGTCAACTGTGTGACTTTGGGTAAGTCGCTTCATTTCTCGGTGCCTCAGTGACCTCATCCGTAAAATGGGGAATAAGACCGTGAGCCTCACGTGGGCCAACCTGATGACCCTGTATCTACCCCAGCGCTCAGAACGGTGCTCGGCACGTAGTAAGCGCTTAACGAACACCAACATCACTATTATTACTGTACAAGGGTTCAGTCCAGCAGAGTTGGCAGGCGTATTCCCTACCCACAGTCAATTTACAGTCTAAAGTCATTCATTCATTCAATAGTATTTAGCGAGCGCTTACTATGTGCAGAGCGCTGTACTAAGCGCTTGGAATGTACAAATCGGTAACAGATAGAGACAGTCCCTGCCCTGTGACGGGCTTACGGTCTAATCGGGGGAGACGGACAGACAAGAACCATAGCAATAAAGTCATAAGTGTTTAACGAATACCACAATTACTATTATTCTCCAGAGCTGTCGCGGAACTCTCAGACCAGCCCATTCCGCGTGGGGGTGTCTACGATATAGCCTGGCTGACCTGAAAGCACCTCCTGAGAAAGGCTGAATCGTCGCAACCCACGATGGCGCCGCTCGTTATCTCCTCTCTCTTTCTCCTTCTTCCACACCAGATACTTGACAGTGTCTGGGCAGCCCAGAGGGAGAGGAAGACAGGTTCCAGGTGGGGAAACTGTTGCTAATTTATAGCTGTCTTCCTTGGGCCAAACCCCTCAACCTGCAAGGGTCAGCCCGGTTGAAAACTGAACGGCCAGATAGAGCTTCGGGATTACCGGTGCTCTTTCTCTCTCCCTTTTCTTCTTTTTACTTAAATTGGGTCAGCTTTGGGATTAATGGTGCTCTCTCTCTCTCTCTCCCTTTTCTTCTTTTTACTTAAATTGGGTTTACTTAAATTGGGTAAATTGGGTTAAATTGTGCCCTTTGTGCTTAAGGACACGGAACGAAGGTATAAATTTACGATCCCTACCTATGAAACATACAATTTAGATAGGGAGACGAGCACAGAAGCAACCGACATTCAACGTCGAAGATTCTATGCTAGCACGGTATCTCTCTGTCTCTGTCTCTGTCTCTCTCTCTCCCTCCCTAGCCCCAACCCTGCAGCATGGCTCAGGCTCAGCGTGACACGTGGGGCTTTCAGTTTTTAATCCCCATTTTAACTGAGGCACAGAGAAGTGAAGCGACTTGCCCAAAGTCACACAGCTGGCAAGTGGCGGATCCGGGATTAGAACCCATGTCCTCTGACTCCCAAGCCCGAGCTCTTTCCGCTGAGCCACGCTGCTTCTCTTAACTTCTCTGGGCCTCAGTTACCCCATCTGTAAAATGGGGATTAAGACTGTGAGCCCCACGTGGGACCACCTGATCACCTTGCATCCTCCCCAGCGCTTAGAACGGTGCTTTGCACATAGAAAGTGCTTAACAAATACCATCGTTATTATTATTATTATTCCCCCCCAGTTGGGTAAAAGAAGGCTCCCAGAAGTCTAAAGCTCTCTCCAAAGCTCCCAGTTTCACGGGTCCTGAGCTCCAGCAGGGGACAGGACTAGGGTGGCACATTGGATGCAATTCAAGCGCTTAGTACAGTGCTCTGCACATAGGAAGCGCTCAATAAATTCGATCGAATGAATGAATGGTTTTAGAGAAGTAGCATGGTGTAGTGGATAGAGCACGGGCCTGGAAGTCAGAAGGTCATGGGTTCTAATCCTGACCCTGCCACCTGTCTGCTGTGAGACACTGGATAAGTCACTTCTCTTCTCTGTGCCTCATTATTTCATCTGTAAAACCGGGACTGAGACTGTGAGCCCAGCTTGGGACAGGGAACGTGTACAACCCGCTTTACTTGTATCCACCGCAGCTCTTGATACGGTGCCTGGCACGTAGCGAGTGCTTAACAAATACCGCAATTATTATACCGCAATTATTATTATCATTTTCATAAATTTATTCATGCTCTCCCGCTCCCCCAGGAAGTCCAGAGAATGAGGGATCGCCTGCTTTCCCTGAAGAGGAACTTGGCGTCCCATAAGAGGTCGTGGTGCTCTGCAGTGCCATGCAGAAGAGGCTATCTAGCAGTCTGCGTTGCGACGCGCTGCAGAATCAAAGAGCACAGGCCCGGGACTCAGCGGACCTGGGTAATAATGATAACGTTGGTATTTGTTAAGCGCTTACTACGTGCAGAGCACTGTTCTAAGCAGTGGGATAGATACATGGTAATCAGGTTGTCCCAGGTGAGGCTGACAGTCTTAATCCCCATCTCACAGTTGAGGTAACTGAGGCACAGAGAAGTTAAGTGACTTGACCACAGTCACACAGCTGACAAGTGGGAATCAAACCCATGACCTCTGACTCCCGAGCCCGGGCTCTTTCCACTGGGCCACGCTGCTTCTGGGTACTAATCCCACCACCTCTGCCATTTGTCTGCTGGGTGATCTTGGGCAAGCCATTTACCTTCTCTGTGCCTCGGTTACCTCGTCTGCAAAATGGGATTAAAACTGTGAGCCTCATGTGGGACAGGGACTGTGTCCAAACTGATTAGCTCCTAACTACTCCAGCGATTAGTACAGTGCCTGGTGTATAGTACAACCCCCTCCCCCCGGCCCCCACAGAATTGTTCACTGCTCACTGTGGGCAGGCACTGTCAGTGTTCATTGTTGTTTCGTACTTTTCCGAGTGCTCTGCACACAGCAAGTGCTTACTAAATACGACTGAATGGATGAATGTAGTAAGCACTTCGCAAATATCAGAAAAATACACACTCACAGATATTGCTGACGTTTTGCAGTTACCTGGAAGCCTGTTTCGCCAGGCCGAAGCTAGGCCTGCAGACCTATCCCGAGGGCTCTAGTCAAAGCCCGGCAGGCTGCTTACATCAACTGTTGCCTCTCAACCTTTACATGAAACAAAAACTCCTCACTCTGGGCTTCAGAGCTCCCAATCACCTTGCCCCCTCCTACCTGGACTCCCTTCTCTCCTTCTACAGCCCAGCCCATACGTTCTACTCCTCTACCGCTAACCCCCTCACGGTCCCTCGTCTGTGCCTGTCCTGCCGTTGACCCCCGGCCCACGTCTTACAGCTGACCTGGAATGCCCTCCCGCCTCACAACCGCCAGACCAACTCTCTTCAAAACCCTACTGGGGGCTCACCTCCTCCAGGAAGCCTTCCCAGACCGAGCCCTCCCTTTCCCTCCGCCCCTCCTGCCCTCCCCATTCCCCCTACTCCCGCCCTCTGTTCTTAACCCTTCCCCTCTCCACAGCACTTGTGCATATTTCTGTATATTATTTATTACTCTATTTTATTAATGATGCGTATATATCTACGATTCTATTCATCTCGATGGTATTGATGCCTGACGATTTGTATCGTTTTGTTGTCTGTCTCCTCCGTTTAGACTGTGAGCCCGTTGTTGCCGCATTGTACGTTCCGAGCACTTAGTACAGTACCCTGCACACAGTAAGTGCTCAGTAAATACGATTGAATGGATTATTATCGTGTGCCAACCACTATAATAATAGTAATAGTAATGTTGGTATTTGGTACGCACTTACTATGTGCAGAGCACTGTTCTAAGCGCTGGGGTAGACACGGGGGAATCAGGTTGTCCCACGTGGGTCTATACTAAGGGCTGGGGTGGATACAAACGAAGTGCAATGGACGTAGTCCCTGTCCCGCGTGGGGCTCCCGGTCTCAATCCCCATTTTACAGATGAGGTAACTGAGGCACGGTAGAGTGAAGTGACTTGTCCAAAGTCACACAGCAGACAAGTGACGGAGACGGGATTAGAATCCATGACCTTCTGATTCCCGGGCCCACAGTCTATCCACTACATCTGCTGCTTCCCCGTGTGGCCGTGACCAGTCACTTAGCTCCTCTGTATCTCAGTTTTCTCCTCTGCAAAATGAGATAAGTAACATGAGAGTATTTGGGGAAGAAATGGGCCGCACTACAAAACAGGTATTTGTTTATTAAGGAGAAGGAGGGCTCAAGAACAAATGCAAGGAAGGGGAAGAGGTTGGGGTGAGCTGCATGGCCGACTCCAGCAGAGGGGCCCAGGGTTCAGTGCAGATGGAGCTATGTAAGAAATCCTTGTGGGACATCAATTATTTCGAACATTTCTCCTCTGTGCCCCAGCTGCCCAATTCTCAACAGACCAAGAGTTTATGCAGGGTCCAGCTGGCCCTTTCCCATCTCCCTCCTCTCTTCTCTTCATGTGGAAAAGATTCTTCAAGATCTCTCGATATTTTTCTTTTTGTAAAACTTCTTGGGAGTTTTTGGGCTTAGAAAACACTTAAACATCTTCCTTCTTTCCATATCATTTCAAGAGGAAACGACCAAAAAAACCCCTAGTTTATCTCCGTAGTACTGTGCTGTAGGATTTGTTTAGCCGTGAGCGTTAGCTGGATTTTCTGCTAGTTTTACCCAGCTAGAAATTATGTCACAAGCAAGCAAAATTAGAGCTCCGCAGGTTATATGCCCCGGGTGGGTTGCAGAAATAAAACTGTGAATCATTAAAAGATATTTCAGTATCGGAAGCACACCCCAAGACAGATCCTGATGGCATAAGAACAAAGCCCCGTTCTTTCGGGTATTTTCATTGGACGCCCAGATGTCTCAGATAGAGAACAAGTATCTACTGGTAGATTAACATTAAGAAAGAGTCAGGATTAAGGGGGAAAGAAATCAGAAGGCTGTGTAATTGAAGTTCTGCTGCAGTTCAAAAGCTTAAGCCCATAAGCTCCTGACCACCAAGTAATTCTCGCTATTTTTCTGACAAGACGGCAGAACGCTAATCACTACAGAAGCATACAGAGGAAGAGAAAGGGAGAGACCCATGGGTATGCTATGACGACAGCCACCGCACTTCAGAAGCAGCACAGAGGCCTATTAATGTATTCCCTCGCTTTGCCCGAGAGAGCTGACCTCCCTTCTAATCCTGCCCCTTCGGGGTTTTTAATTTCCAGCCCGGCTCAGCCCAGTCAACTCTGTTTAACAATTTCTTTTCTGAATTAGTTTCTTTGATGAGGCCCCATCTCGTGTTCAGTGACATGAAAGAGATACTGATGCTGATTATCAAAGGCATGTGTTCCAAACCACCAAGCCGCCAGCGCCCAAGGGATGTAATATTATCTCCTCCTTCAACTTTTACATCCTCCCGCTGTGAGGGAATTGGTGGTTAAGTAGCACATCTTTTTTCCCCTACTAATTTCACATCAGATATTCATCTGAGGGAAAAAAAAAATCGATTCATTCCTTAAGCTTGTAGGTCACACTCAGGGAACACAGTCTTCTGAACTCCTACATAACGGAGGCCGACGGAGAGATTAGTTTAAGAGATCTGGAGGAGAGCGGCTTTACTGAAGCCTGACCTCTCCGTTCCGGTCTTCAAGAGAACTTTCTGGCTTCCTTCATGGGGGGCCACTGGTCCAGACGGCTTCTTGAAAATCGCTAGCCTCTTGATGGCCAGGACTGGGGCTTTTCCTCCCCGAGTTGCGGGACATACTGGACTTCTGGGTAGCATGGGAAGTGTTTCATGATGTATGTGTGCGTGTGTGTGTTGAGCGAAGGGAGATTGTCGTATGTGGAGAGGGTGTTATCTAGGGGTATGGGATGGGTCTCGTGTGGGTGGAAGACTTCAAAAGGAGCCTTACATCCAAGGGGGTTCATTTTGAACTCTTTTCATGTTACCAAAGGATGGCTGATCACATGGCAGAAGAAACATACTCCAAACTAATAACTGTTCTTTGTACTTATTGATTGCCCTCAGCTAAGGAGTTCAAAGCCTCGGTTCATACTCCATTTCACGCCTTCCCACTGCACTAACCCCAGGTCAACTGAGAAACTGATGGTTGTTTGTGTGAGGGTCGTTTGAGGAAACATTACCTTTCTGCTGTTTAATCCCAGATTTAATCTCTTAAATTTCTTCGCTTTCTGCAGTATTTCTGGAAGGGGGTGTTGGATGGGTATCGACTATTCAGAAAACCCTGCCACATGCGCAGATATTTCTGATGATCAATCAACACCTTCCCTTCTTTGAGTGCACATAGGAAGCTCCTTGGCTGGATTCTGCGTGACGTACTTATATTCACCCCATCCCCATCCCCACAGCACTTAAGCCTATATTCTTTTACTCTCCCATTTCCCCTATCTCTAGTTTATTTTGATGTCTGTCTCTCCCTCTGGACTGTAAGCTCCTATCGGGCAAAAACTGTGATTACCAACACTATGGAACTGTAATAATAATAATGTTGGCATTTGTTAAACTCTTACTATGTGCAGAGCACTGTTCTAAGTGCTGGGGTAGATACAGGGTCATCAGGTTGTCCCAACGTGAGGCTCACAGTTGACCCCCATTTTACAGATGAGGGAACTGAGGCGCAGAGAAGTGAAGTGACTTGCCCACAGTCACACAGCTGACAAGTGGCAGAGCTGGGATTTGAACACTCATGACCTCTGACTCCCAAGCCCAGGCTCTTTCCACGAAGCCACACTGCTCTCCCAAGCGCTCTGAACAGCGAGTCCCGTGACGGACCGGCATATTTTGCACACTGTCCTGTAATCCGGTGAAATCATTTAAGATGATATGATATAAGCAAGCAGTTTATATTGCGTCCCATTAGATTTTCTTCAGAGTTTGGATTACGAAGTCACCTGTTCTTGTGACTTGGCTGGGGTGAGGTGGTTGGAGTGATGGTTCTGGAGTAGAGGGAGGCGAGACTTGCCTCCAGAGCAGACCCCTGCTTCAGGCACAGAAGGGACAGGGTCTGTCCGGGGACCTGTGTGAATTGTGGGGGTGGAGCGTGGACTGGCGGGCGGGTGCAAAAAGATGGGACTCCTCGGGAGGGATTGTGCCCCCCTCCCCGGGACATTCCCTTCCACGTCCAAGGAGGAGCTGTGTGGGTGGAAGGGAGCGCGCATGGTTTCCTCCACCAGACCGGGGAGCGGACACCAGGTTGGTGACAGATCGCCGTTGGCGACCGGCAAATGTCAATCACAGCAGCTCCACGTTTGGCCGTAGCTCAACCTCGTCTATTAAGGATTGGAAGATTTGAAAGGGTAATAATAATGATCATGTTGGTGTTTGTTAAGCGCTTACTAGGCGCCGAGCACTGTTCTAAGCGCTGGGGTAGACACAGGGGAATCAGGCTGTCCCACGTGAGGCTCGGTCTTAATCCCCATTTTACGGATGAGGGAACTGAGCCACCGAGAAGTGACCTGCCCAAAGTCACACAGACAGGCGGCAGAGCCGGGATTTGAACCCATGACCTCTGACTCCTAAGCCCGTGCTCTTTCCACGGAGCCACGCTGCTTCTGAAATCCAACAGAACGCCTCTAATGCAAATGGCACCCACATCACTAACCCTTGCACGGCTCTAGAGCCCAGCACCTAGGACTCCCGACGGAATTCAAGCTGCCCCTCTCAGCTGCCTCTCAGTCCCTCAGCGAAAGAGCCCCAGCCTCCACCCAGGAGCAGTTGGAGATCCAGGGAGCGGCTCTAAATCTCTTCTGAGAATCCTTTCCCTCTTCAGAACACAGTTCTTTGTCCACTGTAGGTGTCTAGTAAGTATTACAACTATTACCGCTCAGTTCCTCACTGCACAAGGTTAAAGCTGCTATTAATACGAAGCTGATGAATGGATGGAAGAATGAACGCATGAAGCAGCGTGGCTCAGCGGAAAGAGCCCGGGCTTGGGAGTCGGGGGTCATGGGTTCGACTCCCGGCTCTGCCGCTTGTCAGCTGTGTGACTGGGGGGGCAAGTCGCCTCACTTCTCTGTGCTTCGGATATCTCATCTGTAAAATGGGGATTAAGACTGGAAGCCTCACGTGGGACAACCTCATCACCCTGTATCTACCCCAGCGCTTAGAACAGTGCTCTGCACGTAGTAAGCGCTTAACAAATACCAACGTTATTATTACTTCGGCAGGTTGGGAGGTGTGGAGAACATGGGAGAAGTGAGAGAAGCAGCTTAGTGTGGTTCCCCATTCCGTGAGGGAAACAGCCCCCGCTGGGGATTTAGAGGGATCGGAATTAGGAGAAGCAGCGTGGCTCAGTGGAAAGAGCATGGGCTTTGGAGTCAGAGGTCATGAGTTCGAATCCCAGCTCGGCCACTTGTCAGCTGTGTGGGCAAGTCACTTCACTTCTCTGGGCCTCAGTTACCCCATCTGTAAAATGGGGATTAAGACTGTGAGCCCCACGTGGGACAACCTGATTCCCCCGCGTCTCCCCCAGCGCTTAGAACAGTGCTCTGCACATAGTAAGCGCTTAACAAATACCAACATCATTAGTATTATTATGAATTAGATCAACGGCTGAGATCTTAGGGGAAAGCTTTGATACCACCAATCTCCCCACCTTCAAAGGCTTATTAAATTCACAGCTCCACCGAGAGGCCTTCTGTGACTAAGCCTGCGTAGTCTTCGCGTTTGGATCTGTGCCCTTTAAGCACTTAATATTCACCCAACCCTCAGCGATTATGTCCATACTTTATACTCTCCCATTTCCCCTCTCTGTAATTGATTTTAATGTCGGTCACAGTGTCTAGACTGTAAGATCCTTCTGGGCGGGGATTGAGTCTAACCGCTGTGTTGTACTGTACTCTCCCAAGTGCTTAATGCAGTGTTCTGCACCCAATAAGCACTCATTAATTACCGTTGATTGACTGAGTGCAGAGCACTGTACTAAGTGCAAGCCTCTGATGGTTGCCCATCCCTCTCCTCATCAGACCGAAGCTCCTTATCGTTGCCTTTAAGGTACTTAGCTTTCCCCTTCCTACCTCGCCTTGATGATCTCCTAGGGCAACCTAGCCCGCCCGCTCTCCTCTCACGACAAGCTATTCACCGTACCCCGATCTTGTCTGTCTCGTCACTGACCCCTTGGCCATGTCCACTTCCTGGCCTGGAACTCCCTCTACCAATAGGGGAAGCAGCGTGGCTCAGTGGAAAGAGCTTGGACTTGGGAGTCAGAGGTCATGGGTCCGACTCCCGGCTCTGCCGCTTGTCAGCTGTGTGACTGTGGGCGAGTCACTTGACTTCTCCGTGCCTCGGTTACCTCGTCGGTAAAATGGGGATTAACTGTGAGCCTCACGTGGAACAGTGCTCTGCACATAGTAAGCGCTTAACAGATACCAAGATTATTATTATCACAGCTGACAGATCATCACTCTACCCACCTTCAAAGCTCTATTAAAATCGTATCTCCTCCAAGAGATATCTCCTCCCTGACTATCCCCTCATTTCTCCACCCACTTTGCCCTCCTTTCTGCGTCACCAGTGCATTTGGATCCCTATCCCTTAACCATTTTGATCCCTCACCCCACGTCCAGCCCCGCAGCGCTTGTGTACGTAGATTTATACTCGATTGCCTCCCCTTATCTCCGATATATTTGAAGTACTGCCTCCCCCAACTAGACTTTAAGTTCACTGTGGGCAGGGTTTGTGGGTTTGTGTAATAGTCATAATAGTTTTTATTCAAGTGCTTACTGTGTGCAGAGCACTACACTGAGTCCTGGGCAAGAATGCATGGGTGGGAATTAGACACAGGCTCTGTTTACTACCTCCGCTGGATTTTACTTTCATAATAATGACGATAATAATCATAATATTGGTATTTGTTAAGCGCTTACTATGTGCAGAGCACTGTTCTAAGTGCTGGGGTAGACACAGGGTAATGAGGTTGTCCCACGTGGGGCTCACAGTCTTCATCCCCATTTTACAGATGGGGTCAGTGAGGCCCAGAGAAGTGAAGTGACTTGCCCACAGTCACACAGCTGACAAATAGAAGAGTCGGGATACGAACCCCCATGACCTCTGAGTCCCAAGCCCGGGCTCTTTCCACTGAGCCGCGCTGCTTCCAGTACAGTGCTCTGCACATAATAAAGCACTCAATAAATAGTTCGGTTGATCGACTGACTGTGAGAGTATAATAGAGTTAGCGGACACGTTCCCTGGTCACAAGGCACTTACGGTCTAGCGGGGAAGACAGATATTAAAATATATTACACGCAGGGGAAACAAGCATATATAATGATATGTATATAAGTGTCACAGGAATGAAGGAGAGTTAAGTCTATCCACCCAGGACCCCAACCATGGAAAAGTCATGGGTTCCTGGAGGAAGCAGATGCAGTCTTGGCTATAATAATAATCATGGTATTTGTTAAGGTCTTACTATATATATATATATATTGTGGTATTTAAGTGCTTACTATGTGCCAAGCGCTGTTCTAAGTACTGAGGTAGATCCAAGGTAATCAGGCTGTCCTACATGGGGCTCACAGTCTTAATCCCTATTTTACAGATGAGGTAACTGAGGCACAGAGAAGTGAAGTGACTTTCCCAAAGTCACACAGCTGACATGTGGCGGAGCTGGGATTAGAACCCACGTCCTCTGACTCCCGAGTCCGGGCTCTTTCCATTTAGCCACCCTGCGTCTCTCAAGCACTATTACTATGTGCCAAGCACTGTTCTAAACACTGAGCACTGTCCTAAGGCTATCACTGGCCTTGGGACGGAGGCCAGGCGGATATCTCCCATCCACCTAACCCTGCTCTGAATGACCCTTCTTTGCTTATGCCAAAACAGTGCCAGCCTGTTTGAGTACAGATAAGGAAACTGAGGCACAGAGATGTTAAGTGTCTTGCGCGAGGTTTGGGCAGGGAAAGTGTCTATCAACTCTACTGTGTTGGACTCTCCAGTTCAACTAATGTCACTAGTTGATTGATTACACAGTAGGCAAGTGGTGGAGCCAAGATTAGAATAGAGGTCTTCTGACCTCCAGTCCCATCCTCTTGCTATGAAAATATATTTCTTCTCATCCGTAGTATTTATTAAGCCTTTATCACCTGCACAGCGCTGTATTAAGAGCTTTAGGAGAACGGAATACAACGGTTAACATGGTTCCTGCCCTGAAGCAGTTGAAAATCCGGTGGGAAACAAACATTAAAATAAATTGCAGGCAGGGAGAGAACCAAGTATAAAAATACGTATCGAAATCCTGCGGGAATAAGGATGAGGGGACTACCTTACTGCTTAGAGGTATCAATTCGAGTGTGTAGGAAATGCAGAAGGAGGAAAATAGGATAATTATAATAATAATGGTGATATCTGTTATGCGCTTACTGTGTGCCAAGCACCGTTCTAAGCTCCGGGAGGATACAAGGTGATCGGGGTGTCCCACGTGGGGCTCACAGTCGTAATCCCCGTTTTACAGATGAGGTGACTGAGGCACAGAGAAGTTAAGGGACTTGCCCAAAGTCACACAGCTGAGAAGGGGCAGATCTGGGATTCGAACTCACGACCCCTGACTCCCAAGCCGGTGCTCTTTCCCCTAAGCCACGCTGCTTCCCTATGAGGAGATGAGAGATCTGATCAGGGAAAAGGTCCTGGAGGATACGTGATCTTAGGAGGACTTTGAACACGAGGGTGACGGATTCATTCGATCATTCAGTCGCATTCATTGAGCGCTTACTGTGTGCGGAGCACTGTACTAGGCGCTTGGAAAGTACAATACAGCAATAAAGAGAGACGATCCCCGCCCATGACGGGCTTACGGTCGGTGAAGGGGGAGAGAGGTCCAGGCAGCAGGGAGGGAGGGAGAGTAAGGGATGGATGGAAAGAGAGGTGAGAGCAAGGGAGAGTGAGCATGTTGGTGTTAGTTGACGCTGAGGATTTTCTGCTTGATGTTGAGGGGAATGGGCAGCCACTGAAGGTTTTCGAGGAGCGGGAAGATGGGCACAAAACCACAGTGTTTTAGAAAAGTGATGTGGGAGCAAGGTGCCCCGGAGTGCACCTCAAACCAAGACAATTAGAACATTCATTCATTCAATAGTATCTATTGAGTGCTTACTATGTGCAGAGCACAGTACTGAGCGCTTGGAATGTACAATTCGGCCACAGATAGAGACAATCCCTGCTCATTGACGGGCTCACAGTCTAATCGGGGGAGGCAGATGGACAAAAACAAGACAACTTAGTCACAATAAATAGAATCAAGGGGATGTATGCCTCATTAATAAAATAAATAGGGTAATAAAAACATATACAAATGAGAGGACGAGCACAGTGCTGAGGGGAGGGGAAGGGAGGGGGGAGGAGCAGAGGGAAAGTGGAGGGGAAAGGGGGCTTAGCTGAGGGGAGGTGAAGGGGAGGGTAGAGGGGCAGCAGAGGGAGCAGAGGGAAAAGGGGAAGCTCAGTCTGGGAAGGCCTCTTGGAGGAGGTGAGCTCTCAGTAGGGCTTGGAAGAGGGGAAGAGAGTTAGTTTGGCGGAGGTGAGGAGGGAGAGCATTTCAGGAGAGAGGGAGGACGTGGGCCAGGGGTCGACGGCGGGATAGGCGAGACCGAGGGACGGCGAGGAGGTGGGCGGCGGAGGAGCGGAGCGTGCGGGGTGGGCGGTGGAGAGAGAGAAGGGAGGAGAGGTAGGAGGGGGCGAGGTGATGGAGAGCCTTGAATCCCAGAGTGAGAAGTTTTTGTTTCGTGCGGAGGTTGATAGGCAATCACTGGAGGATTTTAAGGAGGGGAGTGACGTGCCCAGAGCGTTTCTGCAGAAAGATGATCCGAGCAGCAGAATGAAGAATAGACTGGAGCGGGGAGAGGCAGGAGGAAGGGAGATGAGAGAGAAGGCTGACACAATAATCCGGCCGGGATATTACGAGCGCCCGTACCGGTAAGATAGCCGTTTGGATGGAGAGGAAAGGGCGGATCTTGGCGATATTATACAGGTGAGACCGGCAGGCCTTGGTGATGGATTAGATATGTGGGGTGAACGAGAGAGGCGAGTCAAGGATGACACCGAGGTTACGAGCCTGAGAGACGGGAAGGATGGTCGTACCGTCCACAGTGACAGGGAAGTCAGGACTAGGACAGGGCTTGGGAGGGAAGATGAGGAGCTCGGTTTTGGCCGCGTTGAGTTTTAGGTGGCGGGCAGACATCCAGGTGGAGACGTTCTGGAGGCGGGAGGAGATACGAGCCTGAAGGGAGGGGGAGAGAACAGGGGAGGAGATGTAGATCTGGGTGTCATCCGCAAAGAGATGATAGCTGAAGCCGTGGGACCGAATGAGTTCACCCAGGGAGTGAGTGTAGATGGAGAACAGAAGAGGATCAAGAACTGACCCTTGAGGAACCCCTACAGTTAGAGGATGGGAGGGGGAGAAGGAGACCGCGAAGGAGACCGAGAAAGAAAGGCCAGAGAGATAAGGGGAGAACCAGGAGAGGACGGAGTCCGTGAAGCCAAGGTGAGATAAGGTACGTTTTCTTCTCCGATGACCAATCATTAAATGGAAGTTTTTGTCATTCTGAAAGATCCAATTTACTGACCAGAAGCCCAGGGGTGCAGCAGGGGGCTGCTCCCAGGGTAGGTTTGGTAGCTGAATCAGGCCAGGGCAGAAACAAACTGTTCCTATCCCCAGCGAGTGACACTGGTTTCGATGACCAGGTTCGGCTGCCAGGTGACCACGCCAACACCAGTGAAACTGCCTTGCCTGCCAGTCTTGTCCCAGTGATGCCAGAACGGCGCCCACCCTCTCCCTCTGCATTCTGTCCGATTCATGCCTTCAGAATGTTTTCGTTCATGTCATTCCTCATGTGAAAAACATCATCCTATTTTCTCCCTGAATCATTGAACTTTGGGATTAGCTCCGGCCACTCCTGGTGACAAGAGCCATGTCGACCTGGAAGATGAGAAGGAAAGGGGCCGGATGGTGCCACCTCACTTCTCCGTAGCCTACTGGATAGAACCCGGGTCTGGGAATAAGAGCTCAGAGGTTTTAATCTCGGCTCTGCCAAATGGCCCGCTACGTGTCACTTGTATTGTCTGTGCCTCAGTTGACTCCTCTGAAAAATGGGGATTCATACCGGTTTTCCCAATGACCTGGGCAGTGAGCCCCAAAGGGAACTGTGTCCAATCTGGTTATCTTGCATCTATCCCACCGTTTGTTACAGTGCTTGGAACATAATAAGCACTTAGCAAATACCAAGATTATTCTTATTTCTCTAAGGGTGACTTTCTCTAGCCAAAGCATTTTACAGTTTAGGAAATAAAATCTGAAGACTTTAAAAGAAGAAATGCATTTCTGACAGAGGAAGTGATTAGTACGTGGATAAGAGTGTCCCAAACAAGAGATGGAGATAGGGATGAATCTTGACAATGAAGCTGGATCGGTAGTAAGCAGTTTGGCAGACACTGGAAATGTGGGAGGAGGAGAAGAAATCTGTAGTTGAGGAGTGATCGAAAATTTCTATCCTGGGGAGCAGAGCTTCTAGATCAGCAGGTAGGGGTGATCGGGTGAGGGATGTGGGACAACCTAGTCACCTTCTTGCACTCCAGACTTTCAGTTTTTAAAGCCATTAGTCATCAGAAGGTACAAGGTAACTGGTGGTTTTTAGGAAACAAAAAGGAGAGAGGAGTGAAAAACAAAGAGATTAAAATACAGGGGAGAACTTTGTGCTTGCTAAAAGTACGACCGATCCTAAGAAATTATAGCTTCCGGGATAGCCTTCTTTGATCCTATTTCACCCATTAAAAGCATGTGGGCAGGGGATGTGTTTACCAACTCTGTTATATTGTATTCTCCCAACTGCTTAGTACCGTGCTTACCACTTACCATGAGTAAGCGCTCGATTATATGGTTCATTGATTGATTGGTTGATATTTGAGCCATTTATGAGCCACTTTTTATGGGTTCTGTTAAGTGCTTAATATGGCCAGCCGCCGTACTAATCACTGGGACGGATACAAGCGAGTCAGCTCGGACACAGTTCGCGCCCAACCTGGGGCTCTCAGCTTTGCCGCGTGGCATAGTGGATCGAGCACGGGCCTGAGAGTCAGAAGGTCATGGGTTCTAATCCCACCTCCTCCACCTGTCTGTTGTGTGACCCTGGGCAAGTCGCTTCATTTCTCTGTGCCTCAGACATCTCATCTGTGAAATGGGAATTAAGACAGAAAGCTCCATGTGGGACTGCAACCGTGTCCAACGTGATTACTTTGAATCTACCCCAGTGCTTAGAAGGTGCTTGGCACACAGTAAGCGCTTAACAATTACCATTATTATTATTACCGTAATGATTTCTTCTTAATATTATTACTATTTATCTTCTTTTTACAAATACGGTAACTAAGGCGCAGTGAAGTGAAGTGATTTGCCCGAGGCCCAGTAGCAGACAAGTGACAGACTGGGATTAGACCCGGGTCCTTCTGACTCCCAAGCCTATGCTCTAGCCACTGGGCCACACTGCCTCCTCTGATTGTTTCTCCCAGACTGGATTTTATCGGCAGATACATCTGCCAGTCGGCCTATTAAGAAATCCTCCGATCGGTTCCTCCAGGCGGGACAGAGGCGGAAGTGGGGAGCGGGGAATGGAGACGGTGACCCCAGCAGTACATCACTCAGGGAACAGGATCCAACCCCGTTCCTTCACGTTTTTAGAGAAGCAGCGTGGCTCAGTGGAAAGAGCCCGGGCTTGGGAGTCAGAGGTCATGACTTCGAATCCCGGCTCAACCACTCGTCAGCCGTGTGACTGTGGGCGAGTCACTTCACTTCTCGGTGCCTCGGTTCCCTCATCTGTAAAATGGGGATTAACTGGGAGCCTCACGTGGGACGACCTGATCACCCTGTATCTACCCCAGCGCTTAGAACGGTGCTCGGCACATAGTAAGCGCTTAACAAATACCAACATTATTTGGAAGCAGCGTGGCTCAGTGGAACGAGCACGGACTTTGGAGTCGGAGGTCATGAGTTCGAATCCCGGCTCTGCCACTTGTCAGCTGCGTGACTGTGGGCAAGTCACTTAACCTCTCTGTGCCTCAGTGACCTCATCTGCAAAATGGGGATGAAGACCGTGAGCCCCACGTGGGACAACCTGATTCCCCTGGGTCTGCCCCAGCGCTTAGAACAGTGCTCTGCACGTAGTCAGCGCTTAACAAATACCAACATTATTATTATTATTATTTTTTGGTTTCATAATTTAAAATGTCCTAGAAGCCCCTCTCAAGGTCACAGCTGGAGAGTTTCCAGTACTCTACCATTCTCAACTACGGGAAGGAGAGTCGAGCAGAGGCCTACCCATTCCATTCCTGGCTCGGGCAGTGGGTAGAGAGTGGCAGGCAATCTGCTACAAGTCAAAACTCACCCCCGCAGCAGCAGCATGAGAGAGGATCGAGGGCAGAGACTCAAACTGACCGTGCAGAAGGAAGCCACGGTTAACCACTTCTATATTTTTACCCGGAAAACTCTATGGACACACTCCCAGAACGCTTGCAGATGGAGGCGGGGCGTCCTGAGAGAGATGGGTCTACGGTGTCGCTGTGGGGCAGGGTTGACTCGACGGCGTAAGACAAGAATCCCTGGAGAGAATGAGGTCAGGTTTTTGTTCTAAAAATGTGCATAGTGAAAGCTTTGCAGTCCAGTTGGATCGAGGCAAGAAACAGCAGCTCTCCTAGCACAGTTTGGATTCAAATCTAGCTCGTGGGAGGCGATGGGGAGACGAAGAGAGGCGGGGGGATTCAGGGGGATACAGGGAGAGGCAAGAGGAAGAGCCAACTCTGTTCGCTTTCTCCTATCCTCTCTTCACCAGTGCAGGTGAAAACAGCATTTAAAGGTCTTGGGAATAATAATAATAATAATAATGGTATTTTTTTAAGTACTTACTATGTGCCGGGTACTGTACTAAGCACGGGGGTGGATATAGAAAATTGGGTTGGACACAGTCTCTGTCCCTTGTGGGGATCATAGTCGCAATCCCCATTTTACAGATGAGGCAACTGAGGCACAGAGAAGTGAAGTGACTTGCCCACAGTCACACAGCTGACAGGTGGCAGAGTCGGGATTTAGAACCCATGACTTTCTGACTCCCAGGTCCAAACTGTATCCACTATACCACGTGTTAACTTCTCGGCGCCTCAGTTCCCTCATCTGTAAAATGAGGTTTGAGACCGTGAGCCTCAAGTGGGACAACCTAATTACCTTGACTCTACCCCAGCGCTTAGAACGGTGCTCGGCACATAGGAAGCGCTCAGCAAATACCAATATTACTATTATTAGGTTGTCCCCTTACGACAGCCTCGCGGCTGCCAATCTCTAAGGCACTGGCTAGATAGCAGCATCGTTAGCCAGAAAAATGCGGTTTCTTCGTAGAACTGCCTGGGACTCACTGGCGCCAGACCTCCACCAGTCATCCCCTGCACCACTCTGGGAGAGAACCCGGCCCAGGCTCCTATCAGCCCACATCGGGATCGGAAGATGGACTTCGTCGGGCAGGGAGAGTGGAGTTAGAACACTCCACTGTGCTCCCACTTCCTCACGGGTTCGAATCCCGGCACTGCCGCTTGTCAGCTGCGTGACCGTGGGCAAGTCCCTTAATTTCTCTGTGCCTCAGTTCCCTCATCTGTAAAATGGGGATTAAGACTGTGAGCCTCACGTGGGCCAACCTGATGTTCCTGTATCTACCCCAGCGCTTAGAACTGTGCTCCGCACATAGGAAGCGCTTAACAAATACCAACATTATCATTATTACTATTGCACAGGGTGGCGTGACAACCCCGAGGCCCATCCGTGCATGGGGGTTTTGGCCATACACAATTAGTCCTGTGAGTTTCTGGAACTACAAAATGAATAAATAAAATGGTGGTATTTGTTAAGCGCTTACTATGTGCAAAGCACTGTTCTAAGCGCTGGGGGATATCTTCCCTCCCAAACCCGGTCCTCTCCCAGACTTCCCTATCACCGTGGACGGCGCGACCATCCTTCCCGTCTCTCGGACCCGCGATCTCGGGGTCATCCTCAACTCGTCTCTCTCGTTCACCCCACGCGTCCTATCCGTTACCGAGACCTGCCGGTCTCACCTCTACGATATCGCCAAGATCCGCCCTTTCCCCTCCACCCAGACGGCTACCTTACCACTACGGGCTCTCGTTATATCCCGGCTAGACTACCGTGTCGGCCTTCTCTCTGACCTCCCTTCCTCCCCTCTCGCCCAGCTCCGGTCTATTCTTCACTCCGCCGCCCGGCTCATCTTCCCGCAGAAACGATCTGGGCCTGTCACTCCCCTTCTTAAACAACTCCAGTGGTTGCCTGTCGACCTCCGCTTCAAACAAAAATTCCTCACTCTAGGCTTCAAAGCTCTATATCACCTCGCCCCTTCCTACCTCTTCTCCCTTCTCTGTTTCTACCGCCCACCCCGCACGCTCCGCTCCTACGCCGCCCTCCTCCTCGCCGTCCCTCCGTCTCGCCCGTCCCGCCGTCGACCCCCGGGCCGCGTCCTCCCGCGGTCCCGGAACGCCCTCCCTCCTCACCTCCGCCAAACCGATTCTCTTCCCCTCTTCAAAACCCTACTTAAAACTCACCTCCTCCGAGAGGCCTTCCCAGACCGAGCTCCCCTTCTCCCTCTACTCCCTCTACCGCTCCCCCTTCACCTCTCCGCAGCTAAACCCTCTTTTCCCCCTTTCCCTCCGCTCCTCCCCCTCTCCCTTCCCCTCCCCTCGGCACCGTACTCGTCCGCTCGACTGTATATATTTTCATTACCCTATTTATTTTCTAATGAAATGTACATCGCCTCGATTCTATTTAGTCGCCATCGGTTTTTACGAGACGTTCTTCCCCTGGACTCTATTTATCGCCATCGTTCTCGTCCGTCCGTCTCCCCCGATCGGACCGTGAGCCCGTCAGACGGCGGGGACCGTCTCTATCTGTTGCCGACTTGTTCGTCCCAAGCGCTTAGTACAGTGCTCTGCACATAGTAAGCGCTCAATAAATACTATCGAATTGAATGAGGTGATCAGGTTGTCCCACGTGGGGCTCACGGTTTTAATCCCCATTTTACAGATGAGGTAACTGAGGCACAGAGAAGTGAAGTGACTTGTCCAAAGTCACACAGCTGGCAAGCGGCGGATGCGGGATTAGAACCCACGACCTCTGACTACCAAGCCCCGGTTCTTTCCAATGAGCCACGCTGCTTCCCCGATCCGGCAGCCCCAGGGTCGACTGGCCACAGGCAAGTGCGGTGCACAGGTGCATCCCTCCCTCTTCCCTGCAGTGGGAGTAAGGCCGGGAGTCTGATCTTCACATGTCCCGGACATCTGAGTCTCAGAATCCAGTAGGGTTGGGCTGGACCTGGGCAGGAACGGGCCGGATTTCCCATTTTTGCAAGGCTGGGAGCTTTTGTAATTCACTTCTGTTGTGTGAATGGGGAGGCATTTTGCCAGAGAGTGCTGGGAAGATGGACAACGGAGAGTCCCAGCAAGCCCCCACACGTTGTTTCTTGTCCTGCAGGTGGGGGTCCGTGCATGGCCGCTGAGGAGAGGAAGGAGCCGGGCGGGGCTTCAGTTGGGCAAATTCTCAGCTGGAGTTGTCTTCTATCCCAAACAGGAAGGAATTTGCCTGACCCAAGGTTAAAAGCCAGGAGAAATGGGTCTCCACCTTTATGGTTTTGACCGTTTTATTTTTCTCTTTAATCTGCTTTCCCTGTTCTGATTTATTTCCCCCGTTGGCCTTTCCCTCTTTGGCCCTTCTCACTTTCACTTCCGTCGAGCCCTCGCAGTTCCTTTAGGTTGCGAGCCCCCCGGCTCCTGGCAGCTCTGACCAGTCCAGTGTTCACTCACTTTCGGCCCGGTGCTTAGTACAGTACCTGGCAAATTAGAAACACTTAATAATTGTTCCTGGCTCAGATGTCTTTCTGAACAGAATTGCATCTTTCCTCAGGGGGAGCCTCAGGGCCTTGGCATTTCCTAGTTTTGGCTCCCTGAATGAAGTATTCAGTCATTCAACAATACCGACTGCACAGAAGATACACAGCTCAGCAGCCGGGCCTTGTGGGGAGACGTGGGAAGAAGTCCTTTAGACTGTAAGCTCGTTATGGGCAGGGAATGTCTGTTTTTTATTATCATATTGTACTCTCCCAAGTGCTTAGTACAGCGCTCTGCACATTGTAAGTGCTCAATAAATACGACTGACTGACTGACACGAAGGTAGTAGATGATACATTCCTTGTCCTGCAAGACCTTTTAATCTAATGGCCCCCAAGCTCTTCCCTAGGGCTAACATCAGACATTCCACCAAGAAGATACATCTATTGACAGCAGAAAGCCGATATCCATTCCGTGTTTAGTGCGGAAGAGGTAAAACACACTCCGGGATGTAAACTCCTTGTGGGCAGGGAACGGGTCTACCAAATCTGTTATATTGGACTAAGCGCTTAGGACAGTGATCTGCACCCAGTAAAGGCTCAACAGATATGACTGATCAGTCGACCGATTGATATAGGGCTGTTTTCACAACAATCATTTAAAAATAATTGCAAGAGAAGGAAGAATCACTCCCCTTAGAATAACTGCAGTGGGAGCCTTGCCTTCTCTCTTTAAATACAGCCGTCCTCCATATTGGAAGCGGACACCGTTGGCCGTGAAGTTCATCCGTGAGTGCATTTGTGGCTGAAGAGGGCCCTCAGTCCCAGCCACACGGCGCATGTTGTGTTATCATGCTTTATGTTTCCTCCCGGTCTATCCTCCGGTTAGTTTTCAGCCGCAAGGCAGCGTTGTCCCAGGTTTACCTTTCCTCTACCCTCCTTTCTTCCGGCTTCCATTTTCCAGCTCTCCAACCAGCAGCTATTTAGGTATCTTGCTCCCCCGATCCTCCTCACTTCTCCCACCCAGCTTAGCTGCGTTAAGGTGAGCATAGCTTCAGTGCTTTGTCCCACCTCAGATCCACGCAGAACAGCAGTGACTTGAGGAGGAAACAGAGATGGACCAACCAGTCCAGCAGGGTGGAGGAATGAAAAAGAACCCAGACCGCTTAAAATGCGGCAACACCGCAGAAGGCGATTCGTTCACGATCACTGAGTCAGCCGTTTCAGACGAGCGCCCGCCCCGGAGGACTGCCCTCTCAGTCCGTAGAATTAGTAGCCATTTTTGGTTGAGAAGTTTCTGCAGTCCACCAAAACATCTGATGCTTCCCAGATAACCAGGGCCAGCAGAAAGAGGCCGTGTCAAAGAAGCAGCATGACCTTCTCCCCCGATTAGACCGTAAGCCCGTCAAAGGGCAGGGACCGTCTCTATCTGTTACCGATTTGTACATTCCAAGCGCTTAGTACGGTGCTCTGCACATAATAAGCGCTCGATAAATACTATTGAATGTATGAACGGATAGAGGTTGGACCCGGAAGTCAGATGGACTTGAGTTCGGGTCCTGTCTCCATCGCTTGTCTGTGTGACCTTGGGGAAGTCACTTAACTTCTCTGTGCCTCCATTACCTCATCTTAACGGTGGTTAAAACTGTGAACCCCACATGGGACATGGACTGTGTCCAACCTGAATAGTTGGTATCTACCACAGTGCTTAGTAGAGCGCCTGGCACCTAGTAAGCACTTAACAAATACCGGAAAAAATAAAGAATAGAGAAAGATCTTCAGGAACCTCCATCCCCTGAATCTCTCTGAGGGAAATGAGGCTTTCCTGATTGTCTGTGGGAAAAAGGTAAAGGAAGGGAACTGAAATCATTAAGCCTAAAAAAGAGGAAGTTGAGTAGGGTGATGTTTACCGGTGTGAGGTTCTAGCTACGAAGTGCTTGTACGGAAAGGATGACGATCGGTTTTTCTCCACGTCCACTGTGGACCCAACGTATTAGGGCGAGAGAGATGCCAGTAGGTCCTCAGAAAGAATCTCTCGGTATTCCTGGATTAGGACTCTCTTGAAGGCGGGTTGGGGTGTCTCCCATCTCCTTAGGCATTTCTGAAGAAAAACAGACATCCGTCTGCCCTGAAAGAATGACTCATTTAGTTGCCTGGAAGCAGGGGTGGGTCAGATGATCTCTTTAAAGGTCCCTTCCAACTTTAGGAGCGGAGGAAACTTTTCCTGCAAAGGGAGGTCAGTATAAACAAAGGATGAGTAGCATGGACAGAGAGACAAGGGGACGAGAACTTGGCTCAGCACCTTCTGAGGTTTCATGACTCGAGCTCCTCATGCGTTTCCCAGGCTGACATGCGCCACGGCCCTAGCGCTTCTGTGATCCCCACTGGGCCACGGATCTGGTTCAGAGACCCGTGTTCACGCCTTCTTTCCCAAGCTACACACTGTTTCCTGCACAGCTGGGGGAACTGGAACAGGAGGGTTCCCAAGGCGCCGGGAAAAGATGCTTTCCAGTGAAACCAGAGATTCGGAGGAAGAAGAGGCCAACAATCAATCCTTATGTGCCCCAAATTCCTTGGCAAAAGCATGACTCTCTTACAAGACCCCCGTTTTCCAGCGACTAGCAGGATTCTTTTCCCTGAAGGAAACCGCGCTTAGCTTTAATCAGATGTTTGATGCACTAATACAGGTTTTTTGAAAGAGGAACAGCTACTTCAACCAGCAAAGGTCGAGCTACTTTAGAGGCACCTGCAGGTCTTTCAGTATTTCTCCAGAGGATGTGTGTCTGGGCTAGACTTCTCCTTTCCCTTCCGAATAAGGGCCAGACCCTGAGGGAGGGCCCAGGCGTGGCCTCGTTGAAAGCTGCCATTTTGGGCAGTTCTCTGCTCCCCTCAAGATGCGGGCCCAATTTTAGAGGCCACCCAGTGGTCCCTGTGTCGGCGAGGGACTTTAACTAGAAATTCTCCAAGTCTCTCCGTGGCTGAGCGGAAGGCTCGGGAAGAGCTGCTCTGCCGATATAGTTAGCTCCACCCTGTGCTGGCACTACTATTAGTAGTGATATAATTATATCAATAACAATAGTACTTCATTCGGTCGTATTTATTAGCCCTTACTATGTGTAGAGCACTGTACTCGTAAAGTGCTTAGTGAGTGCCAAGCACTGTTCTAAGCACGGGGGTAGATTCAAGTTAATCAGGTTGGACAAAGTCCCTGTCCCACATTGGGCTTACACTCTTAATCCCCATTTTGCAGTTGAGGTAACTGAAGCCCAGAGAGGTTAAGTGATTTGCCCAAGGTCACGCAGCAGACACGTGGCAGAGCCGGGATTAGAACCCAGGTCCTCTTCCGGTTCGGGTCTCGCTCTTATCTTCCAGGCCAGTCCAGTTAGTGGGTCGTTGTGACCTGGGGCATCAGCATAATATTTGGGGTATTTGTTAGGTAATTACTATATGCTAAGCACTGGGCTAAGTGCTGGAGGAGTTATAAGATAATCAAGTCCCACATGGGGCTCACGGACAAAGTCAGAATCAGACCAAACCGTTCATAGAAGTTCTGGTCAACCTCTCTCCTACCAGGCTCTGAGCAGATTATTAGTAATAATAATAATAATATTCGGTAAGCACTTACTCTGTGTCGAGCATTGTACTAAGTTAATCCAGGTCAGATACAGTCTGTCCCACATGGGGCCTCGGTCTAAAATCCCATTTTACAGATGAGGTAACTGAGGCACAGAGAAGTGAAGTGACCTGCCGCCCAGTGTCACACAGCAGTCGAGTAGAAGAGCTGGGATTAGAACTCAGGTCCTTCTGACTCCCAGGTCCATTCTCTATCCACTAGGACAGGCGGCCATGTTTGGCTGTCTGTCTTCCCCTTTGAGACTGTGAGCCCGTTGTTGGGCGAGGATCGTCTCTCTCTGGTGCCAAATTGTACATTCTAAGTACTTAGCACAGTGCTCTGCACACAGTAAGCGCTCAATAAATACAATTTAATGAATGAATTGAATGAATGCCAAATCTAACGGCTCTACTCCGCTGTAATCCTCCTCGACCTAATCCTCCTCGACCTCTCAGTTGCTTTCTACACCGTCGACCGCCCCCGTCTCCTGGAGACGTTCTTTAACCTTGGTTTCACTGACACTGTCCCCTCCTCATCTTCCTCCTCTCTCTCAGTCCACTCATTCTCAGTCTCTTTCACAGGCTCCTCCTCGGCCTCCCACCCTCTAATTATGAGAGTTTCTCAAGGCTCAGTTCTGGATCCCCTTTCATTCTTCAATTACAATCACGCCCTTGGATAACTCATTTGGTCCTATGGCTTCAATTACCATATCTAGACAGATGATTCCCCCATCTACATCTCCAGGCCTGATCTCTCTCATTTTCTGTCCTTCCCTCTGGGGATTTAGTTGGATCATCAGAAGTGTCTGACAGCCACGTCCGTTAAGAAACGTGGTTCCCGTAACTCCAGCATCTCTTCTACCTCTCTCTGACCCCGTGTCTAAACTCTCCTCCGGGTGCAATTTGGGGTTAGAAGGCCCAAACTTGCAGACCCGAGGGAAGACCGCAGCCTTTTCCACAGAGCGGGTGGAGGGACAGATACGGGTTCAGCATCACGTTTGGGGCACCAGGTGCAGCGTGGCTCGGTGGAAAGAGCCTGGGCTTCGGAGTCAGAGGTCATGGGTCCGACTCCCGGCTCTGCCGCTTGTCAGCTGTGTGACTGTGGGCGAGTCACTTCACTTCTCTGGGCCTCGGTCACCTCATCTGTAAAATGGGGATTAACTGTGAGCCCCGCGTGGGACGACCTGATTACCCCGGATCTCCCCCGGCGCTTAGAACAGTGCTCTGCACATAGTAAGCGCTTAACAAATACCAGCATTATTATCCTTATTATCTTCCTCCCAACTTTTTAACCTCTTTTCTTTCCCTCCCAGATGACTCCTGTCCAGCCGAGCTGTCAGTTAGGCAGAGCATCCGTCAATCAGTGGCACTATTGAATGCCAGCTGAGTGCAGAAACACCAAACGCTAAATACCTCACCTCTCTCCGCTCAGCCAGAAAGGTAAGAATCCCATGTATCCTCAGAAAGGGAGCCCTGAGAAAATGGAGAAATGCACGCCCAAGGGAGGAAATCTGGCTTTGGGCAGCTCAGCTAGTTCGGGGTAATGGCCAAGGCAGCGCTTCACAAGCCAGACATGTTGTCAGTCTGGATCACAGGTCTAATTTTACGCACACGGGATTCAAATCAAACCCGCCCATGATAGATGAGGTCACTAGGACAGCCGGAGAGGCCCGCCAGGACGTCCCCGCTGGCCGGACTTGCTCTGGCTGGGGAGCTGGGCCGGAAGCAAGGCTCCCAGATGAGCCAGACATTCATCAGGAGCCCGGGAGAAGTTTCCAACTGACCCCAGTCCTCGGCTGGATGGGCTTTTTCAGCCTATCCTGCTGACTACGTTTCCTATCGTCGGTTGTGTGGCCAAGGAGTCTAAGGCACTGGATTAATAACAGTAATAATAATGATGACATTTGTTAAGTGATTAGCATGTGCCAAGCACCGTTCTAAAGTGCTGGGGTAGTTACAGGGTAATCGGTTGTCCCACGTGGGGCTCACAGTCTTAATCCCCATTTTACAGATGAGGTAACTGAGGCACAGAGAAGTTTAACTGACTTGCCCAAGGTCACACAGCAGACAAGTGGCGAAGGCAGGATTAGAACCTATGACCTCCATCTCCCAAGCCCTTGCGGTTTCCACTAAGCCACGCTGGTTCTAGTGACTTTGGGGGCGTGGGTTCGAATCCCACTGCCACCAATAATAATAATAATGTTGGTATTTGTTAAGCGCTTACTATGTGCAGAGCACTGTTCTAAGCGCTGGGGTAGACACAGGGGAATCAGGTTGTCCCACGTGGGGCTCACAGTCTTCATCCTCATTTTACAGATGAGGTAACTGAGGCACAGAGAAGTTAAGTAACTTGCCCACAGTCACACAGCTGACAGGAGGCAGAGCTGGGATTCGAACTCATGAGCTCTGACTCCAAAGCCCAGGCTCTTTCCAATAGAGTTAAGCCGCCTAGCCTAGTGGCAAGAGCATGGGCTCTGGAGTCAGAAGATGTGGGTTCTAATCCCAGCCTGGCCACTCATCTGCTGTGTGACCTTGGGCAAGTCACTTCACTTCTCTGTGCCTCAGTTATCTCATCTGGGAGATGGGGATTAAACTGTGAGCCCCACGTGGGACAGTACCTGTGTCCGACCCTATCACCTTGTGTGTTCCCCAGTGCGTAGAACAACGCTTGGCACCTTGTTATCTGCCCTGCGGTACCTTCAGTGCGGTGGAGTGGGTGTTTCAAGATCTAAGAGGGCGAGTCCATCCTTCCCTCTTCACTGATTGTTGGAGGGTTTTCCTCAAAGCTGGGGATCGAGGTAACAATTGAAAAGCATTGTGGCCTAATGGAAAAAGCACGGGCCTGGGAGTCAGAGGACTAATCAGATATAAGATAGTCAGTTGGGCACAATTCCTGTCCCACATAAGGCTCGCAGTCTTCATCCCCATTTTACAGATGAGATAACTGGGGTACAGAGAAGGAAAGTGAGTTGCCCAAGGTAACATAGTAGGCAAGTGGCAGAGCCAGGAATCGAAGCCAAGACCTCCAACTCGCAGGCTGGTGTTCTTTCTGCTCGGTTACACTATCTCCACATTAAACGCTTAATAAATAACTACTACTGGTTGATAGGCCGGTTCAAGGTTTCACATTTGTCCCTCATGATCACTTTGCTTCCTCCCCTACTCCCCATCTGTCTGGTCCTTCCCCATATGCAATTTCTCAAGGTAGTAAAATAGATACTCCCCTGGTGCTTTGGTGAGGACAGCCTGAAAAGCACGGCCGGTAACTAATTCACACTTAATTCAGAGTGAAGGAAGTGGCAGCCAGGGATGGCCAAAGGTTAATGGAAGGACCGAGTTTGCTTCTCCTCGCCATGGTGGGTCTTGCCCTAGGGTATCCTGCGACGTAAGGTCAGAGCCTAATTTGGAGCATCCAAATTTAGGGGTGGAGTGGAGAAGCGTAAGAGGAGGGTCTTCCGGTTTCTCTCCATCAGGGTCAGTCTGCTTCTGACTGAGCTCCAGAACACCTGGATCAAATATGATACTCGATTATATAAACTTTTTCATTTGTGAGGAAACAACGTGAAATATTTTTTATGCATTCGGTGCCAAATGGTTTGTTGATAGCTCTCGTGAAGACCAGATATTACATGGGCAGCTCTCAGCTACTTATTGAGACTCATCTGCATGACCTGGAAGAAAAAGCAGGGGCCCGAGAGACAGAAAGCCCAACTTTCTCATCCCGGCTCTGCCCTCGCCCTCTATGTGGCTTTGAATAAGTTCTTTAAGTTGTCCATGCCTCAGTTTCATCTTCTGTAAACTGGGATGACATATGTGTTCTCTCCCCAGTTTAGACTGTGAGCCTTGTGCGGGACCAGAAGCTGGGTCTCAGGGACCATAGGGAGAACTCAAAAAGCAGATAAACGATGCCTCTTTATGTAAATTTCTCCTCAAAGTGCCTTTGGAAACTGCATGTACTCCTTCAGGCTAAAAGGAACCATTTAGCGTATTGAAGCAGAAATATCGGTAATTTAAAAAACAATAAAAACTTGTTTCGGCATAGTTAACGGCCCCTTGAGCTCTGAGAAGTTTGATCTCACGATCTGAAGAAGGGACCTGGCACAATCGAGAGAAGCAGCGTGACCAAGTGGCCAGAGCACGGATCTGGGAGTCACAAGGACCTAGGTTCTAATCTCTGCTCTCTCACCTGTCCGCTGTGTGACCTCGGGCAAATCACTTAACTTCTCTGTGCACATGGTACAGTGACTGATATATAGCAAGCACTTCAGAAATACCATTAAAAAAATCAATATTGGATTAAGGTACTCTTTCTAAGGGAAATAAAAATGTGGGGTTGAATAATAATTATGGTATTTGGAAGCGTTTACTATGTGCCAAGTTCTGTACTAAGCACGGGGGTATATCTAAGACGATCAAGTCGGACACAGTCCACGTCCCACGTAGGGCTCACAGTCTAAGTAGGGGAGGTTAGGATTTAATCCCCATTTTACAGACGAGGAAATTGAAGCACCGAGAAATTAAGTGATTTGCCCAAGGTCATTCAGCAGACAGGCGGCGGAGCCAAGATTAGAACCCAGGTGCTCTGACTTCCAGGCCCATGCTCTTTCCACTAGGCCACGTTGTATTTATTAGATAAATTATGCAGTAGAATTGCACTGCAATGTTTGGGGACTTGTGTGTTCTCACTGGCGACTGAATAACCTCACAGAATCAGGGTGGTTCGTTCAGTCAGCTCATTACCATTAGTCTCGCCGTGCCTGAAATTACATCTGCAGTCACAGAGGCTCTTCATCTGGACTGCATTTAAAATCAGGCCATTTTTCCGCATTTTCAGATTCGTTCCTTCTTGTTTTGTCACTGACCACATCCTTTTCGGACCCGGGCACAGATGGAGCAGCTAAGATCATGTGGGGTTGTGACTAAAGGCCGGGCCAGATGCTATCCTCTACCATCTCACTGGGCTGTGTTCTAGTTTATGGAGTCCCCTCACCTGGGAATCTTCAGGGAATCGGGACACCGGTGGGGGGGTTGGGGAGGAGGGCCGCGAGGTTAGGGGAAAGGAGTAGGAGACAGATTGCGTGACCGCGGGCAAGCTTTTTAGCTGCTCTGTGCCTCCATTTGAACACACTAGTTCTTACCAGAAGCCAGGAATGGAACCTGTTTGTCTGGGGAGCCTATGATCAGGGCTCGTGTGTAATATGATTATGCTATCTGTTAATCGATCGTATTTATTGAGCACATAGCGTGCACAGAACACTGTACCAAGGGTTTGGGACGGTACAATATAATAGCGTTGGTAGACGTGTTCCCCGCCCACAGTAATCTTAAAGTCTAGGGAACTATTAAACCCTTACTACATTGCCAAGTACTGAATTAAGTGTCGGGGTAGATAAAAGATATTCAGGTTGGACACAGTCCGTGTCCCACGTGGGGTTCGCAGGCTAAATAGGAGAGAATAGGATTTAATTCCCCTTTTACAGATGAGGAAACTGAGGCACAGAGAAGGTCCACACAGCAGACGGGCGGCGCAGTCAGGATTAGAATCCAGGTCCTCTGATTTAGAGGCCCACGTTCTCTCCCCTAGGCTACGTTGCTCGCTTATGACCTCCGCTTCACACTCCTTACCGTCCTGGCGTGGATCCGACGTATTCAACCCGAAACCCGCGGCTGCAAGTTGCTGCGAGTGGGAAGGGGAAGAAACGGAGGGCATCTCTGCCAGCAAAGAAGTGTGGCCCGAGGGATGGGAACACAACTCTCCTAAATCTTTCCACTCTTCGTGATTTTTCACTCATTAGGATAACCGTGGGAGGATTTCCTTATTCTTATCCTTTCCTGATTTGTCTCCCTTCGTTCCTCCTTGAACCCAAGTCAGTGACGTGCCATTCAATTCAGCGTTGAGCGCGGCCATCTCTGTCCCCAGGGCTTTAGTCTTCGTTTAGCATGTACTTCGTCTTCCGCGTAGATATTTACTGCCTCCCGGGGTACAATTTGTTAGTTCGATCTCGGAGATATATCTGTTTTCCCACCTGTGAGCTAAAAGCCCTGTCCATTTTTGTTTTGCTGATTCTGTAATAAGCACCACATCTTTTACTCATTTTTTCTTTCCTAACAACTGCTCTTGGAATGTGTTTTCAAGGGAGACTTGGCTCATGTGTTGTTCCATTGCTTTGGGACACTCCCATCACTTTGATGGGAGACTCGGCTCTAGATTTGACTGGGGGATGGATGCAGGCAGCCTCTCGCAACTGCCGAAGGGTCAGTCGGTCAGACTCTCGAATTGCTTCACCTTCACTCTCCGGCCCCAAGCGAGGCCAGCCGGTGACCCCAATCTCGTCCCTGCAATTTGCTGCCGCCATCTCCTGAGTGGAGCTTTTTAAACTCCCAAGAGGCCCCGGAAGGTTCGGAAGGGTGTTATTACTTCGTCTTATCTGTTGTCCCAGCCTGACTGCCCTATCAGCCTCCTTGCTGACCTCCCCGCCTCCGCTCTTACCCCACTCCAGGCCATACTTCACTCTGCTGCCCAGATCATCTTTTCTACAAAAGGGTTCAGGACACGTTTCCCCGCTCCTCAAGAACCTCCGGCGGTTGCCGACCCACCTCTGCCTCAAACCGAAACTCCTCACCATTGGCTTTGAGCCACCCCATCAGCTTGTCCCCTGCTATGTTACCTCGCTGCTCTCCTAATCCGATGACCCAGCTTGCACCCTTCACTCCTCTCAAGCCGACTTACCCACCGTGCCTCCATCTCGTCTATCTCACCTCCGACTTCTCGCCCACATCCTGCCTCTAGCCTGGAATGCCCTCCCTCTTCGTGTCCGACAGACAGTTACTCTCGCCGCCTTCGAAACCTTCCTAAAAGCGCACCTCCACGAGGCCTTCCCCGACTCAGCCCTCATTTCCTCTTCCACCTCCCCCTTCTGCATCCCTTCTCGAACTTGGATTTGCTCCCTTCATTCACCTCAGTCCCTCAGTCCCACGGCACCTATGTACGTAGCTGATATTTACTTTTAATAATAATGACGTTGGTATTGGTTAAGCGCTTCCTACGTGCAGAGCACCGTTCTAAGCGCCGGGGTAGATACGGGGTCATCGGGTTGTCCCACGTGAGGCTCACAGTCTTCATCCCCATTTTACAGATGAGGGAACTGAGGCACAGAGAAGTTCATTCATTCAATAGTATTTATTGAGCGCTTACTATGTGCAGAGCACTGTACTAAACACTTGGGATGTACAAATGGGTAACAGAGTTCGGTGACTTTCCCACAGTCACAGAGCTGACAAGTGGCGGACTTAGGATTCGAACCCATGACCTCTGACTCCCAAGCCCGGGCTGTTTCTTTTATCAACGTCTGCCTCCCCCTCCAGACTGTCAGCTTGTCGTGGGCAGGGAACGTGTCTATATAGCACTCTCCCGAGCGCCTAGTACAGTGCTCATCACATAATAAGCAGTTAATCAATGTGATCGATTGACTTGATTGACACCCCAACGGCTCAGCAGTCAGCTAAGCAGCGTGGCTCAGTGGAAGAGAGCCCGGGCTTCGGAGTCAGGGGTCACGGGTTCGACTCCCGCCTCTGCCACTTGTCAGCTGTGTGACCGTGGGCGAGTCACTTCACTTCTCTGGGCCTCAGTTACCTCATCTGGAAAACGGGGATGAAGACTGGGAGCCTCACGTGGGACGACCTGATGACCCTGTATCTACCCCGGCGCTCAGAACAGTGCTCGGCACATAGTGAGCGCCGAACAGATACCGACATCATCATTAGAGAGGAAAGCTAATTGCACCGACTCCTCTTCGGCTCCCCAGATTCCCCACTCCTCTGCAAAAACAGTAAGTAGCACGGCCTCCACGAAGTAGTGAATTTCCATACAGGCAGGCAGCCCAGACACCCGTCTTTATAGAAAAGAGCAAGTTAATTTAGTGGAAAGAGCAAGAGTCTGGGAGTCAGGAAATCACTCTCATTCATTCAATAGTATTTATTGAGCGCTTACTATGTGCAGAGCACTGTACTAAGCGCTTGGAATGGACAAATCCGTAACAGACAGAGACGGTCCCTGCCCTTTGACGGGCGCACGGTCTAATCACTCTCCTAATCCCAGCCTTGCCACTCGCCTGCTGTGTGACCGTGGGCAAGTAATTTAGCTTCTCTGTCCCTCCATTTCCTTATCTGCTAAATGGAAATCAATAATAATTACTAATAATTGCGGTATTTGCTGAGCACCTACTCTGCAATAAGCACTGTACTAAGCGCACAGTTAGTCGTGCAAGTTTGGATACAGTCCCCGTCCCACATGAGACTCAAAGTTCTGATAATAATAATAATGATGATGGTATTTGTTAAGCGCTTATCATCTGCCAAGCACTGTTCCAAGAACTGGGGTAGATACAAGGTAATCAGGTTGTCCCACGTGGGGCTCACAGTCTCAATCCCCATTTTACAGATGAGGTAACTGAGGCACAGAGAAGTTCATTCATTCATTCAATAGTATTTATTGAGCGCTTACTATGTGCAGAGCACTGTACTAAGCGCTTGGAATGAACGAGTCGGCAACAGATGGAGACGGTCCCTGCCGTTTGACGGGCTTACGGTCTGATCGGGGGAGACGGACGGACGAGAACGATGGCAATAGAGTCCCATAGTACCGATGAGGTAATCGAGACTTGGGGAAGTGAAGAGATTTGCCCAAAATCACAGAGTGGACTTGTGGCAAGATACCTCTAACACGAATCTTCCCCTTATTCTGAGCCTCACTCTTTGCGCTAATCTTAACCCTAAGCCCAACCCTTCTCTGCAAATTGGCCCTAACCTCATGGCTGACCATAAATGAAAGCCGAAATTTCGCCCCAACAGTCATCATAGCTCTAGCCGCAATCCCAAACACTAACGCGAAGTGGCTTGGCCAAAGTCACCCAGCTGATAAGTGGCTGGAGCTTGAATCCCAAGCCCATGCTCTTTCCACTAAGCTGTTGAATCCCCATTTTACAGGTGAGGAAACTGTGGGCGTGAGAAGTTAAGTGGCTTGCCCAAAGTCCCACAGCAGGCAAGTGGCAGAACTGGAATTAGAACCCAGCCCCTCTCATTACCAATAGACTACGCTGCTTCCCACGCCGCTTAAATACATATTCTCCCATTCCCTTGGACTGTAAGACCTACGTGTGACAGGGATTCTGTGCAAGTTGATTATCTTGCGTCTATTTGACCCAGCATTTGGGACAAGGCTTGGTACGTAGTAAGAACGTAGTAAATTCCACCGTTATCGTTATTATTGTTAATGCCACTGATTGCCTAGATATTACCATATTTCCTATAATTTCACATCAGATTCTAATGTTTCCCTTATGTTATGTCTTCTCCCACTCTCGTCTGCGTCACCCCTGCCCTTAGATTTGCACCCTTTGTTCCCCCAACCCTCAGCCCTAAAATACCTATGCATAGTTCCGTAATTTATTAATTCACATTAATGTCGGTCTCCGCTTCTAAACTGTAAGGTCATCGTAGTCTGGAAATACGAGCTTACATTTACCCCGTCGTCTTTTCTCCACTTTGCTTAGATCTTTCCTAGAATTGGCTGGGTTCCAGTTGATGCTATCATCAGGTGAGCCCAGGTAAGCACGCTTCTTCAAGAGTGATTGACAGATCATACAATTGGGTTTTCTCTCATGGATTTCACCTGGTAGCAGAAAGCTCAATGTCACCTTCTGCTCTGGGCAGTCCTAGATCATAATAATAATAATAATAATAATGTTGGTATTTGTTAAGCGCTTACTATGTGCAGAGCACTGTTCTAAGCGCTGGGGTAGACGCAGGGGAATCAGGTTGTCCCACGTGGGCCTCACAGTCTTAATCCCCCTTTTACAGATGAGGTAACTGAGGCCCAGAGAAGTGAAGTGACCCGCCCGCAGTCACACAGCTGACAAGTGGCAGAGCCGGGATTTGAACCCATGACCTCTGACTCCAAAGCCCGTGCTCTTTCCCCTGAGCAAGCGGCCATCTTGCCTCCTTCTGTGTGTATCGTCAACCAGCGTTCCGATTCTTGTATCACGGATGGGCAGAGAGGACACTCGAAAATCTATCTTTTCTTCTCCGAGGGCAGCTCATCGTCCACCGGAATATTTTCACCCTTCTTGGGCAGTGATGTTTTTTCTTAGATTGAAGCGGCATGGCCTAGGAGAAAGAGCACGGCCCTGGAAGTCAGTGGCCCTGGGTTTTAATCCCAGCTCTGCCAATTGGTTTTTGTGTGATCTTGGGCAAGTTACTTAATAATAATAATAATAATAATGTTGGTATTTGTTAAGCGCTTACCTATTGACAGTCATGCACTGTGACTTGCTGCCCTATGCAGTTTGATAATTCCTCTGGCTTTTATCATTCATTCATTTTCATTCCATAGTATTTATTGAGCGCTTACTATGTGCAGAGCGCTGTACTAAGCGCTTGGAATGGACAGATCGGTAACAGAGAGAGACAATCCCTGCCCTGTGACGGGCTTACGGTCTAATCGGACAAGGACAGTGGCAACGGATAGAATCGAGGGGAAGAACTTCTCATTAAAACAATAGCAGATAAATGGAATCAAGGTGATGTACATCTCATTAACGAAATAAATAGGGTAGTGAAGATACATACAGCTGAGTCCTAGGATAGGAAATGCTCCAGCTGCCACGGAAGCCCAGGCTTTTGTTTTAATTTACATCCCTTGGGGTGGCTATTTATGCATATTTTTTCAGTAGAGAAAGTGAGGTGCCAGCGGGGGCCTTAATTGCTGCAGAATCCCCTTCGCTTTCACCGGCCTGATCCTTGAATCACAGTGACGCCGTCAAACTCCTTTCTCCTCTGGCCCTTGAACTCTGGTTTACTTCACCACTGCGCTCTTGTTCACATTTATACCAGAGTTGAGGATTTTACGGGGGACCGAAGGACATTTTAAAGGATAGATTTATGAAGTCCTTGGAATTCCTGGACTCAGAGGGACGTCAGTGGCCAAGTTTTCATCATTAACTGATGCAGTTTTAATAGGTGCTTGAGCGAAAGGAGAAAATTGTAAATTATAAAGCATGATGGCCACTGATTTTTTAGTCATTCATTCAATCATATTTACTGAGCGCTTACAGTGTGCAGAGCACCGTACAGTTCAGCAACAAATGGAGACAATCCCTGCCCTCAACAGGCTCACAGTCTAGGAGGGGGGAGACAGACAACAAAATAAGTAAACCTGTAACCTCTAGGTCGGTGGGGGTGCAGATGTGTGTGTGTGTGTGTGTTTCACTGGCACTTCTGACCAGATGAAATTAAATTGAAACCAAACCCGCTCTTCCATTCAGTGGTTTTATCACTTGTATCCTCTAAATCGACGTCAGCCTGGGAGGTGGAATTCCTCCTACGGACATATGGTGGGATTCTTGGTGTGAGCTCATTCGGAGGAGCCTACCTCACGTGCTGAGGAATTTCCATTGCTTTCTACTTATGGAATTTGGGTGAAAGCATCCCAGTGAAAGCAGAGCCCAGAATTAGAGGGGAGAATTTAGCTTTGGGGGGCTCTCCTAATTCGTATTTTCCTCCAGGTACCCCAGCACCTGTCTTATTCGGTGAGATCCATTTTAAGTAGGATAAATTGCTTCCCGGATGAGTAAAAGGTACAGATTAGTTTGGATAAATCATTTCATCCAAGAAACGCTATGATCCTTGCAGCGTAAGTAAATGAGAATGAGCAAAACTGGGCCATGATGACTTTGTCAACATCCTTAATACCGCTCAGCAGTGACAGTGGGCGAGGGCAGTCCATAAAGGGTGTCTTGACTGTTCTCTTCACTTATACGACCCTCGGAGATAATCAGCGTAGTCCGCTGCTGTCGGATTGCCCAAGGAAGGCCGGGGGAGCCGGAATGGAGGGGGAGTGGGAGGGCGGCTGCATTTACTGAATAATTTCTAAGAGCTGTCACAGAAAAGATAATTTCCAAGAAATCGGTTGCTTCTCAGAACTGTTTATCTTACCTGACTTAGCAACTGGGAGTGTTCTTTTCCCATTCACTGAGGGACTGTTCTCTTTTACCGGGAGAGGCAAGAGGATGTGGACTAACGGGAATAAATAATCCTCGTCTACGTATTCACTAATAAGCACAACCCCTGGAAGTTGAGGGCTGTGAAAAGCGCAGACAGTCGGTCAGAGACAGAACCACCGGACTGAACCACCCTCCCCATCCCCTGCGGGAAACGGGCCGGGGTTGGTCCCAGAATAGAGGTTTCCGCTGCTATTTTGGCTCTCACCTTATTCTAGTTCCTCTTGAGCCTGAACCCCCGGGAGAACACCAGGCTGAATAAGGCAGAGTCTACCTCCACTCGACCATCCATTCGAACGCTTATTAAGGTCCCATCTCCTCTAAGAGGCCTTCCCCGATCAAGACTTCTTTTCTCCAGCTCCCTCTCTCTTCTGCTTCATCTCTGCACTTGGATCTGTGGCCTGTGGACATTTAATAATCACCCCACCCTCAGCCCCACGGTATAGACTAATAATAATTACGGTAATAGTATTTGTTAAGCATTTACCATGTGCCAGACACCGTAAAGCATGGCTCAGCGGAAAGAGCACAGGCTCTGGGGCCAGATGTCATGGGTTCGAATCCCGCTCGGCCGCTTGTCAGCTGTGTGACTTTGGGCAAGTCACTTCACTTCTCGGTGCCTCAGTTACCTCATCTGTAAAATGGGGATGAAGACTGTGAACCCCACGTGGGACAACCTGATTCCCCTGTGTCTACCCCAGTGCTTAGAACGGTGCTTGGCACACAGTAAGCGCTTAACAAATACCAACAGTAGTATTATTATTATTATTATTATTAATAAATCAGGTTGGATCCAGTCCCTGTCCCACCTGGGGCTCCCAGTCTAAATCCCCATTTTACAGATGTGATAACTGAGGCATAGTGAAGTGACTTCCCCAAGATCACACAGCAGACAAGTGGCAGAGCCAGGATTAGCACCCATGACCTTCTGACTCCCAGATCTGTGCTCTTTCCACTTCTTATGTACATACCTAAAAATGATATATTACAAATTATTTATTTTTTCTGATGTCCATCTCCCCCGGAAGATGGTAAACTCACTGTGGTCTGGGAATGTGATTACCAATTCTGTTGTATTGAATTTAGTAGTTAGAGAAGCAGCATGGCTCAACGGAAAGAGCACTGGGTTGGGAGTCAGAGGTCGCGGGTTCTAATCCCAGCTCCGCCGCTTGTCAGCTATGTGACTTTGGGCAAGTCTTCTCTTATCTGTGCCTCAGTTCCCTCATCTGCAAAATGGGGATTAAGACCGCGAGCCCCACGTGGGACAACCTGTATCCCCCACAGCGTTGAAAACAGTGCTTGGCACGTCGTAAGCACTTAACAGATGCCATCGTCGTCATTATTATTATTCATTCATTCATTCGATCGTATTTATTGAGCACTCACTGCGGGCAGAGCACTGTACTAAGAGCTTGGGAGAGTACAACACAATAAAAAGCCACATCCGCCGCCCACAATGATTAGTACAGTGCTCTGCATGCAGCGAGTGCTCCATAAATACTTTCGACGATGATGACGATGATGATGACGACTCCCACTGAAGAGCGGCTTGTCTCGGGGGAGCCCGCGAGGCCGAGGGGCACGGTGCCCCACCGGACCCGTAATAGATAAGGGTCCCCCGGCCCTCTCCTCCGATCCGCCAGCTACGGGCACACCCCCGTGAGCGGGTCCTGGCCGGGTATTAGAGACCCTGGGTCCCGCCGGTTCAGTGGTGGGCTTCCCCCTTCCTGAATTGGGCTGACTAGTATCGTGCAGCCGCAGCGATCTCCACGGGGGAACGTCGCCAATCCGCTCCGAGGTGGGAGCGGGGAAAGGAGCTTCCATTTCCAGCCCCCCGAGCCATAAAATTCCATCAGCCACTATCGGCACTTAGGACCTTCTTTAGGTCCATCCTCAAAACCTTTGTTTAGCAGTGTCTTCAGTTATTTATTTTGACCACTTCAGTCGTAAATAGCTTTACTTTATAATAATATTGGTATCTGTTAGGCGCTTACTACGTGCCAAGCACCGTTCTCGGCACCGGGGTAGATACGGGGCGATCAGATTGTCTCACGCGGGGCTCACATTTTTTAAACCCCATTTTTACAGTTGAGGGAACTGAGGCATAGAGGAGTGAAGTGACTTGCCCAAGGTCACACAGCAGACAAGCGGCGGAGTTAGGATTAGAACCCACGTCCTCGGACTCCCAGGCCTGTGCTCTCTTCACTAAGCCACGCTGCTTCTCTGATCTCCCCGAATGGATCATAAGCTCAGTGTGGGCAGGGAAGGTGCCCCTGTTTTATTCTGTATTTGCCAAGTGCCTAGTAATAATAATAACACTGTTGGTATTTGTTAAGCGCTTACTAGGTGCCGAGCACTGTCCTAAGCGCTGGGGTAGACACGGGGGAATCAGGTTGTCCCACGTGGGGCTCACAGTCTTCATCCCCATTTGACAGATGAGGGAACTGAGGCACCGAGAAGTAAGTGACTTGCCCGCAGTCACACAGCGGACAAGTGGCGGAGCTGGGATTCGAACTCACGAGCCCTGACTCCAAAGCCCGTGCTCTTTCCACTGCGCCACGCCGCTTCTTCTAGTACAGTGCACTGCACAGGTGGGTGCTCAATAAATAGCACTTTATTACTTTGGCTTACTTTGGTAAGCCATCAGGTCGCCGATGAGCCGCAAAGTCCCTGGTAATAGACCTTCTCTACTCGCGATGTATACAGAGTTTTACATAAATTGTACATTACTCAAATGCCATCTTGACCCATGGCCCCACTGTGAATTCTCTGGGCTCTGATTTCCCCTTCTACATCGTGGGGCTTTCGAAAACATGAACACACCGTGCTTACAGTACTTTTCCAAAACAGGATACGGGATGGCCTTTGGGAAAAGGGATTTCAGACCGCTCTCCTCATCGTCCTCCCTCCTCCTCCGCGCGCACACACACGGAACACACTCTTTAGTCACAGTCCCTCGAATCTGTCACTTCGACCAAGTGCTTTCAAATAATCATCCTCAATTATGTGATGTGGGGAAAGACTGGCATCAGTAGTCCTATTTTACAGATGAGGATCCTCGAGGCCCACAGAGGTCCGACGACCTATCCAAGATCGCACAGCAGCACAGCGGGTGACACGGGCCAGAACCTCCATCTTGGTGATTTTCAGTTCTGTGATCTTTCCACTCCCCTCTCCGGGTCGCACCCGGAGAGTTTCCAGTCCTCCACCAGCCTCAGTTAAGGGTCGGAGAGTCAAGCAGAGGCCCGGCCGTTCCATTCCAACTTGGGCCGTGGGCTAGCGGGTGGAAGGCAATCCATCACAGGTCAACACTCACCTGTGCTGGGCAGCAGCGGCACGGGAGAGAGTCGAGGGCGGAGACTGTTTACTGCACAGGAGGAGGCAGTGGTAAACCACTTCCATATTTTTACCAAGAAAACTCTACGGAGACGCTACCAGAAAGATTGCAGATGGGCGCGGGGCGTGCGGGGAGAGACGTGTGTCTATACGTCGCTGTGGGTCGGACACCGCTCCGTCTAATCCCGGCCCCGCCGCTTGTCAGCTGCGTGACCTTGGGTAAGTCACTTAACTTCTCTGTGCCTCAGTCGCCTCATCTGTAAAATGGGGATAATAATGAGAACGTTGGCCTTCGTTAAGCGCTTACTATGTGCCGAGCACGGTTCTAAGCGCTGGGGTAGATACAGGCGAGTCAGGTGGTCCCCCGTGAGGCTCCCAGTTAATCCCCATTTTACAGATGAGGTAACTGAGGCACAGAGAAGTGAAGCGACCTGCCCACGGTCACCCAGCTGACAAGCGGCCGAGCCGGGATTCGAACTCATGACCTCTGACTCCCCAGCCCGTGCTCTTTCCACTGAGCCACGCTGACCGTGAGCCCTACGTGGGGCAACCTGATTACCTTGTATCTACCCCAGTGCTTAGGACAGTGCTCGGCACACAGCAAGCGCTTAACAAATGCCTACGTGATTATTATCATTAGCATAAGACAACAACAACGATCTGTCCACTAGGCCGTACTTTCCACCCCTTTCCCCCGCTGCCCTGTCCTGCTCCTCCCAGTCCGAAGGTTAAGAATCAGGTGGGGCTCCTACTCCAGAGCCTTTAATTTTAAATTTCTATTTGGATTTTTAGATCCTTGAAGGAAGGGATGCTAGCTATTCTGTGAGCGACCTAATTATGCTCACAACAGATGTAAGGACTGTAAGTACATTACGGGCAGGGAATGTGTCTGTTTTATTGTTATATTGTACTCTCCCCAGGGCTTAGTACAGTGCTCTGCACACAGAAAGCCCTCAGTAAGTACAATCGACTGACTGGCCAGTTGATCGACTGACTAAATGTTGAGAAACGGCCTGGCTGAGTGACGAATCCCCAGCTGGGTGGGGGGATTCCCAAACCATCTCCCACGAGAGACTCGGGGAGGGAATTTCTCAGTCTGTTCTCAAGAAAGACATCTCCATTCCAGTTCCACCGAGGGGGGAACTTAAAAAGCAGAAAAATAAGCAGCGTAACATCGACTCTCGCTTCAGAAAGTAAATTGGGGAAAGACCCCCTGTCAGATCCCTGCCGTTCTGGCAGTTGGCCTGATGAACTGTTAAAAGGATTTAGAAGAGTGGGGAACCTGTTTTGGAAAGACGTTTCCGCTCCTCCCAATCTTGCCCCAATAAAATCCACACTGGACTCACTTGGAATTGTAAACAGAGAAGGTAAAGCACGTTAGTCTCTTCCCAGGGCCTAACCAAGTGTGAATGGGCTATTTTAAATTCAGCCTGGGCTTGCTGCTTTTTTGATCTGGTATAAAGTAAGAGAGAGATGTGTTCTTGCCAGTAATAATGTTGGTATTTGTTAAGCGCTTACTACGTGCAGAGCACTGTTCTAAGCGCTGGGGTAGACACAGGGGAATGAGGTTGTCCCACGTGAGGCTCACAGTCTTAATCCCCAGTTTACAGATGAGGCAACTGAGGCCCAGAGAAGTGAAGCGACTTGCCCACGGTCACACAGCTGACAAGGGGCCGAGCGGGGATTCGAACCCATGACCTCTGACTCCAAAGCCCGTGCTCTTCCCACTGAGCCACGCTGCTTCGCCAAGTCAGAAGAGCATAAGCCTCGGAGGCCCCTCCGTCATATGCCCAAGAGAACGTTACCGACTGATCCACGATTTAACTCCCTTGAAAGTGAATTGCACGATTCCATTTCAGGACCTCGGTAAGATGGAGCCTGTTTCGTGACGAGGAGGGGAAGCTACGTGAAAATTGTCCAGGTACAGGCCAGGAATGCCTCTGGGAAGAGGGAGAAGCAACCTAATGATAATAATAATAATAATGTCGGTATTTGTGAAGCGCTTACTATGTGCCGAGCACTGTTCTAAGCGCTGGGGTACATGTGAAGCGCTTACTATGTGCTGAGCACTGTTCTAAGCGCTGGGGTACACGCAGAGGAATCAGGTTGTCCCACGTGGGGCTCACAGTCTTAATCCCCGTTTTACAGATGAGGTAACTGAGGCACCGAGAAGTGAAGTGACTTGCCCAAAGTCCCACAGCTGACGAGTGGCCGAGCCGGGATTTGAACCACGGGCTTGGGAGTCAGAGGTTGTGGGTTCTAATCCCCACTCTGCCACGTGTCAGCTGTTGGACCTCGGGCAAGTCACTTCACTTCTCTGTACCTCAGTTACCTCATCTGTAAAACGGGGATTAAGGCTGTGAGCCCCACGTGAGACAACCTGATTAGCTTGTATCTACCCCAGCGTGTAGAATAGCGCTTGGCACATAGTAAGAGCTTAACAAATACCGTCATTGTTGTTTTTATTAGGGAGGCTCTGTAGTGGAAGAGGGACTTTGCCCATTATCCCATCATTCCTGGAGAGTGGAGAAATGGGTGGGACTGGAGGGGCGGTCTATACCGGGATATATGTGTGTGCGTCAGAAGCAGCATGGCGTAGTGGATAGAGCACCAACCTGGGAGTCGAAAGTTTCCGGGTTCTAATTCCGGCTGGGCCACTCATCTGCAGTGCGGCCTTGGGCAGATCGGTTTATTTCTCTGCGCCTCAGTTACCTCATCTGGAAAATGGCGCTGGGGACTGGGAGCCCCACGTGGGATAGGTACTGTATCTGACTCGATGGGCTTGTTTCCATCCCAGCGTTTAGTACAGACCCTGCTACGTAGTAAGCGCTTAGCAGAGACCATAATGATAATGGTCATTATCGTTTTGTGCGTGTGTTTGTGCCGAGGCCAATAAAGAGTGCAGAAGCAGCGTGGCTCAGTGGAAAGAGCCCGGGCTTGGGAGTCAGAGGTCACGGCTTCGGATCCTGCCTCTGCCCCTTGTCGGCTGGGTGACTCTGGGCGAGTCACTTCACTTCTCTGGGCCTCAGTTACCTCATCTGTCAAATGGGAATGAAGACCGTGACCCCCCCCATGTGGGACAACCTGCTCACTTTATATCGCCCCCACCGCTTAGAACAGTGCTCGGCACATAGTAAGCGCTTAACAAACACCAACATTATTATTCCAATTAAACTGTAAGCCCGTCGATGGGCAGCGGCTGTCTCTGTCTGTGGCCGATTTGTACGTTCCAAGCGCCTAGTACAGTGCTCTGCACATAATAAACGCCCAATAAATACTACTGAATGAACGAATGAACTCCCCGGAGGTCACCGCATGGACCCAGTGTTTGTCTGACATTATGGCCCCCGGGTCCACAAGATTCCACCCAGAAATTAGAGCGATTCCCTCCCTCCTCCCTGCCGGCTCTAGACAAGTTAAAATCGAGGGCCTTATGGCTCAGTTTCCCACTCACGACTGTTGCCCGCGAAAAGTGACTTGAGGAAGATGTTCGACCAATTTTGTTAGGTGGGGTTTTTGGTTTTTTTTGGCTACTAAAGGTGTTCGACGGTCCCCGGTCATTAGATTTTTTTTCTATTTTCATTCATTTTGATTACTGGCATTTGCCCTTCCCTCAGGGACCATATCTAGTTAATATCCTTCCAGTCTTCCCAAGCACTTAATGAAGACCCTTGCACAGGATCAACACTTAGTGGATGTTATTGACTAGTTAAAAAAAAAAAAGGGGTTTGAATGCAATTCCCCTGGCTCACACTTGGACCTTGGGCTGTGGAAGAGCTCCGTTTGGACAATGCATTTCCAAGGTGTTCTCTGCAATCTCTGGCAACAAATAAGTCCCTCTTGGACTGACTCTCGTTATGGCTCGGACGCTTTTATGGGCTGGTTCGAGTACGTCCATAACCGCCCCCAGCTACGTCTCCACCTTCTGCTTTAGGACCAGATTTTCTTGGCATCTCCCCAGCTGGCCTGGGGGCAGTGGACATTCACAGCAATTAGCAGAGAACAAACAGGAACAGAGCCTTAGATTTTGCATAATGAATGGTCGAGTGTAACCAGCCGAGAGAAGGAGAGGAGAGGGCGGTAAATAATAAAGACACGAGGAAAGGTATCCATTTACTGCAGCACCGAAGGAGACCTGCCCCCGGTCCCAATCAATGGGATTTATTGAGCACTTACTGTGTGCAGAGCACTCTACTAAGCAGTTGGGGGAGTACAAAATAACAGATTTGGTGGACGTGTTTCCTGCCCACAGTGAGCCTAAAGTTCAGAGGGGAAAATCCCCTGCCACAACTCTGTTTTGATTGCCCAGGCAGGGTGGCAGGGCAAGATATGGCCCAACGAGGATCTGAAATATTTGCCTTCCTCACATCGTGCCCTCTCCTCCCTTACCAACACCCCCTTCGCCTCCTCTCTGCTCCCTCACCTCCCAGAGAAGCGGCGTGGCTCGGTGGAAAGAGCCCGGGCTTGGGAGTCAGAGGTCATGGGTTTGAATCCCGGCTCTGCCACTTAGCTGTGTGACTGTGAGCAAGTCACTTCACTTCTCTGTGCCTCAGTCACCTCATCTGTAAAACGGGGATTAAGACTGTGAGCCTCACGTGGGGCAACCTGATTATCCTGTATCTACCCCGGCACTTAAAACAGTGCTCTGCACATAGTAAGCGCTTAGCAAATACCAACATTATTATGATTATAAGTTTTGTGGTTCATGTAAACCGAACACTCTGCCACAAAGAGATAATGAAGAGTTGGGAACTATGCCTCTGCTTCTGACCTTGCCCTAATGAGGTGGAGTTGGAACCCTTAGCAAATCAAAATATAATATTTGGACATTACCTGTGAGCCCCACGTGGGACGATCTGATTCCCCCGTGTCTACCCCAGCGCTTAGAACAGTGCTCGGCACATAGAAAGCGCTTAACAAATACCAACATTATTAAAAATAAAGCCCTGGGAGGTACACAGGGAAATGCCCGTAGGATAGGTTATGGCCACAGACTTGGGATCTTGAGGTCCGACCGATACGGTGAGAGTTCAAGGTCCGAATTAATAATACTAATAGCAATTGTATCTGTTTCGGCCTTACTGTGGGATGAGCACTTCCTGAGCGCTGAGGTAGATCCAAAATAATCAGATAGGACACAGTGCCAGTCTCACCTGAGGTTCAGTCAGGGAGAATGGGTAATAAGGTTGGTATCCGTTAACCGCTTACTATGTGCAGAGCACTGTTCTGAGCGCTGGGGTGGATGCAGGAGAATCAGGTCGTCCCACGTGAGGCTCACAGTTAATCCCCATTTTCCAGATGAGGTCACTGAGGCACGGAGAAGTGAAGTGACTCGCCCACAGTCACGCAGCAGACAAGCGGCAGAGCCGGGATTTGAACCCGTGACCCCTGACTCCCAAGCCTGGGCTCTTGCCACTGAGCCACGCTGCTTCACGATGGGTGTTTAATTCCCACTTTTTAGATGAGGAATCTGAGGCCCAGGGAAGTTAAATGACTTGTCTAAGGTTATATAGCAGGAAGGTTACACTGCTTACGGGCCTGGGAAGGCATCACACCTACCAACTCTGTTGTATCGTACTTTCCCAAGCACTTAGTAGAGTGCTCCGCACACGGTAAGTGCTCCATGAACGTAATGGATTGACTGATTGAAATTGCACGTTAACCTTGTAAAGGGTCACACTAAACCCCTCCGTGACATTCATTCATTCAATCGTATTTACTGAGCGCTTACCGTGTGCACAGCACTGGACTAAGCGCTTGGAAAGTACGATTTGGCAACGAACAGAGACAATCTCTACCCATCAACGGGCTCACCTTCTAGGGAGACGGACAGCAAAAGTAAGTAAACAGGCATTAATGGCATCAATATAAATAAATCGAATTATATATATATATACACATAATTAATAAATAGAATGATAAATATGAACATATGTACGCAAGTGCTGTGGGGCGGGGAGAGGTGGAGAACAGAGGGAGGGAATCGGGGCGATGGGGAGGGGAGGAGGAGCAGAGGAAACGGGCTCCTGAATAACTTCCTCCAGGGCCTGGCTTAGTGAAAATAGCACAGTCCTGGTAGGTAGGGGACTTGGGTTCTAATCCTGTCCTGCTCCGCTTCTCACCCCGGGCCACACTGCTTCACCGGACCGGATGGTCCAGGTACAACAGCATCAGAGGTTTTTGAGTCTTTGTCCTCAGAAGGGGGAAGAGCCCATCCTCTCGACAACGGGCAGAGCTCAGCCCGGGCGGAAAGGGGAACTAGCTCTTTAAAACCAGCCCTGCCGGGCCTTATCAGATCCAAGTGTTCCACATCAGCCTGGCGGAAATCGCTTCCTCTGGAAGCGATGGCTGGTTAATCAGGGTGGGTGAATTCACTGGGGAGGACCACCCCCTATCCTCCCTAGCCCCACCCCCTCTCCCGAATTCCTGTGGTCTCCCCGGCTCATTCCCCGCTGCCCGGATCTCATCTACTTGGGGAACTTTGCTTTTTACTTTCTACAGCTCCAACCTGCGGGACCCCGTATCCCGGCTCTGCCGCTTGTCAGCCGGGTGACCGTGGGCAAGTCACTTCACCTCTCTGGGCCTCCGTTACCTCATCTGGAAAATGGGGGTTAAGTGTGAGCCTCACGTGGGACGACCTGACGACCCTGTATCTACCCCAGCGCTTAGCACAGTGCTCTGCACATAGTAAGCGCTTAACAAATAACATTATTATTATTAAAGGCCGGTGCGTCTGCCACCCAAGCCCCTACCGAGCCTCTTCCTTCCAGGGCCGCGAGGTCAGGGGCATTCATTCATTCATTTATTCATTGGGATTTATTGAGCTCTTACTGTGTGTGCAAAGCACTGTACTGAGCGTCTGGGGGAGTACAATATAACAATAGACACATTCCCATTCTACCCCAAGCTCAGAGTCCAAGTGGGCCCCGACCTCTTCCTCCTCTTTCTCCCTCTCCACCTCCTCCTCTGCCCCTGCCCCGCGGCTGGTGCATGTAGGGACCAGAGCGGCTCAGACAGTTGTGAGGTCCTTTTCAAGCCAAGCGAAAGACGTCACACGTCTTCTGTGTGACCTCGGCCAAGCCACTTCACTTCTCTGGGCCTCAGTCACCTCATTTGGAAAATGGGGATTAAGACCGGTGTGAGGCCCCCATGGGACAACCTGATTACGTTGTATCCACCCCGGGGTCTAGAACAGGCCCTGGCCACGTAGTAAGCTCGTCTTCTAGACGACGGCAGCACCGGAACGGACCCGCTATACGCCGCCCGCCTCAGTTGGCGGGCTCTGGAGCTAACTGCCGGTGCCACCGCCCACCCTCAGGATGGGATTCTCCGCTGCCCTGAGCTGGCGATCCCCTTCGGCCGGCCAGAAGACCCGACCATCCCCAAGCTCATCGTCCGTTCGTTCGTTCTGTGCCGAGCACTGCAATAAGCGCTTGGGAGAGTACGCCGCAACAATAAACAGGTAGGTTCCCTGCCCACGGCCAGCTTACCGTCTGGGGTTCAGGCGACCCCTTGCAGGGTAGGAGGAAACGGACCTCCTCTCGTGGATCTGATCCTTTTTTTTAATCTCCCAAGCCTGTTTTTCCCACCGCTATCCCGAAGCAGGATATTAACTTGACTTTATCGGGCAATTATATAGCTCCCAGAAATCAGCAGCTTGTCAGCTGTGATAAAACCCTGCAATTGGGGCGGGAGGCGGGGGGAGGGGGAGTTGTGTTTCCCCTTCCTTTATTCCTCTAAGACAAGAAATATCGTATTTTTCCTCCCCACTGCTCAAATGATGGTCAGTTTTAAAAAGGCTTATCTCCCCTGGATACTAACAATATGTGAGGATTGGAACAAAGCACCTAAAACGGAGAGCGGGAGGTGAGTCTGGAAATCCAGAACATATTTCCATATTCATTCACTTTGGGATGTGTTCGAGAGTTTAATTTTTCCTTAGCCATACTGTATTTTATTGTCGGTCTCCCCCCGCCTAAACTGTGAGCGCTTTCTGGACAGGAAACATGATGATCAACTAGTTTTTGTACTCTCTCATGTATTTAGTACAGCGTTCTGCATACAGTAAGGGCTCAATAAATATCATTAAATCATTATATAATAAATATCATTATATAAGAGAAGCGGCATGGCTAAGAGAAGCAGCGTGGCTCGGTGGAAAGAGCGCGGGCTTGGGAGTCAGAGGTTACGGGTTCTAATCCCGGCTCTGCCGCTTGTCAGCCGTGTGACCTCGGGCAAGTCACTTAACTTCTCTGTGCCTCGGTTACCTCATCTGTCAAATGGGGGTAAAACAACAACAACAACCAAAAAAACTGTGAGCCCCACGTGGGACAACCTGATCTCCTTGTATCCCCCAGCGTTTAGAACAGTGCTTTGCACGTAGTAAGCGCTTAACAAATACCCCAATTTTTTTTATTTTTATCATTGATTGATTGATTGGGCATTATGGCTCAGCGAAGCTACTATCTTCTCAACTAGCCATCTAACGAACAGCCAGTAGTGATGGATAGTCCTCTCCCCTCACTCAACCTCTCTCCAGGTTAGTGGGGGCTCGGGAGTCAGAGGCTGCGGGTTCTAATCCCGGCTCCGCCACTTGTCTTCTGCGTGACCTCGGCCAAGCCACTTCACTTCTCTGGGCCTCAGTTACCTCATCTGGAGAATGAGGATCAGGACCGTGAGCCCCACGTGGCACGACCTGATAACCTTGGATCTACCAGGGCTTAGAATAGTCCTTGGCCACCTAATAAGCGCATAACAAGCACCATAATTATCCTTACACAGCGTTGATACTGTCCCCACGGCGAGAGTGTCTTCCTGGCCCCCTCCCCCCGCTCCCAAATATCTGCAGCAGAGGCAGCGCGGTGTTGTGGGGGAGAAAGGAGGTTGGAGAACTAACTACTTATTGCTTTGCAGAAAGTAATCCCCCTAAAGAGCATCGAAGCAGCGTGGCTCAGTGGAAAAGAGCCAGGGCTTCGCAGTCAGAGGTCATGAGTTCGACTCCCGGCTCCGCCCCTCGTCAGCTGTGGGACTGTGGCCAAGTCGCTTCACTTCGCTGGGCCTCAGTTACCTCATCTGGAAAATGGGGATTAACCGCGAGCCTCCCGTGGGCCGACCTGATCACCCTGTATCTCCCCCGGCGCTTAGAACGGTGCTCGGCACGTAGTAAGCGCTTAACAAAATACCACCATCGTTATTATTATTATTAAAGAGGACAGTGCCAGGAAACGAAAACCATTCACGCAGAGAGCAAAGCCTTTCACTAAGAAGGAGGCAGACTCCAAAGGAAGAAGGGAAACTCCAGGCTCACTTGAAAGCTCCCAAGCTATGTTTCCCGTGTAACCCCCCACCACCGCTTGGCTTTGATCTCCTGACGGAGGGCTGCCTTATATAGACACCCCTGGCACCCCTCCAGAAGGGAAACTGCCCTTCATTTCCGCAGTCTGGAGTTCACGTCTATCTGGGACTCACAAAACCCAGCAGGTTATTCAAAATAAAACATCTCGCAGCTTGCCCCGCAAGTGAGGAAGATCCCCCGGCAAAGTCTCGGCCTCTTAAACTCCTTGAGCGTCCGCATAGCTTACGTGAGCTAGCCGGGCTTGCAGACCTTCGAGATCACGATCGCTAGTCTCTTATTCTGGGTACTAGTCTACTACACATGCCAGCTTCATGATGTTGTGCACAGCGCAGGAAATAAATTCCTCGGTAGGAAATTGATTTATAACGCCGGAGTCGCGGGGACCTGGCGCTGTCAACCTAAATGACCTCACGTTTGTTTTTCTCCAGTTTCTCCTTCAGTCTCTCCCTCGTGCCTCGTACGGCGCATGGAACGGGGTGAGTGCTCAGTAAACGCCTCAATAAACCGTCTCGATAGTCTCTCTCTTGTGCCTAGTACAGTGCTTAGAACGGAGTAAATGCTCAATAAATAAATGGTCGATCGCTTAATGGATTATCCGCTTCCTCCTCCCTCTCCGTTGCCCTCGCTCCGGTCCATCTCTGCTTTAATTCTCACGTTGCCTTTCGGTTTCACGATACCCTTCCTCCGCTTCCATCCGCGTCTGGGCTCCCGCTCGCGCGGCCCAGAGCTTCTTCCCGCAGCCGCGGCACTGAGTTCGGAGGCAGGGTCAAGGACGGACCCGTGGCCTCAGGGTCTGGATGAAACTGGTGTACGACCGGCCCGCTTCGCCTCACCGCCCAACTTGGGCTCTTTCCGCTAATGATAGTGTCGGTATTTGTTAAGCGCTTACCGTGCGCAGAGCACCGTTCTGAGAGCTGGGGCGGATACAGGGTCATCGCTTTGTCCCACGTGAGGCTCACAGATAATCCCCATTTTCCAGATGAGGTTACCTGAGGCCCAGAGAAGTGAGGTGACTCGCCCACAGTCACACAGCGGACAAGGGGCAGAGCCGGGAGTCCAACCCATGACCTGATAATGTTGGTATTTGTTAAGCGCTTACTATGTGCCGAGCACTGTTCTAAGCGCTGGGGTAGACACAGGGGAATCAGGTTGTCCCACGTGGGGCTCACGGTCTTCATCCCCATCTTACAGATGAGGGAACGGAGGCACAGAGAAGTTAAGCGACTCGCCCACAGTCACACAGCCGACAAGTGGCAGAGCTGGGATTCGAACTCATGAGCCCTGACTCCGGAGCCCGTGCTCTTTCCACTGAGCCCCGCTGCTTCTCACCTCTGACCTCTGACCTCTGACCCCGAAGCCCACGCTCTTTTCCCTGAGCCACGCTGCTTCTTCCGCTAGGCCCCGCTGCTTCTCACTAGATCGGGCAGATTCTACACACGGTAAAGAATCCGCCGCGCTAGACCGTCTGCTCCTCTCGGGGAGGGTTCACGTCTACCAACTCCATTGTTCTCTCCCGAGATCGTAGTGACGATAATAATAATCTTGGTATCTGTTAAGCGCTTACTGTGTGCAGAGCACTGTTCTAAGCGCTGGGGGAGATACAGGGTCATCGGTATAGCGCCCTGAGCGCAGTGATCACTCAGTAAGCCGGGTGCCCGGTGGAAAGAGCACAGGCCCGGGAGTCAGAGGACCCGGGTTCTGATCCCAGCCGCGGCACGGCTCAGCGGAGAGAGCCCGGGCTTGGGAGTCAGAGGTCCTGGGTTCTGATCCCGGCTCCGCCGCTCGTCGGCCGTGTGCCTCTGGGCGAGTCACTTAACTTCTCTGGGCCTCAGTTTCCTCATCTCGAAAACGGGCATTTTAGACGGTGAGCCCCACGTGGGACAACCTGATTACCTTGCATCTCCCCTCGGCGCTCGGAACAGTGCTCGGCCCGTAGTAAGCGCTTAGCAAATACCGACATTATTATTATCACTTGCCAGCTCTGTGACCTCGGGCAAGTCACTTAGCTTCTCTGGGCCTCAGTTTCCTGAACCGTAAAATGGGACTCAATTCCTTTTCTTCTTCCTACTTAAGCTCAGAGCCCCATGCGGGACAAGGAGTGCGTCCTACATTAGAGAAGCAGCCCAGAAAGAGCCCGGGCTTGGGAGTCAGAGGTCGTGGGTTCGACTCCCGGCTCTGCCACTTGTCAGCTGTGTGACTGTGGGCGAGTCACTTCACTTCCTCTGTGCCTTAGGTACCTCCTCTGTAAAATGGGGATTCAGACTGTGTGCCCCAAGTGGGACAACCTGATTACCCTGTATTTACCCCAGCGCTTAAAACAGTGCTCGGCACCCAGTAAGCGCTTAACAGACACCAACATTATTACGATTAACTTGAATGTATCCCAGCATTTATAACCGTGTTTGACACATAGTAAGTGCTTAACGAATACCGTTCTAAAATAGTAAATAAATGCCATCTTTTGATTGAGTCCCTTCCAGGCTGAGAGAGAGCCAGGGGTTGAGCACTGGACTCTCTCTTCTAGTCAGACTGCATGGACCACATCTGTCTTTTCCACCGCTTCCAAAGCTGTGATTCCTGGCAGTCATGTCGGCTCCTTTGCCCCTCTGGACTGCACTATCCTGAATTCGGGGAGAACGGAGCCCACTGCGGAAGCCGTGTGGCGTGGTGGATAGAGGATGGGCCTCGGACTCAGGAGGACCCGGGTTCAAATCCTGACTCTGCCACGTGTCTACTGCCTGACCTGGGGCAGGTCGCTCAACTTCTCTTCGCCTCAGTTACCTCATCTGTAAAATAGGGATGAGGTTGTGAGTCCCACGCAGGACATGGACTTTGTCCAACCTGATTACCTCGTATCTACCCCGGGGCTTAGTGCGGTGTCCGGCACGTAGCGAGTGCTGAACAAATACCATTAAAAAAAAAAAAAAAATCAGGTTACATTTGTGCTGAAAGCACAAGATGCAGTGACCCTTCCTTCCTAGGATGGGCAGAGAATTGCCTCTGAGAGGTCGCCTTTACCCAAAAATGAAACAAATATGGCTGGTTGCCCAGGCCCCTGGTCCAGGCCAAGGGATAATAATAATGTTGGTATTCGTTAAGCGCTTACTATGTGCAGAGCACCGTTCTAAGCGCTGGGGTAGATACAGGATCATCAGGTTGTCCCACGTGAGGCTCACAGTTAATCCCCGTTTTACAGATGAGGGAACTGAGGCACAGAGAAGTGAAGTGACTCGGCCACAGTCACACAGCTGACAAGGGGCAGAGCCGGGATTCGAACCCGTGAACTCCGACTCCCAAGCCCGGGCTCTTTCCACTGAGCCACGCTGCTTCTCCGATTAGGCCCTGGGGGTCATTTGGACTGCGACGAGTGGATAATGATCCTTATCTCTCCCTACCTTAAAAGACAAAACTTTCCTTAGTTTCCTGAAAATGGTTTAGGAGCAAAAACTGCTATAAAATCCACTAGGTCATAAGTTTCTTGAGGGCAGAGAGTCTATTTATCAACTCTACTGTAACAAACTCTCCCAAATGCTTTGGTGCAGTGCTCTCCACACAGTATGAGCTTAATAAATACAATTGATTGCTTTATTGATCGAGATATTATTATAACGCCCGCTGTTCCCCTAGGCTCCACCTGTGCTCAGTTTCCCAGAAGAGCCGCCGAATTTTGTGAAGAGATGAAATCTCCTTTACCACCTGAGTTCTCGCTGTGGGCGTGACATCGTATTAGGCGGGGAGTCGTCTCAGGATTTGAAGAGGCTCAGAAAAGACTCCTCCAATATCGTGTCCCCTAACTTCTCTGTGCCTCAGGTACCTCATCTGTAAAAATGGGGATTAAAAGCTGTGAGCCCCACGTGGGACAATCCGATTACCCTGTATCTACCCTAGCGCTTAGAACAGTGCTCTGCACATAGTAAGCGCTTAACAAATACCATAATTATCATTATTATTTTTATTCTAGACTGTAAGGTCCTGGTGGTCAGGGAATGTGTCTCTAAATCCATTATGTTGTCCTCTCCCAAGTGCTTGGGCGCAGTCCCCGTCCCACACAGGGCTCACATTCTAAGTAAGAGGGAGAACAGGTGTCGAATCCCCATTTTACAGGTGAGGAGACTGAGGCATCACGAAGTTAAGTGACTTGCCCAAGGTCACGTGGAAGACAGGTTGCAGATGGGGGATTAGAACTCAGGCCCTCTGACTCCCAGGCCCATGCTTCTTCCACTAGGCCACAGGGCATGAATAGTAGGTCAAGTAGGGAAGTACATGGCTCAGTGGAACGATCCCGGGCTTGGGAGTCAGAGGTCATGGGTTCTAATCCTGCTCTGCTGCTTGTCAGCTGTGTGACAAGCACTGACACACAGGCTTAGCCCCCATTTTACGGATGAAGTAACTGAGGCCCAAAGAAGTATAGTGACTTGCCCCAAGCCCGTGCTCTTTCCACTGAGCCACGCTGCTTCTCTTCACTGCACTTCTCTGTGCCTCGGTTACCTCATCTGGAAAATGGGAATTGAAACCGTCGGCTCCATATGGGGCAGGGAGAGCGTCCAACTCAATTGGCTTGTACCCACCCCAGCGCTTAGTACAGTGCCTGGCACATAGTCAGCAGCCTGACTCAGTGGAAAGAGCCCGGGCTTGGGAGTCAGAGGTCATGAGTTCGAATCCCGGCTCCGCCACTTGTCAGCTGTGTGACTGCGGGAAAGTCGCTCCACTTCTCTGGGCCTCAGTTCCCTCATCTGTCGAATGGGGATTAACTGCGAGCCTCACGTGGGACGACCTGATCACCCTGTATCTACCCCAGCGCTTCGAACGGTGCTCGGCACATGGTGAGCGCCTAACAAATGCCGACCTTATTATATTATGGCAAATGCCGTCATTACGACGACGGTGGTGCTGGCGGTCGGCAATTGTGCAGGTTGACGGTGGTGGATCACCAATCCCTGGGGAGACCAGGCCCCCACCGTAGGCCGGCTACTGGGGAGATCTCACCGGCCGACCGAGCCGTTAACGGATCGATCGCCCGAGCCTTCTTGCCTCCTTGTCCCCCCTCTCCGGGAATCATTTAAAAATTTCCAACCCCGAAAGTCTTCCCGGGAAGCCTTCCTAATAGATGGCCTTTGTTCAAGCAAATCAAGCGCATTTGGAGGTAAGATTAGTTTTCTGAATATTTCCAGTCCTCTGTTGCTGCTCCGGCTCAGATCGGGAAGGATACAGGGCCTCGGGCGCAACCCCCACTTACTCACAGCCGGCAGATGCAAACAGTATCGGAACATCTCGCTGACACATCGACCTTTTATACAGCAGCGTTTCGTATTTTACTGCAGCTTCCTTTGGAAATGCCGTAAGCGGCCACATCTGTTTCCTTTCACTGGGATTTTGTGTCCTTCTAGCCAGAGAGGAGGGGATAAAGCCCGTGATTACAGCAGCTCAATAATCAGGGTGTCCACCTAAAGATTTCTCGGCTGTGCGCCATCTGAATTCGCTCCGTTTTCTTCTCTTTCCCTTATTTTAGCCGCGAAGCCGGGCGGTAACGGTGCTCGGCTACTGACCTTCCTCGTCGACCCCTTCCCTTTCCAGAGGGGTGGGGGGGCTCCTGGACAAGTGGGCTCAACGTCTTTAGGATCCGGGTTGGGAGGAGGCGGCGAGGGAGGGCGTTCCGCAAGCTCTCAGAGCGGATGGGGCTAGTTACGGCGTCTCCCTACTGCGATCGGAAAGGTGATCGAGCCCTCGGAGGTTGCGAGAGCGCAGGACTACGCGATGGCTACTGTACTTCCGTTTGGCTGGGTTTCCTCCGACCCAGAGAGGCTGCCAGCCATAATGAGTTCATCTGCCAAAATTCTATTTTAACCGAAAGGAAATCAGATATCTGGTATCCAAAGCAGTCGCTTCCTTCTCCCCCACCCAAAGAATCGCCTCTTGACCTAAATCGATGCCGTCTGAGGGGCTCGGACGTGTATTATCCGTAGCTCAGTGGAAAGAGCCCGGGCTTGGGAGTCAGAGGTCATGGGTTCGAATTCTGACTCTACCACTTAACGATAATAATGATGTTGGTATTTGCTAAGTGCTTACTACGTGCAGACGCACCGTTCTAAGCGCTGGGGGAGATACAGGGTAATCAGGTTGTCCCACGTGAGGCTCACAGTTAATCCCCATTTTCCAGATGAGGTAACTGAGACACAGAGAAGTTAAGCGACTCGCCCCCAGTCACACAGCTGACAAGTGGCAGAGCCGGGATTCGAACCCATGACCTCTGACTCTGAAGCCTAGGCCCTTTCCACTGAGCCACGCTGTGGGCTAGTCACTTAATTTCCTTGTGCCTCCATTCCCTCATCTGTAAAATGGGGATTAAGACTGTGAACCTCACGTGGGACGACCTGATGACCCTGTATCTCCCCCAGCGCTTAGAACAGTGCTCAGCACATAGTAAGCGCTTAACGAACACCAACATTATTGTTATCCCAGCTTGGGGATGAGCTTAGCTGGAACGGTTCTGCAGCCTGGCTGGGACGGTCTGAGTGAATCTTGGGCGCACTGTTTCTCAGCAACGGGAAACGGAAACAGCTTAGGTTTCCCCACGCCCGATGGCATTTTCAGAAAGAGGTTACGGAGTTTTCAAATTTCATCGTAATTTGGTTGTTTGGATGCTTAAGTTTTTTCATGAATGCTGAGCCATATTGCTTTGTTTATTCTACTTGGGTTTAGCAGATTGATGGATTTTGTTATTTGCTTATGACTTCCTGAAGTTAGAATGGCAAAGAGTGCCGGAAGGGACTTTGAAAGATCATCTGTTGCCGACTTGTTCATTCCAAGCGCTTAGTACAGTGCTCTGCACATAGTAAGCGCTCGATAAATACTATTGAATGAATGAATGAATGAATGAATGAATGGAACCAGCCCCCTGCCTTCAGGCAGGTGAATGACTTGATTCTATTTATCGCCATCGTTCTTGTCTGTCCGTCTCCCCCGATTAGACCGTGCCCCCGTCAAAGGGCAGGGACTGCCTCTATCTGTTACCGATTTGTCCATTCCAAGCGGTTAATACAGTGCTCTGCACATAGTAAGCGCTCAATAAATACTACTGAATGAATGAATGACCAAAGCCTCCAGGAGAAAGCATGGTCTCTTCTTTTCTAATCCTTTTTTTAATGATCCCCTGGGGTGGAGGTGCCTCCGCCTCCCTGACGACCAAACTAGTGTTTTATCGTTTGGAGAAGCAGGGTGCCTTAGCGGAAGGAGCCCGGGCTTGGGAGTCAGAGGTCGTGGGTTCTAATCCCAGCTCCGCCACTTGTCAGCACTTCACTTGGCGAGTCACTTCACTTCTCTGTGCCTCAGCTACCTCATCTGTAAAATGGGGATTAAGAGTGCGAGCCCCACGTGGGACAACCGGATTACCTCGTATCTACCCCAGCGCTTAGAATAGTGGTTGGCACATAGTAAGCGCTAAACAAATACCATCATCATCATATTCAACGAAAATATCTCCTGCTTCAGTTTCAGCCATTTTCCTTTGGATTGGAGATATGCGAACATAAATGGTCAACCTTCTCTTCATAAAACCCTTCCGAGTCCGGAACGTAATGGTTAGTGCATCCCCTCAGTCTTCTACAACCTAAGCATCCACAATTCCTTTCATCTTTTCTTATAAGGCTGATTTTCCATTTCCTGAATCATCTTTGCCACCGGACTCTGGACCCTCTCCAGTTTCTCCACTTAATAACAATAATGATGATATTTGTTAAACGTTATGTGTCAAGCACCATTCTAAGCACTGGGGTAGATTCAAGTTAATCATGTCGGACACAGTCCCTGAATTGCACGAGGCTCACGGTCTAAATAGAAGGGACTAGGATTGAATCCCCCTTTCATCCTTCAAAAAATGTAGACACAATGTAGATCAGATACAGAACTCTATCAAGGATTTGACCAGTGCGGAGTATAGCGGAAGGGCAGTTTCCATTCCTTTCATGACACGCTCTCACTATCCGCCCAGGCCCCTGTTGATTTTTTAAAACCAGCCCCACTTTGACTCATCTTCAGTATTAAAGTGGCTGACTCTTGCCCCCCAACCCCGCCCCACCACCTTCGGGTCTTCTCTGTTGGCCTGGGTTCTTTCCACACTTCCTCCCTCCTGGGTTTTTGCTGACTTTTGTCTCTAAGTGACCTTCCTCACATTTGTCCCTGTTAAATTTTATCCTATTCTTATCAGATCTTTTGTCCGATTCATCGAGGTCACATGTAAATGAATTCCTGACTCTGAAATAGACAAAGCGTTCTCCGAGTTTAATAAATAAATAAAGTGGGATATCTGTTAAGCGCTTACTGTGTGCAAAGCACTGTTCTAAGCGCTGGGGGATACAAGGTGATCAGGTTGTCCCACGTGGGGCTCACAGTTTTTTGATCCCCATTTGACAGATGAGGTCACTGAGGCACAGAGAAGTGAAGTGACTTGCCCAAGGTCACACAGCTGACTAGCGGCGGAGCCGGGATTAGAACCCGTGACCTCTGACTCCCAAGCCCGCGCTCTTTCCACTGAGCTACGCTGCTTCTCTAACATGTGCAAGTACGAGGAGGGCCTTCCCAGTTCCTTTTACTAGGTCCTCGGTAAAGGAATTGGATAGAACTGAGTTAGGAAAGAAAAAAAAGTGACTTTGACTTTTTCCTAAAACTTCCCAAAAGGAACAGGGACCTAGAAATAAATCTGGCTTGAATTATCTGAATGTTCAGACTAAAACAAAATCCATCCACCTGAAACATAATGCCTTGATTTTATACGGCACTTGTACTTCCAAGGGGTTTTCATAGTATTTAAGTTATTTTACGTTTGAGGTAGGGAAAGGCAGGTATTCTTATCCCCATTTTGCAGATCGGTAAGCTGAGGCATGAAACGAATAAGTGACCTCAGGACACACAATAGATACGTGGAACTGCTGGGACTAGAACCGAGGTCTTCCTGTTCAATTCAATCCGATTCAATTCAAATCGGCCGTATTTATTGAGTGCTTACTGTGTGCAGAACGCTGTTCTAAGCACTTGGGAGAACCGAGACACATTCCCTGCCCACAACGAGCTCGCAGCCTAGACGTCTCCTACTCCCAGACCTTTGTTCTCCCTATTGTGGCAGGATAATTTAGACCTAATTTATTCGGATTCATTGCTCGCTGTGGATAGAGAACGTATATGCCAACTCTGTTGTAGCGGGAAAGCAGCATGGCTCAGTGGAAGGAGCCTGGGCTTCGGGGTCAGAGGTCATGAGTTCGACTCCCGGCTCTGCGGGCGAGTCACTTCACTTCTCTGGGCCTCAGTGACCTCCTCTGTAAAATGGGGATTAACTGTGAGCCTCACGTGGGACAACCTGATTACCCTGTATCTACCCCAGCGCTTAGAACAGTGCCCCGCGCGTAGTAAGCGCTTAACAAATGCCACCATTATTATTATTCTTAGTAAGCGCTTAACAAATACCAACATTACTGTGTGTCCTGAGGTCACTTAATCTCACAAAATCCCATAGGCTCGTCCTACCTAACACCTCCAACATCTGCCCCTTTCTCTCTATCAGAACTGCCATCACGCTGACCTGAGCGCATAGCCCAACTCCACTGCTGCTTCAGCCTCCTGGCAGACCTCCCTGCCTCCAGTTTCTCCCCTCCCCACTCCAAACTTCACTCTGCAGCCTGGATCTTTTTTGCAGATATCATCTGCGAACATCTCTCCCCCCTCAGAAACCTGCAATGGCCGCTCATTCCTCTCCACATCAAGCAAAAATGCCTTGACCCTTGGTTTTAAAGCACTGAGTCGTAATTAATACTGTTGGTATTTGTTAAGCGCTTACTATGTGCAGAGCGCTGTTCTAAGCGCTGGGGGAGACACAGGGGAATCAGGTTGTCCCAATTCTTATCCCTACTCGTCGTCCCTCCTCTCCCACTGCGTGCTTCATTCCTTTTAAGCTGACATGCACCGCGCCTCATTCTCTTCTCTCTTAGAAGTAATAATAATATTTTCGGTATTTGTTAAACACTTCTAATGTGCCGGGCATTGCAATCAGTCGATCATATTTATCGAGCACTTACTGTGTGCAAAGCACTGAACTAAGTGGGAGAATACAACAACCGCATTCAGCGTGGCTCAGTGGAAAGAGCACGGGCTTTGGAGTCAGAGGGCATGGGTTCGAATCCCTGCTCCGCCACCTGTCAGCTGTGTGACCGTGGGCGAGTCGCTTCACTTCTCTGTGCCTCAGTTCCCTCATCTGTAAAACGGGGATTGAGACTGTGAGCCCCACGTGGGACAACCTGATTCCCCTGTGTCTACCCCAGCGCTTAGAACGGTGCTCTGCACATAGTAAGCGCTTAACAGATACCAACATTATAACGAATTTACATTCTAGAGCGAGCTGTACTAAGGGCTGGGGAGGATGCGAGTAAATCCAGTCGGACACAGTCCCCGTCCCACTTGGGGCTCACTGTCTTAATCCCCAATTTACAGATGAGGTAACTGAGGCACCGAGAAGTGACGTGACCTGACCAACGTCCCACAGCAGACAAGTGGCAGAACTGGGATTAGAGCCCTGGTCCTTCTGGCTCCTAGGCCTGTGATCTATCCATTAGGCCAGGCTGCTTCTCTGTAACTAGTAAGCGCTTAACAAATACCAACATTATTGTTATTATTATTATAACTCTCTTGCTGTGGACCTCTTGCTCACGCTCTGCTCTTCTGGAACTTCCTCCCCTTTCACATGCAGCAGACCCCCGACTCTCTCCATCCTCAAGGTGCTTCTGAAATCTCATATTCTCCAGGAAGTCTTCCCTGATTAGTGTCTCATCTTCCTAGGCTACTTACCCACTTTGCGATCTCAGCCCTTCAAATAATGTTAATAATGATAATGTTGGTATCTGTTAAGCGCTTACTGTGTGCCGAGCACCGTTCTAAGCGCTGGGGGAGACACAGGGGAATCAGTTTGTCCCACGTGGGGCTCACAGTCTTCATCCCCATTTTACAGATGAGGTGACTGAGGCACCGAGAAGTTGAGTGACTTGCCCCCAGTCACACAGCTGCCAAGTGGCAGAGCCGGGATTCGAACCCATGACCTCTGACTCCAAAGCCCGCGCTCTTTCCACTGAGCCACGCTGCTTCTCTGTCACCTATGTTTTTGGCTTCTCACAACTCTGATTCACTTTTGTGCATATTTATTGGACTGTAAGCTCCTTATGGGCAGAGATCACGTCTACCATCTCTATGGTACCCTGTGTCTACCCCGGCGCTTAGAACAGTGCTGTGCACATAGTAAGCGCTTAACAAATACCAACATTATCATTATTGCACTTTCCCAACTGGTTAGTGCAATACTCAGCACACAATATGAGAAGCAGCGTGGCTCAGTGGAACGAGCACGGGCTTTGGAGTCAGAGGGCATGGGTTCGAATCCCGGCTCGGCCACTTGGCAGCTGTGGGACCGTGGGCAAGTCGCTTCACTTCTCTGTGCCTCAGTCACCTCATCTGTAAAATGGGGATTGAGACTGTGAGCCCCACGTGGGACAACCTGATTCCCCTGTGTCTACCCCAGCGCTTAGAACGGTGCTCGGCACATAGTAAGCGTTTCAATCTCCAAGGGCTCCTTCCCCTCTGCCTTCAAACACGCCCACGTCTCCCCCATCCTAAAAAAACCCGCTCTCGACCCCACTTCCCCCTCCAGTTATCGTCCTATCTCCCTACTACCCTTCCTTTCCAAAATCCTAGAACGAGTCGTCTACGATCGATGCCTAGAATTCCTTAACTCCCATTCTCTCCTAGACCCCCTCCGATCTGGCTTCCGTCCCCTCCGCTCTACCGAGACTGCTCTCTCTGAGGTCACCCGTGACCTCCTTCTTGCCAAATCCGATGGCTCCTACTCCATTCTGATCCTCCTCGACCTCTCTGCCGCCTTTGACACCGTCGACCGTCCCCTCCTCCTCCATACCTTATCTCACCTCGGCTTCACGGACTCCGTCCTCTCCCGGTTCTCCTCTCACCTCTCTGGCCGATCATTCTCGGTCTCCTTCGCCGGAGCCTCCTCCCCCTCCCATCCTTTAACCGTCGGAGTTCCTCGAGGGTCAGTTCTCGGCCCTCTTCTGTTCTCCATTTACACTCACTCCCTCGGTGAACTCATCCGCTCTCACGGCTTCGACTACCATCTCTACGCAGACGACACGCGGATCTACATCTCCGCCCCCGTCCTCTCCCCCTCCCTTCGGGCTCGCATCTCCTCCCGCCTCCGGGACGTCTCCACCTGGATGTCGGCCCGCCGCCTAAAACTCAACGTGAGCGAGACCGAGCTCCTCATCTTCCCTCCCAAACCCGGTCCTCTCCCGGACTTCCCTATCACCGTGGACGGCGCGACCGTCCTTCCCGTCTCTCGGGCCCACGATCTCGGTGTCATCCTCGACTCGTCCCTCTCGTTCACCCCACGCGTCCTATCCGTTACCGAGACCTGCCGGTCTCACCTCTACGATATCGCCAAGATCCGCCCTTTCCCCTCCACCCAGACGGCTACCTTACCGTTACGGGCTCTCGTTATATCCCGGCTAGACTACCGTGTCGGCCTTCTCTCTGACCTCCCTTCCTCCTCTCTCGCCCCGCTCCGGGTCTATTCTTCACTCCGCTGCCCGGCTCATCTTGATTCTATTTAGTTGCCATTGTTTTTACGAGATGTTCTTCCTCTTGACGCTGTTTAGTGCCATTGTTCTCGTCTGTCCGTCTCCCCCGATCAGACTGTAAGCCCGTCAAACGGCAGGGACTGTCTCTATCTGTTGCCGACTTGTTCATCCCAAGCGCTTAGTACAGTGCTCTGCACATAGTAAGCGCTCAATAAATACTATTGAATCTTCCTGCAGAAACCATCTGGGCATGTCACTCCCCTTCTTAAACACCTCCAGTGGTTGCCTATCGACCTCCGCTCCAAACAAAAACTCCTCACTCTAGGCTTCGAGGCTCTCCATCACCTCGCCCCTTCCTACCTCTCCTCCCTTCTCTCTTTCTACCGCCCACCCCGCACGCTCCGCTCCTCCGCCGCCCACCTCCTCGCCGTCCCTCGGTCTCGCCCATCCCGCCGACGACCCCCGGGTCACGTCCTCCCGCGGTCCCGGAACGCCCTCCCTCCTCACCTCCGCCAAACCGATTCTCTTTCCCTCTTCAAAACCCTACTTAAAATTCACCTCCTCCAAGAGGCCTTCCCAGACTGAGCTCCTCTTCCCCCTCTACTCCCTCTGCCATCCCCCCTTTACCTCTCCGCAGCTAAAGCCTCATTTTCCCCTTTTCCCTCCGCTCCTCCACCTCTCCCTTCGCATCCCCACGGCACCGTACTCGTCCGCTCGACTGTATATATTTTCGTTACCCTATTTATTTTGTTAATGAATTGTACATCGCCTCGATTCTATTTAGTCGCCATCGGTTTTTACGAGATGTTCTTCCCCTCGACGCTGTTTAGTGCCATCGTTCTCGTCCGCCCGTCTCCCCCGATCAGACCGTAAGCCCGTCAAACGGCAGGGACCGTCTCTATCTGTTGCCGACTTGTTCATCCCAAGCGCTTAGTACAGTGCTCTGCACATAGTAAGCGCTCAATAAATACTATTGAATGAATTGAATGAACAGATACCAACATTATTATTATTAATATGCCTTGTGTCTGCTGTGCGACCTTGGGCAGTCGCTTCACTTCTCTGTGCCTCAGTTACCTCATCTGTAAAATGGGGATTGAGACTGTGAGCCTGACATGGGACGGGGACCGTCTCCAGCTTGATTTGCTTGTATCCACCCCAGCACTTAGCACAGTGCCTGGCACATAGTAAGCGTTTAGCCAATACCACGATTATTAGCATCCAGTAAATACCAGTGATTATGATACCCTATAGTTTTCCCCTACCCGTAATTTATTTTTTGTCTCCCCCCCGCCTTGACTGTAATGTTCTTGGGGACAGGAATAAAAATAATACTTATGGAATTTCTTAAGCACTTACTATGTGCCAGGCACTGTACTAAACGCTGGGTGGGGGGGGGGAATACAAGCAAATCGGGTTGGACACAGTCTCTGTCCCACACGGGGCTCACAGTCTCCTTCCCCATTTTACAGACGAGGTGACAGAGGCACGGAAAAGTGAAGTGACCTGCCTAAGGTCACGCGGCAGACAGGTGGTAGAGCTGGGATTAGAACCCAAGACCTTCTGACTCCCTGGCCCGAGCTCCATTCACTAGGTGATGCTGCTTCCCTGCAGTCGAAGAAACATGCCTACTGATAATGTTGGTATTTGCTAAGCGCTTACTATGTGCCGAGCACTGTTCTAAGCGCTGGGGTAGATACAGGGGAATCGGGTCGTCCCACGTGAGGCTCACAGTCTTCATCCCCATTTTACAGATGAGGTCACTGAGGCACCGGGAAGTGAAGTGACTTGCCCACAGTCCCACAACTGACGAGTGGCCGAGCCGGGATTCGAACCCATGACCTCTGACTCCCAAGCCCGGGCTCTTTCCACTGAGCCACGCTACTACTCTCCTAGAGCACTGCAAAGGGTAGGGGTTCAGTTAGCACTTTTGTACATATCTATCGATTATATAATCATTCATTTCCATTAACGACTGTCTCCCCCTCTCAACCATAAGCAGCGTGGCTCAGTGGAAAGAGCCCGGGCTTGGGAGTCAGAGGTCATGGGTTCGAATCCCGACTCCGCCACTTGTCAGCTGTGTGACTGAGGGCAAGTCACTTTACTGTTTGGTGCCTCGGTGACCTCATCTGTAAAATGGGGATGAAGACTGCGAGCCCCACGAGGGACAACCCGATTCCCCCGTATCTCCCCCAGCGCTTAGGACAGTGCTCCGCACATAGTAAGCGCTTAACAAACGCCAACATCATTACGATTATTATAAGCTTGTTGTGGGCAAGGAACACGTCTAACAAAGCCGTTGTACTGTACTCTTCCCAAGTGCTTAGTGTAGTGTTCTGCCCACAGGAAGTGCTCAATAAATGACACTGATCGATTGCGATCTCTCAGTTTTAACTGATCAGATCCGTTCTGAACGACGGCACAGACACCAGCTTCGGGTTCCTGGGTAGCAAAAGCATTTTTGCCATTGACACCCCTGCCTAGGGTCCCAATCTACTCATTTCCGCTCAGCTAATGTGCTGATTGCCCTTTATCTATATTATTCGTCGGTCCTTATTGGCTAACAAGCTGGGAACAGTCTGAGAGAGGGCCGGTATCCCTTTCCCTGGCAGTGGTTCTAGTAAATAATGGGGCGAGCCTACTGATGATAGGGTTGTAAACAAACTGGCCTTCTCTGAAGCCGGCTGGCTTCAATTTGACGGGACCTTTTTATCCACAGCACTTCCCCGGGGGCTTGAGTTGGGGGCCGGAGGGAATAGCAGTGACAGGGCCTGACGCGGAGAACTCTGTCGGGTCGATGTTCTCGTTCCTCAAGTCCGGGACTGGTGGTCTGAAGCTCCCCAAACTCCCCAGGGCAATCCTTGTCGATGCTTGTTTAGTACCGTAGGTGTTCTCAGGCCAGAAGAGACGCTGGACGGAAAAGGATTCTTTCCACTGAAAGATTTTCCCCGAAACAGATGTCCTGGGCGGCCCGGGACAGTGATTCAACATTCAAGGATCGGAATCGACAGCATCCAGGAACCGTGGAGACCGAAAAAGTGTATTAACTGCCTGTTTTCTTCAGGCAGTTGCTGTTTGGAGACAGTCTCTGTCTTAAAAAGGACTGCAGGGTGAATGAAGGCAGGCAGGAAAATATTATGTCTCTCTCTCTAAATGAAATTTGGCCAAGACAATCTTTTTATTCTTTCATTCATTCATTCGATAGTATTTACTGAGCGCTTACTATGTGCAGAGCACTGTACTAAGCGCTTGGAATGAACAAGTCGACAATAGACTTATTCTTATATGATTCTTATATAATTATATATATTATTCTTATATGATATATTATTCGTATATAATAACAATAATGTTGGTATTTGTTAAGCGCTTCCTAGGCGCAGAGCACTGTTCTAAGCACTGGGGTAGATACAGGGTGATCAGGTCGTCCCACGTGAGGCTCACAGTCTTCATCCCCATTTTACAGATGAGGGAACTGAGGCACAGAGGAGTTAAGTTCAGAGAAGCAGCGTGGCTCAGTGGAAAGAGCACGGGCTTTGGAGTCAGAGGTCATGGGTTCGGATCCCGGCTCTGCCCCTTGGCAGCTGTGGGACTGTGGGCAGGTCACTTCACTTCTCTGGGCCTCAGTTACCTCATCTGCAAAATGGGGATTAAGACTGAGAGCCCCACGTGGGACAACCTGATTCCCCTGTGTCTACCCCAGCGCTTAGAACAGTGCTCTGCACATAGTAAGCGCTTAACAGATACCAGCATTATTATGAAGTGACTCGCCCACGGTCCCACAGCTGACAAGTGGCAGAGCCGGGAGTCGAACCCATGACTCTGACACCGAAGCCCAGGCTCTTTCCACTGAGCCACGCGTATGTCTGTCTCCCGTCGTCCCCCCCCCCCCCTTTTTTTTAAATTTTTAGATTGTGAGCCCCCTGAAGGTCAGGAACTCTGCCTAATTCCCACCTTTCCCAGCACTTAGTCCAGAGCCCTGCACGTGATAAGCACTTGATAAATATTGGTGCAACTCTCGATCAGTCGACCATAGCTACTTACTGAGTGCTTCCTGTGTTCAGGGCATCCCTCCCAAGCCCTAGGAAGAGTCCAAAACGAAGGAGTTGGTAGGGACAGTCCCTGCCCTCAAGGAGTTGACAGTCTAGAGAGGAGCTTACTACAGCCCTCCCTTCCCTTCCCTATGCGGACAGGGCCAAAGAATCCCCCACTTCTCCTTCCCCTTGTCCTCCTCCACGCCTTCGTCTTCCTCCATATTCTCCAGGGAAGCTCAAGTGCCCGGTCCTGTCAACTCTGGGACGGGGGGACCGGGCAGAGGTGAGAGCAGACGCACTACGCGCGGCTCAGCGGAAGGAGCCTGGGCTTCGGGGTCAGAGGTCACGGGTTCGACTCCCGCCTCTGCCACTTGTCAGCTGTGCGACTGTGGGCGAGTCCCTTCACTTCTCTGGGCCTCAGTTCCCTCATCTGTAAAACGGGGATTAACCGTGAGCCTCACGTGGGACAATCTGATTAGCGCTTAGAACAGTGCCCTGCACCCAGCAAGCGCTTAACAGATACCGACATTATTATCATTACTGCTTGTCAGGAAGTCTCGGATGGCCTCTGGCAACCAGAGTTTCCCTCTGCTTCCGGCCTCCAAACAGGAATTCCAGCCAGGGGCTCTGAAGGAGGCCAGCTCTTTCAACAGGTTCATTAAGCTGCGGGTGCGAGAAATACAGGGGACATTGAGGAAAGGGAATGGCTCTCTGCACTTCCGGAGGGAGGCTCCCGGCCAGCCTCGGGTTCAAGGGCCGACGCCGATTCGCTTCCTCGGTAATAATCATAATTGAGGTATTTGTTAAGCACTCACTATGTGCCAAGCACTGATCTAAGCGCTGGGGTAGATACAGCGTAGTCAGGTCTGAGAAGCAGCGTGGCTCAGTGGAAAGAGCCTGGGCTTCGGAGTCAGGGGTCACGGGTTCGACTCCCGGCTCTGCCGCTTGTCAGCTGTGTGACCGTGGGCGAGTCACTTCACTTCTCTGGGCCTCAGTTACCTCCTCTGTCAAATGGGGATTAACTGTGAGCCTCGCGTGGGCCAAGTGGTTACCCAGTATCTACCCCAGCGCTTAGAACGGTGCTCCGCACATAGTAAGCGCTTAACAGATACCAACGTTATTATTATTATTATCATTAGGTCTGACACCATCCCTGTTCCACACGGGGCTCACAGTCTTAATCTCCATTTTACCGATGAGGTAACTGAAGACCAGAGAAGTGAAGTGACTTGCCCGGGGTCACACAGCAGGCAAGTGGCAGAGCTAGGATTAGAAGCCAGGTTCTTCTGACTCCCGGGCCCCAGCTTTGTCCGCTCGGCCTTGCGTGTCGCTTCTCTGTCTCCGGTGATGGCAGGTTAACTCCGGAACCCCGGGATTTGGGGAGCAGTTGGAGGGGGGGGGGGCTCTCTGCCGGGCCGGTCGGCTCCGGAAGGAGCGGGATGTGGAGCAGAGCTCCCTCTCCCCTCCTGCTCAGCTCTGGTGGAAAAGGGAGGTCTCATCCACCTCCCGCAACGACTCCCTGCCACCGGGCACCATCATGCCACTCGTTTACCTTGAAGTCATGCTCTGAATTTTAGGGACAGCAAACCCTGAATAATAATAATAATAATAACAATAATACATGTGGTATTTAGTAATAACAGTAATGTTGGTATTTGTTAAGCGCTTACTGTGTGCCGAGCACTGTTCTAAGCCCGGGGTAGATACAGGGTTAATCGGGTTGTCCCACGTGAGGCTCACAGTTAATCCCCATTTTCCAGATGAGGGAACCGAGGCACAGAGAAGTTAAGTGACTCGCCCAAAGTCACACAGCTGACAAGTGGCAGAGCCGGGATTCGAACGCATGACCTCTGACTCCCAAGCCCGGGCTCTTTCCACTGAGCCGCGCTGCTTCGTTAAGTGCTTACGACGCGCCAAGCGCCGGTCGAAGCTCTAGGGTAGATACAAGGTATACAGGTCGGACACCGTCCCTGTCCCGCGTAGGGCTCACAGACATAAATCCCATTTGGGAGGTGGGATGACTGAGGCACAGAGAAGTCAGCTGACTGGCAGAGAAGTGACTTTAGGCTTGAATATGGAGAATATCAGCCTTGGATCTAGTTCCAAGAGGAGGGAAAAACTGACTGCTACGAGGAACCGTAATAATAATCTCACTTAAGTGTTTACTATGTGCCAGGCACTGCACTAAACGCTAAGGTAGATACAAGATAATCAGGTGGGACGCTGTCCCTGCTCCACATGGGGCTCACAGGCTAAGTAGGAGGGGCACCAGGCATGAGATCCCTATTTTACAGATGAGGAAACCGAGGCACAGAGAAGTTGCGGAGCCAGGATTAGAACTCAGGTCTTCTGACTCCCGGGCCCGGGCTCCTTCCGCCAGGCCAAATCTCCCTGGCAATCCCTTGCTTCTGGCCTACCCTCCTGCCTGGAATTCCTTCCCCTTCACAGCTGGCAGACGACTGCTCTTCCCATCTTCCAAGTCATTCTAAAATTGCATCTCCTCCAGGAGGCCATCCCCGATTAACCCTCATCACTCCCCCTCCTATTACCACTTCAGCACTTCGAATAATAATGATATTGGTATTTGTTAAGCGCTTACTACGTGCAGAGCACCGTTCTAAGCGCTGGGGGAGATACAGGGTGATCAGGTCGTCCCACGTGGGGCTCCCAGTTAATCCCCATTTGACAGATGAGGTCACTGAGGCACAGAGAAGTGAAGCGACTTGCCCGCAGTCACACAGCTGACAAGTGGCAGAGCCGGGAGTCGAACCCATGGCCTCTGACTGACTGAGGGTGCGAGGGTACTCATCTTTTCTCCTGCCCAAGATAGTACTTAGCAGTTTTTTAAACTCTCTTACTGCCTCCTGCTTGTAATTTATTTCGGCGCCTGTCTGCACAGCTATTCATTCATTCATTCATTCATTCATTCATTCATAGTTACTGAGCACTTAGCAGCGTGGCTCAGTGGAAAGAGTGCGGGTTTGGGAGTCAGAGGTCATGGGGTCGAATCCCAGCTCTGCCACTTGTCAGATGGGTGACCGTGGACAAGTCATTTAACTTCTCTGTGCCTCCGTGACCTCATCTGTAAAATGGGGATGAAGACTGTGAGCCGCACGTGGGACAACCCATCGCCCGGTATCACCCCCAGCGCTTAGAACGGTGCTCTCCACATAGTCAGCGCTTAACAAATACCAACATTATTAGAGAAGCGGCGTGACTCAGTGGAAAGAGCCCGGGCTGAGGGGAGTCGGAGGTCACGGGTTTGAATCCCGGCTCTGCCGCTTGTCAGCTGTGTGACCGTGGGCAGGTCGCTTCACTTCTCGGTGCCTCGGTTCCCTCATCTGTAAAATGGGGGTGAAAGCCGTGAGCCCCACGTGGGACGGTCTGATTACCCTGTATCTCCCCTAGCTCTTAGACTAGCGCTCTGCACGTAGTAACTGCTTAACAGACACCAACATTATATGACTGTGTGCAGAGCACTGTACTAAGCCCTTGGAAAGTACAATTCAGCAGCAGATACAGTCCCTACCTAACAACGGGCTTGTCGGCCCAGAGATTCTACTGCATTCTCGCAAGTGCTCAGTGCAGTGCTTGACACCCAGTAAGGTAGATAGATATTATTATTTGATTAATTTTTGGTTTACCTTTTACACTTGAGTATAAGGAGGTGGGGAATTCAACTTCCTAATTCCATCGATCGGTGGCATTTATTGAATGCTTACCAATTACGGAGCCGTGTACTCAGCCCCGGGGTGAGTCCAAAACAACGGAGTTGGTGGATAATATGTTCCCTGCCCAAAGGGAGCTTACAGACCGCGGCGGAGACGGCCCCTAATGTAAATTATGGCTGTGTCCGTAAGTGCCGTGGGGCTGAGGGTGGAATGAATATCAAGTGCTTAAGGGGCCCAGATCCAAGTGCACAGGGAAGGCAGAAGGGAGAGGGAATAGGGGAAATGAGGGCTTAGATGGAGAAGGCCTCTTGGAGGAAATTCGATTTTTATAAGGCTTCGACGGTGGGGAGAGCGGCGGTCTGGAAAACACAATTTAGGGTGTCCCCGACTTCCCTTTGCCCCAAGCACCTAGTAGAGCCGTCCGCTTGGCCACCGACTCCCAGTTGGCAGTGAGGAGCGAGCAGAGAGCCCTCCAGAAAAATGACTTCACTCCATGGTAGCCAGATGTAAAGAAGACTATCATCACCGCAAGAGCGAGTACCCTTTTAAACCTCCCTCCCTCCTTCCTTTCCTTCCTCCCTTCATCCGGGAGACCTCAACCCTGCTTTAAACAGGTTTGACTCCCCCCCGGCTAAAAGAAGAGTTTGGGAAGGGAGGATTCTTGTACCGTCACAGGCCTCCGCTTCTGGCAGCTTTCAATAGAAGGGTAGACAAAACCAGATTTTTTTTTTTTTTCTTATCTTGGCAGGTCTTGCTTGGATTCTGCACACATCAAAGGAGGCAGTCCTGGGGGATTGGAGACGGTAGATATTCCCCCTCCGGTCACATTAGGCCCTTCTGATCCTGGAGCTGCAGGAGTGTGAAAAGAGGGAAGCGGATTGGCAGTGGGAGAACAGCCAACTCCTTTTCCCTGTGATGGCTAACGGCCCTCTGTGGAGGGGCAGGAGAAGTCAGAGAAATCAGCTTGCTTGTTTTCCTGCTCCAGGAAAATATGCCAAAGCTTCTCTCCACTGAGAGGCCGTTTCCACCAGCCCCTTGGCGGAGCATACTAATAATAATAATTTATGAAGTGCTCACTGAAGGAAATAGGTGTCTAGGCGGTGCTGACAGGACACGTTTGTGTTTTAGGATTCCACTGCTCCGATAAGACACGGGTGGCTCCTTCCCTCGGTACAAGATGAAAGCCGCGAGGCTTTTGGCTCCGGTGGGTCGGCCCGGCCGGAGGGCTCAGGATCGGCGGGGGAGGCAAGCGGCTACCCTGTCTCTTGAGGGACGAATTGAAAGGGAATCCGACTTCACTAAATGCTTTCTGTGGGGGCAGAGCGGCCAGGAGAAGGTTTAACCTGAAGCTGACAGAATACGCGTCCTGTTCCTTTCCAGCCTCAGGATCCAGGGCAGGGCGGGGGCTCCTTCCGGATTCTCTTTGCGGAGAGGGGCTTCTGATAATAATAACGCTGGTATTCGTTAAGCGCTTACTAGGTGCCGAGCACTGTTCTAAGCGCTGGGGGGAGACACAGGGTACTCGGGTTGTCCCACGTGGGGCTCACACACTTTTAATCCCCATTTTCCAGATGAGGGAACCGAGGCACAGAGAAGTGAAGTGACTCGCCCCCAGTCACACAGCTGACAAGTGGCAGAGCCGGGAGTCGAACTCAGGACCTCTGAGTCCGAAGCCCAGGCTCTTTCCACTGAGCCGCGCCGCTTCTCCGTGGCTTCTGTGACCACCGGGAAACCAAGAGCCACTCAGAGGCCTGGACCCATCCCTGCTTGCCTTCCGCTAGACTGTAAGCTCCTTGAGGGCGGGGATCATGCTCTCGGGTACTCAGTATAGTACTCTGCACGCTGTACAAGCACAGTAAATACCGCTGATTGATCGTTGTGGCCGCCTGTTGCGTTGGGGTGGGCGGGGGGGGCTGCCTCAGCCCCACATAAGCCCCAGACGGGCTTTCCCACACAAATCGAAGTGTGTCATCACCCCTCCTCCCCCCTTCCAGTTCCAGGAGGAGATGGGGAGCATCGGGATCAGGGTGATCGTCTTAATCGTACGAATGCAGCAAGTTCCTTCCACGATCACGGCCATTTGAAGGTATGTAAGGGAAGTCTCCGAGGCCGTGGTCGCGTTCTTGGAGAGTATCATGGTATGGGAAGACAGCACTATCGTCACCGTCGATTCAGTGAGAAATAATGGGCTAAGGGACGGAAGGTACCACCAGGATGGACATTTTTCAATAGCGATTTCCATATTTTTATGTTCAACGCTAGTAGAATTCATTCAATTGTATTTAAGCCAACCCAGCATGGCTTAGTGCATAGACCTTGGGCCCTGGAGTCAGAAGGTCATGGATTCTAATACCGGCTCCGCCACTTATCAGCCGTGTGATTTTGGATGAGTCACTGAACTTCTCTGCGCCTCAGTTCCCTCATCTGGAAAATGGGGATTAAGACTGTGAGCCCCACGTGGGACATCCTCATTACCCTGTACCTACCCCAGCACTTAGAACAGTGCTTGGCACTTAGTAAATGCTTAACAGATTCCATAATTATTATTATTATCATAATCCCATCTCTGCCACTTGTCTGCTGTGTGTACAGTGCCTGCGCATAGTAAACACTCAATTAATCCCACTGATTGATTGATTGATTGATGGACTGATTAATATTTGTTACATGCTTATTGTATGCCAGGAACTTTACTAAGAGCTGGGGTAGATACAAGCTAATCAGGTTGAACGCGGTCCATGTCCCATGTGGGGTTCACAGTCTTAATCTCCATTTTACAGGTGAAGTAACTGAGGTAGAGGGAAGTTAAGTGACTTAATCAAAGTCACACAGCAGACAAGTGGCAGAGCCGGGATTAGAAACCAGGTCCTCTGCCTCGCAGGTCTCTGGGTCTTTCCACTAGGTCATGTGGCTTCTCTCAGGACACAAACTGATGCCAGTCTGAAGCCAGTGCCCCGTGAACATCCGCGCAGACATGTTGGAAATGTTTATAATGCCAAATGCGGCCAGTGGACATTACATCGGTCAGCCCAAAAGGTAGCAAGTGCCTCTAATCTGCTTCGAGGCATCTAATAATGTTGGTATTTGTTAAGCGCTTACTATGTGCAGAGCACTGGTCTAAGTGCCGGGGGTGATACAGGGTGATCGGGTTGGTCCCACGTGAGGCTCACAGTCTTAATCCCCATTTGACAGATGAGGTCACTGAGGCGCAGAGAAGTGAAGTGACTTGCCCCCGGTCACCCAGCCGACAAGTGGCAGAGCCGGGATTCGAACCCATGACCTCCGACTCCCAAGCCCGGGCTCTTTCCACTGAGCCACGCTGCTTCTCTATGTGTTACGGGTACCAAAGGAGCAACGCGGCCTAATGCAAAGAGGACAGGCCTGTGAGTCAAGGGTCCCGAGTTCTGGCCTCGGCTCTGCCAGTTCATTCATTCATTTGTATTTACTGAGCACTTACTGTGTGCAGAGCGCTATACTAAGTACTTGGAACAGTACAACAATTTAACCATAAACAGACACGTTCCCTGCCCGCAGGGAGTTTACGGTCTCGGGCTGGGGAAAACAGACATCAATACAAATAGATAAATTATAGATATAATAATGTTGGTATTTGTCAAGTGCTCACCATGTGCAGAGCACTGTTCTAAGCGCTGGGGTAGATACAGGATAATCAGGTTGTCCCACGTGGGGCTCACAGTCTTAATCCCCATTTTCCAGATGAGGGAACTGAGGCACAGAGAAGTGAAGTGACTTGCCCACAGTCACACAGCTGACAGGTGGCAGAGCCGGGATTCATTCATTCATGCATTCAATAGTATTTATTGAGCGCTCACTATGTGCAGAGCACTGTACTAAGCGCTTGGAATGGACAAGTCGGTCACAGATAGAGACAGTCCCTGCCCTTTGACGGGTTTACGGTCCAATCGCGGGAGACGGACAGACAAGAACAATAGCAATAAATAGAATCAAGGGGATGAACCCATGACCTCTGACTCCCAAGCCCGGGCTCTTTCCACTGAGCCACGCTGCTTCTCATATAATAATAAGGTTGGTATTTGTTAAGCGCTTACTATGTGCAGAACACCGTTCTAAGCGCTGGGGTAGACACAGGGGAATCAGCTCACAGTCTTCATCCCCATTTTACAGATGAGGTCACTGAGGCACCGAGAAGGGAAGTGACTCGCCCACGGTCACACAGCTGACAAGGGGCAGAGCCGGGATTCGAACTCATGATATCTCTGACCCCCAAAGCCCGTGCTCTTTCCACTGAGCCACGCTGCTTCTCACATATACACATATACATATGTACATACACGTATGGTTATAGATAGGTACATAGTGCTGTGGCGCCGGGAGGAGGGAAGAGTCATGGGAGCAAGAGAGGGTGACACAGAAGGGAGGGGGAGAATAGGAAAGGAGGGGCTTTCATGGAGGAGACTTTCCTTCAACGAGGCTTTGAAGGAGAGGAGAGAAACTGTCATATTTGAGGAGGAAGGGCGTTCCAGGCCAGAGGCGGGACGTGGGTGGGGAGTCGGCGGCCAGATAGGCAAAATGGAGACAGAGTGAGAAAATTAGCATCAGAGGAGCCAAGTGAGAGGTTTTTGTTTGATGAGGAGCTGGAGGGGCGACCAGTGGAGCTTTTTGAGGAGCGGGGTGACGTGTCCTTGAACGTTTCTGTAGAAAAATGACCCAGGCAGCAGAGTGACACTTGGACTGGAGTGAGAGAGACAAGAGGCTGGGAGGTCAGCAAGGAGGCCGGCGCGGTGATCCAGGCCGGCTAGGATGAGCGATTGTATTAACGGGGTAGCAGCTGGATAGAGAGGAAAGGGGAGATTTTAGCGATGCCTGTGAAGCTGGGACCGACGGGATTTAGTGATGGATTGGATATGTGGATTGAAGGAGAGGGACAACACCAAGGTTGTGAGAAGGAAGGCTGGTGGTGCCCGATGCCTGCTGTGTGACCTCGGGCAAGTCACTTAGCTTCTCCGTGCCTCAGCTTCATCGTCTGTAAGATGGGAATTCGATACCTGTCCTCCCTCCCGCTTGGACCGTGAGCCCCGTGCGGGACCGGGACTGTGCCCGACCTGATTCACTTGTATCGAACCCAGCGCTCAGGACAGTGTTGGACACAGTAGTAAGTACTTAATAAATACAACAATAATAATGATAACAACAATGATAGTAATAAATAGAACGGTGCCTGGCACGTAGTAAGTGCTTAACGAATACCATCAAAAATAAAAATGGAAGAACCGATAGAGCACTGTGCAGCATAAATCTCTTTAGATTTCTCAGAAAGACTAGTGCAAGCAATTCATCACGTATAATGAGCGCTTGCTAGGTGCAGAGCCCTCTACTACTCTCTCTAAGGTCACCCGTGACCTCCTTCTTGCCAAATCCGATGGCTCCTACTCCATTCTGATCCTCCTCGACCTCTCAGCTGCCTTTGACACTGTCGACCGTCCCCTCCTCCTCCACACCTTATCTCACCTCGGCTTCACGGACTCGTCCTCACCGGTTCTCCTCTCATCTCTCTGGCCGGTCATTCTCGGTCTCCTTCGCGGGCGCCTCCTCCCCCTCCCATCCTTTAACCGTCGGAGTTCCTCAAGGGTCAGTTCTCGGCCCTCTTCTGTTCTCCATTTACACTCACTCCCTCGGTGAACTCATCCGCTCTCACGGCTTCGACTACCATCTCTACGCAGACGACACGCGGATCTACATCTCCGCCCCCGTCCTCTCCCCCTCCCTTCGGGCTCGCATCTCCTCCCGCCTCCGGGACGTCTCCACCTGGATGTCGGCCCGCCGCCTAAAACTCAACGTGAGCGAGACCGAGCTCCTCATCTTCCCTCCCAAACCCGGTCCTCTCCCGGACTTCCCTATCACCGTGGACGGCGCGACCATCCTTCCCGTCTCTCGGGCCCGCGATCTCGGTGTCATCTTTGACTCGTGTCTCTCGTTCACCCCACACATCCTATCCGTTACCGAGACCTGCCGGTCTCACCTTTACAATATCGCCAAGATCCGCCCTTTCCTATCCACCCAGACGGCTACTTTACCGCTACGGGCTCTCGTTATATCCCGGCTAGACTACCGTGTCGGCCTTCTCTCTGATCTCCCTTCCTCCCCTCTCGCCCCGCTCCGGTCTATTCTTCACTCCGCCGCCCGGCTCATCTTCCCGCAGAAACGCTCTGGGCATGTCACTCCCCTTCTTAAACACCTCCAGTGGTTGCCTATCGACCTCCGCTCCAAACAAAAACTCCTCACTCTAGGCTTCGAGGCTCTCCGTCACCTCGCCCCTTCCTACCTCTCCTCCCTTCTCTCTCTCTACCGCCCACCCCGCACGCTCCGCTCCTCCGCCGCCCACCTCCTCGCCGTCCCTCGGTCTCGCCCGTCCCACCGTCGACCCCTGGCCCACGTCCTCCCGTGGTCCCGGAACGCCCTCCCTCCTCACCTCAGAAGATCTAATTCTCTTCCCCTCTTCAAATCCCTACTTAAAACTCACCTCCTCCAAGAGGCCTTCCCAGACTGAGCTCCCCCCCTTTTCCCTCTACTCCCTCTGCCACCCCCCCCTTCACCTCTCCGCAGCTAAACCCTCTTCTCCCCCCTTTCCCTCTCCTCCTTCCCCTCTCCCGTCCCACCCCCTCAGCACTGTACTCGTCTGCTCGACTGTATATATCTTTATCACCCTATTTATTTTGTTTATTTTGTTTAGTGAGATGTACATCACCCCGATTCTATTTAGTTGCCATTGTTTTTATAAGATGTTCTTCCCCTCGACTCTATTTATTGCCATTGTTCTCGTCTGCCCGTCTCCCCCGATTAGACTGTAAGCCCGTCAAAGGGCAGGGACTGTCTCTATCTGTTGCCAATTGGTACATTCCAAGCGCTTAGTACAGTGCTCTGCACATAGTAAGCGCTCAATAAATACTATTGAATGAATGAATGAATGAATGAATGAATACTAAGCATTTGGGAAAGTATAAGAGAACTAGCAGTCACATTTCCTGCCCATAATGTGTTTGCAGTCCAGAGGGAGAGACAGAAACAAATAGCAGACACTCAAAGTTACAGCCAGCCTGAGGGACAGCTACTGCCGAAGGTAGAACATATATGACTAATATTTACTAATATTCATTCATTCAATAGTATTTATTGAGCGCTTACTATGTGCAGAGCACTGTACTAAGCGCTTGGAATGCACAGATCGGTACCAGATAGAGACAGTCCCTGCCCTCTGACGCGCTTACAGTCTAATCGGGGGAGACGGACCGACAGAAGTATTAGTATAGTAATATTAGTAAATATTACTCGGTGAAGGGCAAAGTCACTGTTGAGTTCACATGCTTTTCAGAAACAGATCTTTCTGCAACTAATGTTCCCTAAGGATCTACGCAATTAAGGCTTGTTATCTTAAAAATATGTGATCCTCTCTGGCTAAACCCTGCAAATCACAAACACTCCCTCCCTGAGGGCGGGAACCTCACCCAGCTATTTGATTTCCTGGATTTCCAACCCTTTTATCACTCGTACTTCTGAACCGTGTTTGTTCCTGTTTCCAAGACAATTCCTTTTCTGAAGATTCGAGGGCAAAAAACGGAGTGGCTTTATTACTTTCCCGAGAGCAAATTCTCCTTCATCAAGAAAAGAGAGAAATGAAGTAAAATCTTCTGTAGGGGAAATGTTGAGTTTAAGGAGCAAAGGCAGCTGGAATCGGTGGCTTCCTTGCTCGCTTTCAGTTGTCAGAGAACAGGCTGTAGCTGTGGCTCCTTTCTTCATCTTCCTGGCAAAATTTCCCCAAAGGGGAGAGGTCGGCGATTCTCCACGACTTCGGTCTTTCCCGAGCAAGGACGTGAACTTTACCGATTCTTACACGTAATTATGAAGAGTTATTCGATGATCCCGGGTGAACTCGACTTCCTTTCATCCAAAAGAGAAAGAAAAATAATTCCCTTGGTCCTGAGAAAGAATGCACTGTGATTCGGGCCAGCTCTCAATGGGTGGGTTTATAATTTGTGAATCGTTTTGCAGCACTGTTCTTGACGGGGCGCATTCCTCCCAGAGAAGTTGCTTACGTGACTATTTTTGAGTAGCCGGGCGCTCGGGCCGTTGACGTCTCTCTTTGGAGAAGCAGCGTGGCTCAGTGGAAAGAGCACGGGCTTGGGAGCCAGAGGTCATGGGTTCGAATCCCAGCTCGGCCACTTGTCGGCCGTGTGGCTGTGGGCAAGTCACTTCACTTCTCTGTGCTTCGGTTCCCTCATCTGTAAAATGGGGCTGAAGATTGTGAGCCTCATGTGGGACAACCTGATTACCTTGTATACCCCAGCGCTTAGAACGGTGCTCTGCACATAGTAAGCGCTTAACCGATACCAACATTATTATTATTATTTCCCTGGGGAAGCGGGGACGAGGGTTTAGAGCAGAGACCAGAGTCTGGACGGTCCAGGTCCCTCACAGGATTCCAGATGGCAGGCGGCTTGATGGTCTCTTCCCTCTATCACCCCCACCTGCCACTTCAGCTCTTTTATAATGATGTTGGTATTTGTTAAGCGCTTACTATGTGCAGAGCACTGTTCTAAGCGCTGGGGGAGATACAGGGGAATCAGGTTGTCCCTCGTGAGGCTCACAGTCTTCATCTCCATTTTACAGATGAGGTCCCCGAGGCACAGAGAAGTGAAGCGACTCGCCCGCAGTCACCCAGCTGACAAGCGGCAGAGCCGGGAGTCGAACCCATGACCTCTGACTCCCAAGCCCGGGCTCTTTCCACTGAGCCAAGCTGCTTACCGTACACTTTTATGCCACTTAAGCACTTGGGTACTCCTGCTTCATCTCCCGCTGCTGTGACACTGATGTACACGGGCTCTACGGTTGTTTCTTGTCTCGTCTTATGCCGTCGAGTCATTTCCGACTCCGTGGACCCATCTCTCCCAGAACGCGACACCTCCGTCTGCCATCCTTCCGGTAGTGAATCCATAGAGTTTTCTCGGTAAAAATACACAAGTGGTTTACCACTCCTTTCATCCGTGTAGTCAACGTGGAGAGAAGCAGCGTGGCTCAGTGGAAAGAGCCCGCGCTTCGGAGTCAGAGGTCATGGGTTCGACTCCCGGCTCTGCCGCTTGTCAGCTGTGTGACCGTGCGCAAGTCGCTTCACTTGTCTGTGCCTCAGTTACCTCATCTGTCAAATGGGGATTAACTGTGAGCCTCACGTGGGACGACCTGATTACCCTGAATCTCCCCCAGCGCTTAGAACGGTGCTCTGCACAGAGTAAGCGCTTAACAAATACCAACATCGTTATTATTAAACCTGAGTCTCCACCCTCGATTCTCTCCCAGGCCGCTGCTGCCCGGCACAGGTGAGTTTTGACTTGTAGCAGGTTGCCTTCCACTTACCAGCCGCTGCCCAAGCTAGGAATGGAATGGATAGGCCTCTTCGTGACTCTCCCTCCCAGAGCAAGTCACTTTACTTCTCGGTGCCTCGGTTACCTCATCTGTAAAATGGGGATTAAGCCTGTGAGCCCCACGTGGGACAACCTGATTCCCCTGTGTCTACCCCAGCGCTTAGAACGGTGCTCGGCACATAGTAAGCGCTTAACAAATACCAACACTAGAGTCAAGACTGGTAGAGTACTGGAAACTCTTCAGGTGTGACCCTGAGAGGGGGATGGTGTCCCCCCCAAAGACCTGAATATCCTATTAGTTTTTTTTGTATGCCAGCTATCCCTGCCCATCCCCCTCTCTGAACAGGCCCCGCATGGCCCTGCTCCACTCGTCCTGCTCCGATGACCTCTGCCTCTTCCTGTCAAAGAGATCATACAATAACACCGATAAAGCAGTCCCCACCCCTCTTCCTCCCTGTACTGTATCTTCTTGCCCAGGCTGCTTTCTTTCAGTTACACATATGTTCCTCTTCATCACAGAAGCCCGAACCCTCCCGTGCCCTAGGGTGCCCACTGACAGCCCTCACTGATCCTGGACTTCCAGTATCCTGCATTAAACCAGGAATGCCCCCTTTCCCTCTGCTCCTCCCCCTCTCCCTTCCCCTCAGCACTGTGCTCATTTGTATAGATTTTCATTACCCTATTTATTTTGCTAATGAGGTGTACATAATAATAATAATTATGGTCTTTGTATGGCACACAGGAAGTACTTAACAAATACCATCATTACTATTATTATTATTTTCCCAGCAGCTCCCAGTAAGCCAGTCCATAGGTGCAAAGGGGGATATCGCGGTAGTTTGTGACCACTGAGACGTCTCAGATTCCCGCTCTAGGCCCTCGATCACTCGGTCCATGTCGGATGCACCGAGGCGAAGCGCGTCAGCCGCGCCTCCCCTCCCAAAGCCAGGCCAAAGCCTTCCGTGCCAACTCTTGCATCTCTGCCTTTAGTTGAATAGCTGGGGCTTGAAGAGCATTTGGGTTGGATCGAGAAAACGATAAACAGCACCGAGCGCTAGAATTAGATGGCTTAAATCAAGTGGTTATTTTTAAAAAACCCCACCTGCTCTGGCCCACCCACATTTACCAGTTCCTTCTCCTCCTGCTCCTTGACCCTTTCCGGTGCTCCGGAGGTCATTCTTGACCCGACTTAAAGGTCAACTCTCTGGGGATCACAATTGCAGGGGGAGGGGACGCAGGGATCTCTTCTTAATCCCCGGGAATAACCAGAAGGAAAATAAAACGGGGGAGTTGCTGGGTGCTCATTACTCCTGGGCAACCTGGCACCATCGGCGGGGGCCTAGGATGGGACATTAGGTTCCCATGGACCTGACACCCCCCCCCCCCCCAAAGCCGCCCACCCTCCACCCCCGAGGACCTCACCTCACCTAACATAGAGGTCTCTTCAGGGGAATATCTCAGGTGTGTCCAGGGCAACAGAGGTGGCCAAGGCTGGTTGGTTTCCAGGCCTACGTTCTCCTGATTAGGAGATGCCATTCTTGGGAGCCCCAGCAGGAACCAAGGGAGTCTCCTTGATTTGCGCCGAAGAAATCTCTGAGGCAAACGTTGGTGGCCGGCAATCGCCCCAGCAGCACCGTCCTCCAAAGTCCCACCTTCAAGAACCCTCAGGAATGCTCCTGACTGATTTTCTTTAGACGGCCACGCGGCCCGACTTCCCATAGGCTGTCTCAGGCCTTGTACCGTATTTTCCTGTCAGCTTCCAAAAGTTATGAATCGAGGACATTTGGAAACATCCCGAACCTCATGCAATTCCTTGTAGTTTTTTTTGTTTGTTTTTTGGTTTGGTTTTGTATGATATTTGGTTAGCGCTTACCAGGTGCCAGCCACTGTACTAAGCCCTGGGGTAGACAACAGATAATTGGGTTGCCCTCCCTCCTCACCTCCGCCAAACCAATTCTCTTACCTCTTCAAAACCCTACTTAAAGCTCACCTCCTCCAAGAGGCCTTCCCAGACTGAGCTCCCCCCTTTTTTCCCTCTGCTCCCTCTACCCCCCTTCACCTCTCCGCAGCTAAACCCTCTTCTGCCCCCTTTCCCTCTGCTCCTCCCCCTCTCCCGTCCCCTCCCCTCAGCACCGTACTCGTCCGCTCGACTGTATATATCTTCATCACCCTATTTCTTTTGTTTAATGAGATGAACATCACCCTGATTCTATTTACTTTTAATGAGATGCTCCTCCCCTTGACTCTATCTATTGCCATTGTTCTTGTCCGTCTCCCCCGATTAGACCGTGCTCCCGTCAGAGGGCGGGGACTGTCTCTATCTGTTACCGATTTGTCCATTCCAAGCGCTTAGTACAGTGCTCTGCACATAGGAAGCGCTCAATAAATACGACCGAACGAATGAATGAATGAACAGAGTCCCTGTCCCACCTAGGACTCAAAGCCTTAATCCCCATTTTACAGATGAGGTAACCGAGGTGCAGAAATTCGTCTCTGTCCATGGTCACGCACCAAAGAAGTGGTGGAGCCGGGATTAGAACCCAGGTTCTTCTGACTCCCAGGCCCGTGCTCTATCCACTAGGCCATGCTGCTTCTCTTGTTCTTGGGATTATGATCTCTCTATCACTATCATCATCAGATCATCTTCAACAGAACTGGCTGAGCCCTTCCCGAGCAGAGGGAACCTTGCTAGGTATTCCAGGGACGTCCAGGGGAAGAGAAGGGTGGGATCCCCCTGCCTGCGAGGTGCTTACAATCTAACGGGAAAGAAAAGCGAACCAAACCCGATTCATTTTTAACCATGAGAAGAATGCAAGAATAAATGTAGTGGAAAGAGCATGGGCTTGGGAATCAGGTGTCACGGGTTCTAAGAGAAGCAGCGCGGCTCAGTGGAAAGAGCCAGGGCTCTGGAGTCAGAGATCATGGGTTCGAATCCCGGCTCTGCCACTTGTCAGCTGTGTGACCGTGGGCGAGTCACTTCTCTGTGCCTCAGTTACCTCATCTGTCAAATGGGGTTTGAGACTGTGAGCCCCACGTGGGCCAACCTGATTTTCTTGTGTCTACCCCAGCGCTTAGAACAGTGCTGGGCACATAGTACGCGCTTAACAAATGCCAACATTATTATCATTATCGTTATCACTTGTCAGCTGTGTGACTTTGGGCAAGTCACAACTTCTCTGGGCCTCAGTTACCTCATCTCTAAAATGAGGATTAAGACTGTGAGCCCCACGTGGGACAATCTGAATACCTCGTATCTACTTCAGCGCTTAGGACAGTGCCTGGCCCCTAGTAAGCGCTTAACAGATACCGTCCTCATCATTAGGGACTGTCTCTATCTGTTGCCGACTTGTTCATTCCAAGCGCTTAGTACAGTGCTCTGCACATAGTGAGCGCTCAATAAATACTTTTGAATGAATGAATTATTATTATTATAAGAAAGATTCTTGAAGACGGTCCTGCCAGTGATATGGCTACTTGGGCTTGACTCATATCTTCGTTATGACTCTTGGGATGTCACTTAATGATGTGGTACAGAGCCGACGAGGCAAGTTTGCCTGACTTGGGTTCGAGGGCCACCTGAGGCCAAAAGAGAGGTCTCTGCGTAGAGTTGAAATTGACCAGAGTAAAATGTCACCGTGACTTGCTCCCTTCATTCGTACCCTTCCCATAGCGCTTATGGACATATCTGTAATTTATGTATTCATTTAGATTAATATCTGACTCACCCTCTAGACTGTAAACTTCAGCGTGGCTCAGTGGAAAGAGCCCGGGCTTGGGAGTCAGAGGTCTTGGGTTCGACTCCCGGCTCTGCCGCTTGTCAGCTGGGTGACTGTGGGCGAGTCACTTCACTTCCCTGTGCCTCAGTGACCTCATCTGTAAAATGGGGATTAACTGTGAGCCTCACGTGGGACAACCTCATTCTCCTGTCTCTACCCCAGCGCTTAGTACAGTGCTTTGCACATAGTCAGCGCTTAACAAATACCAATGCTATTATATCTGTAATTTATTTATTCATTTAGATTAATATCTGACTCACCCTCTAGACTGTAAACTTGTGGGCAAGGATTGTGTCTGTTTTTTGTTGTACTGTATTCTCCTAAGTACACTGCAAACAGTAAGCCCTAAATAAATACTACTGAGTGTCTGCCCTTTCTTTTTAATGGTATTTTTTAAGTGCTTAACATGTGCCAAGCACTGTTCGAAGCACTGGGGTAAATATAATCATAATAATGTTGGTATTTGTTAAGCGCTTACTATATGCAGAGCACTGTTCTAAGCGCTGGGGGAGACACAGGGGAATCGGGTTGTCCCACGTGGGGCTCACGGTCTTCATCCTCGTTTTACAGATGAGGTGACTGAGGCACAGAGAAGTGAAGTGACTTGCCCACAGTCACACAGCTGACAGGTGGCAGTAATCAGGTTAGGCACAGCCCCTCTCCCACAGGGGGATGACAGTCTTAATCCCCATTTTACAGATGAGGTAACTGAGGCACAGAAAAGTTAAGTGACTCGCCCAAGGTTACACAGCAGACAAGTGGCAGAGCTGGGATTAGAACCCAGGACCTCTGAGTCCCAGGCCCCTGCTCTTTCCCCTAGGTCACGCCGCTTCTAGCTAAGCAGGTCGCACAGTCCCTGTCCCGCCTGGGGCTCACAGTCTTAATCCCCATTTCTCAGATGAGGCAAGTGAGGCCCAGGGAAGTGAAGTGACTTAATCCTGTGGTACAATGAGACTCTCATATTCGCTTTAGCGATTGACTCGCTAGATTGTAAACTTTTCCAGGGCAGGGATCGTGTCTATCGACTCTTTTGCATCCTCCTCTCCCTCCCAAACACTTAGCGTAGCTTTTAGAAAGCGCCTAATCGATCGACCCGTTTTGGTAAATTCTCCTTGAAGTCAGTTGGACATTACAAACAATTCTTTCTTTTCGCTTGCTGTACGACACCACGGCACCTCAAGCTCCTGCAGTTCGACGTGGAGGAGGCTATTTTCCAGAAACCTCTTCACTACGTGTGACGGTTCAAGGTGCGGGAAGTAAAAAGATCGAGTGGGTTAATTTCGTCGAAAGTCTAAATTTGAAATGAATGCCTACCTGGCTCACTGCGGTTCTTCCCCCAGACGGATGAAAAATATTTACATTGTGAAATAAACTACAATCCGATGGGAACTCCCGATTATTATTAGATTTCCTCCGGCGCGGGGTTTGGAAACGAAAACATTAGAGGCTATTTTCGTATTTGGGCTTTTGGGGGCTGAAAAACCCATTCGAAAACAATTTTTTTCTCGTCAAACGGTTGAAGATCTTCTTGTTTATGTTCCGGCTCACCGGGGCTGAAAGAGTCAGTCTCTTTTTATCGCGGATTTTGTTTGGCTTTGGCCGTGGTACGATTTTTTCCAAAGGAGGAAGGGGCCTTTCGTGCCGAAGCAAAGGAGTCCTTGGTCATCCGCTCCTCTGGCCGAGCCCGCCCTACGCCTCGGCGCCGCAGGCTTCGGCTCGGATCCGTCAGCTGATGCCGTGGGAGGAGAGTGCCCTTCTGTGGCAAAATCAAAAAGGGCATCCACGGACTCCACCAGACCTGACCCGCTTCCCCGGGAGAACTGGAGAAGCCGGTGGATCGATCCATCGAAGGGATGTATTGGACGCGCACCGTATTCAGAGTACTGTACTGAGCATCCGGAAGAGTACGATAGAGTGGAGCTGAATAGAGCTGCCAGAAGCAGCAGAAATTAGCTCACGGGAGTGGGTTCTAATTCCCGCTCTGCTGCTTGTCTGCTGTGTGACCTTGGGAAGTCACTTCACTTTTCTGGGCCTCAGTTGCCTCATCTGTAAAATGGAGAAGGAGACTGTGAGCCCCATGCGAGACGGGCACCGCGTCCAACCCGTTCGCTTGTATCTACAGCGTGGCTAAGTGGAAAGAGGCCGGGCTTGGGAGTCAGAGGTCATGGGTTCCCCAACTCCGCCGCTTATCAGCTGTGTGACCACGGGCAAGTCACTTAACTTCTCTGTGCCTCAGTTACCTCGTCTGTAAAATGGGGATTAAAAGTGTGAGCCCCATGTGGGACAACCTGATTACCTTATAGCTACCCCAGCGCTTAGAACAGTGTTTGGCACATAGTAAGCACTTAACAAATACCAGCATTATTATCATTATTATTATTATTATCTGCACCAGCATTTAGTACAGTGGTGTCACACAGTAAGCGCTTACCAAATACCGCTATTATTATTAGAGTTGGAGCTTACCAGTGGACCAGTGGTTGAGAGGTCACCCTCACCCGGGAAAACCCAGAAGCTTTTTAATAATAATGATCGTAATGATGGTATTTGTTAAGCGCTTACTATGTGCCAAATTCTATTTATCCCTGATTCTATTTATTTGCCACTGTTTTATGAGACGTTCTTCCCCCGACTCTATTTATTGCCATCGTTCTCGTCTGCCCGTCTCCCCCGATTAGACCGTGAGCCCGTCAAAGGGCAGGGACCGTCTCTGTCTGTTGCCGATTTGTATATTCCAAGCGCTTAGTCCAGTGCTCTGCACATAGTAAGCGCTCGGTAAATACTATTGAATGAATGAATGAAAGTGACATGCCCAAAGTCACACAGCTGACGAGTGACGGAGCCGGGATTAGAACCCACGACCTCTGACTCCCAAGCCCGGGCTCTTTCCCCTAAGCCCCGCTGCTTCTCTGTGTTTACATAGCTCTTCTTCCGGATACGCTTATGGATAACGATCATAATTGTGGTATTTGTTCAGAACTTACTAGGAGATGGGTAGATACAGGCAAATCGGGTTGGACACGGTCCCTGTCTCCCATGGGGCTCGCAATCTAAAACCCCATTTCACAGATGAGGTCACTGAGGCACAGAGAAGTTGAGTGACACATCAAGCAGGTGGCGGAGTTTTAGGATTAGAACCCAGGTCCCCCGACTCCCAGGCCCGTGCTCGTTCCACGAGGCCACAGTGACTTGCTCTGAGTGCCGGGCTTGATTAGTAAGGATGGAGGAGCAGTGAGGCCAAATAGCGACGATGGTATTTGTTAAGCGCTTACTATGTGCCGAGCACTGTCCTAAGCGCTGGGGGGAGATACAGGGTCATCAGGTTGTCCCACGTGGGGCTCACGCTTTTAATCCCCATTTTACAGACGAGGTAACCGAGGCCCAGAGAAGAAAAGCGATTTGCCCGAGGTCATACAGCGGACGGGTGGCGGAGCCGGGATTAGAACCCACGTCCTCTGACTCCTAAGCCCAGGCTCTTCCCACTAAGCCACGCTATTTCTCTATGCCTACGGCACGAGACTGGGAGTCAGGAGACCTGGGTTCTAACCCCAGCTCTGCCATTTACATTCTCTGTGACCCCGAGCAAGTGGTTGAATTTCTTATCCCGGCTCGGCCGCTTGTCAGCTGTGTGACCGTGGGCAAGTCACTTAACTCCTCTGCGCCTCAGTCACCTCATCTGTAAAATGGGGATGAAGACTGTGAGCCTCACGTGAGCCTCACCCTGTATCTCCCCCGGCGCTTAGAACAGTGCTCTGCACATCGTAAGCGCTTAACAAACACCAACATTATCATTATCTATGCCTCCGTTTTCTCATTTGAGCGGTGGGGATTCAATGCCTGTCCTTCCCCTGGGACTGTGAGCCTCTTGAGGAACAGGGTCTGAGTCCATTCTGATTATCCTGTATCTATCCCAGTGCTTATCGGAGTTTGACATGTAGTAAATGCTTGAAAATACTACAGTTGTCATCGTTATTATCGTTATTATTATTATCGGTTAGCACTTAGCCCATTAGGACATTCTTTGATTTTTATTTGCCTTTTAATGGTGTTGGTTAAGTACTTACCTCAAGCTGGTCACTGAACTAAGCACTGGGGTAGATTAGGGAAGTAGTGTGGCCTACTGGATAGCGCCCAGGCCTAGGAGTCAGAAGGTCATGGGTTCAAATCCCCGCCCCACCACCCGTCTGCTGTGTGACCTTGGGCAAATCACTTTACTTCTCTGTGCCTCCGTTCCCTCATCTGTGAAATAGGGATTGAAACTGTGAGTCCCACGTGGGACGGGGGCTGTGTCCAACCCAATTTGCTTGTGTCCACCCCAGTGCTTAGTACAGTGCCTGGCACAAAGTAAGCACTTCACAAATACCACAATTATTATACGAGCTAATCAGGTTGGATTTAGTCCACGTCCCATGTGGGCCTCGCGGGCTTAATCCACTCACTCCCTCGGTGAACTCATCCGCTCTCACGGCTTCCGCTACCATCTCTACGCAGACGACACGCGGATCTACATCTCCGCCCCCGTCCTCTCCCCCTCCCTTCGGGCTCGCATCACCTCCCGCCTCCGGGACGTCTCCACCTGGATGTCGGCCCGCCGCCTAAAACTCAACGTGAGCGAGACCGAGCTCCTCATCTTCCCTCCCAAACCCGGTCCTCTCCCGGACTTCCCTATCACCGTGGACGGCGCGACCGTCCTTCCCGTCTCTCGGGCCCGCGATCTCGGGGTCATCCTCGACTCGTCTCTCTCGTTCACCCCACGCGTCCTATCCGTTACCGAGACCTGCCGGTCTCACCTCTACGATATCGCCAAGATCCGCCCTTTCCCCTCCACCCAGACGGCTACCTTACCGTTACGGGCTCTCGTTATATCCCGGCTAGACTACCGTGTCGGCCTTCTCTCGGACCGCCCTTCCTCCTCTCTCTCCCCGCTCCGGTCTATTCTTCACTCCGCCGCCCGGCTCATCTTCCCGCAGAAACGATCTGGGCCTGTCACTCCCCTTCTTAAACAACTCCGGTGGTTGCCTGTCGACCTCCGCTCCGAACAAAAACTCCTCACTCTAGGCTTCGAGGCTGTCCATCCCCTCGCCCCTTCCTAATTCTCCTCCCTCCTCTCTCTCCACCGCCCACCCGGCACGCTCCGCTCCTCAGCCGCCCACCTCCTCGCCGTCCCTCGGTCTCGCCCGTCCCGCCGTCGACCCCCGGGCCGCGCCCTCCCTCCTCACCTCCGCCAAACTCATTCTCTTCCCCTCTTCAGAACCCGACTTACAACTCACCTCCTCCGAGAGGCCTTCCCAGACCGAGCTCCCCTTCTCCTCTACCGCCCCCCCTTCACCTCTCCGCAGCTTAACCCTCTTTTCCCCCCATCTCCCTCCGCTCCTCCCCCTCTCCCTTCCCCTCCCCTCGGCACCGTACTCGTCCGCTCGACTGTATATATTTTCGTCACCCTATTGATTTTGTTAATGAAATGTACATCGCCTCGATTCTATTCAGTCGCCATCGGTTTTTAGGAGACGTTCTTCCCCTCGACTCTATTTATCGCCATCGTTCTCATCCGTCCGTCTCCCCCGATCGGACCGTGAGCCCGTCAGACGGCGGGGACCGTCTCTATCTGTTGCCGACTTGTTCATTCCAAGCGCTTAGTACAGTGCTCTGCACATAGTAAGCGCTCAATAAATACTATTATTGAATGAACGAACGAATGACTAAGTGCTGCAGGGGGATACAGACTAATCGGGTTGTCCCACATGGGGCTCACAATCTTAATCCCCATTTTCCAGATGAGGTAACTGAGGCACAGAGAAGTTAGGTGACTTGCCCGAAATCACACAGCAGACAAGTGGCAGAGGCTGGATTAGAACCCACAACCTCTGACTCCCCAGCCCGTGCTCTCCCCACTAAGCCACTCTGCAAGTCGTCTGACTCCCGGGCCTGTGCTCTTTCCACCAGGCCACAGTGAAGGAACGTTTTAGAGATGAAATGGGGGACCGATAGAAACACAGAAAAGGGAGGACCCGCTTTAGGTCATTGGGATCACCCCTCTTCCTCAAGGCAGAGCTGTGAGCTCATCGTGGTCAGGGAATATGTCTGTCCAAGCAGTCAGTCCAGTGCTTCGCACGTGGTAAACACTCAATAAATAGAGAGGCAGCGCGGCTCAGTGGAAAGAGCCCGGGCTTGGGAGCCAGAGCTCATGGGTTTGAATCCCGGCTCTGCCACCTGTCAGCTGTGTGACTGTGGGCAAGTCACTTCGCTTCTCTGGGCCTCAGTTACCTCAACTGTAAAATGGGGATTAGCACCGTGAGCCTCATGTGGGACAACCTGATGACCCTGTATCTCCCCCAGCGCTTAGAACAGTGCTCTGCACCTAGTAAGCGCTTAACAAATACCAACGTTATTATTATTATTGTGATTGAATGAATGAATGAATGAAAGACTTCTAAGCCCTTTGCATCCAATAATTGCTTTTCTTCCATCTTAAAACTCTCCAGGGATGGGATGCGCACTGTTCCCGTTTGAGGAGACAGAACCATCCTTCGAAAACCAAGAATGGAAGTGATCAAAGCCTTCATGGAACACGGATCCACCGTCAGCGATTAAGCATCTTTCGAGGACATCTGTTTTGGGGCCTGACTGAAGTAGACGTCGCCTGTTTTATTCTCTAATATTTGCATACGTGAGCACGGTTCAGTCATGACTGATGTCTAATAAAAGACAGAATAAACAAAACTCAATCCCTTTTCTTTAAAGATTTTAGAGCAAACGCCCATCTGGGCTAGAATACAGAAATGGAATTTCTACAGGCCAGCCCCACCCTGGCTCTTGGGGTAAGGACCGAGCTGCGAATGTTGAGCCCTCTGCTGTCAGCTAGCTTGCATTCCAAGTCCCTTGATTCAGTTTAAAGGACGGGGTCTTATATTATGAAAAATTATTAGTAAAACTAACATTTATGGAGAGCCCACTGGGTTCAATGCACTGTACTGAAACTTTGGGAAGTATAAAACTAGCAAGGGCCCATTTCCTGCCCAGAAGGAGCTTACACTTGATTTGGGAGAGACAGATAGAAAAATATCTATAGAGTAATCAAAATAAATCCTAGAATGGGCATTCGAATGAACACACGTAAAATGTGCTGCGGAAGGGCTGAAATAAGTACATATATCCTGGAGATGCCTGCCGGAGTTATTTGACTTGGGAATTAATTGGAAAAAGATTTATCGGAGGAGGTGGGAGTTTCTTTTGGAAAATGTGTTTCAGCTGACATCACTTCTAGGCACTGTATATTTATTTATTACCTTCTTAAAGTGGCCTTCCTCCCGAGGCACCGGAGTACGCACTTAATTTTAAATCAATGCAGACATCTAATCGTTCTCCTCTATTACCTCCCTTCAGAGCAGATAATCAAAATAATTACAGAGAGGTCCGGTGAAATCTATTTTCCCCGCTCCCTCAGTATTTCTGCGTTTCTTTTCAATTTTCTGTATGTATCGGTGCCTGTTTTTGTAAAGCTCGTATATCTATTTCTCGTGTTTTTTACCCAACTGTTTATCTAGGACTTTGGAACTCCTCCCTCAGTGGGCAAAGACCTTCCGCGAAATTCCTCTCGGCTCTTAGAATGCCACTGGGCCCCATGAAGGAACTCAATGGATATTGTTGGTGTAGACTTTGCCTCATTAAATCAAATCAAGTTACACTCTATGGCTCTTGGTGGTAGAGTTTAATCCACTTTCACCTTTTAATCCCTTCATGTTGAAAGTCAAAAAAACCCAGGATGATCCCTTTTCTAAAACCGGGGGATTTGAGGAAAAAGTCAACCTGGGCAAACTTCCGGCTTCGCCTGGCACCGTCGAGGGAGGTGGGGCTCGTTTCTGGGCACCAAGGATGCACCGACGGGGGTCTCCGTGGAACCGCACACCCACCTTCCCTGAAAATCGGAATTCGGCAATTTCTGCTTCAGAGAATAACCCTGCCTTCTCTTTCGGGTGAGACTCAAGTCGGGGAGAGTACTCTCTCGGTGCAGCTTCCGATAAAAGTTGGGGAAGGGTCCTAGGCGCTGGGCCTCTGGAGGAATTAGATGTGGTCTCAGATCCTGGATCCCAGTTCAAGCTTCTGCCTGCTCCTCCCCTGGCTAGCTCAGCTGCCCAGGGAGCTGGGAGAAGAGGGTGCTAGGAGAAGGAGGTGAGGGGAGACCTTCCCAGACTGAGCCCCCCCTTTCCCGCTGCTCCTCCTCCCCTCCCCATTTCCCCCTGTCCCGCCCTCTGCTCTTCCCCCTTCCCCTCCCCTCAGCACTGTGTCTCTATTATCACCCTATTTATTTTGTTAATGATGTGTATATCTCCATGATTCTATTTATCTTAACGATGTTCTCTTCTGCTTTGCTGTCTCCACGTTTAGACAGCGAGCCCATTGTTGGGCAGGGATCGTCTCTGTTGCGGAATTGTACTTTCCAAGCGCTTAGTATGGTGCTCGGCACATAGTGAGCCCTCAATAAATACTATTGAATGAATAAATGGAATGAACATGCCCCAGAGCGGCCCAGGTCCCTGGCTCCTGTCTCACCCACCAATTTCCACCCAGCTTCGATAAATTCCAAAGGGAAAATAGCAATAGAAAATTTCTGCAAACACCAATGCATATGCTTCAAATATTGTAGTGGACATTTACACATTTGCAAAATTCGACCGTCTCTAATGCACCTCCCACGCTCGAGTCGACATATAAAGGTCTTCTGTGGGTTGAATTATTAGCCACATTGAAATACCACCCTGCACCATGAACCCCAGAGAACCTCACTTGTAGTCCAGGGTCTTTATTCTGACAAAGCCCACTTGTCATTCATTAGCACGTCTGAGATAAGAGCAAAGAAGATCATATCTGTTTGGATTATGGTTGAAGGAGAATGAGAATTCACTTCCAAGTGACCCGAAAGAGAACAGCGGTGTTATTCTCCCAGTGTGGTCATAATCTCATCTGACCTGCAAAACAATGGATGTCTTTCTTCAGAGATCTGCATTTAATTCCTCTATCACAGGCCAACTGTCTGGGATATGTAACATCTGCGGATTGCCCTAACAGAGTACAGAAATGGGACAAGACCTGACCCGTGCCTTATAGGTTTGCAATACAAACCAAATCACATCCTTTCTGAACTGTAAAATTCAACTCAGAATTACGGCATCATCAAAATCTTGCAAATTAAACTGAGTCTCTAAAAAATCCCCGATTACCTCAGCAGTGAATATATGTTTTTGCCCTTGAATGGTGTCCCCGGTTATCTGGGGAATGTGTTTATGTCACTCTTCCTCATCTCTCCCTCAAGTGGGAACTCCACAAGGGGAGTGGCTATAATTTGTCCTTGGAGGGAAACCTCTCTAGCAGACCAGTGGGGCCTAGTGGAAAAACATGGACGTGGGAGTCAGAAGGACCTGGGTTCTAATCCTGGCTCCGCCACTTGTCTGTTGTGTGAACTAGGGCAAGTCATTTAACTTCTCTGTGCCTCAGTTATCTCATCTGTAAAATGGGGATTAAAATTGTGAGCCCAGTGTGGGACAAGGACTCCGTCCAACCTGATTAGCTTGTTTCTTACTCCAGTGTTCAGTGCAGGGCCTGGGAAACAGTAAGTGCTTAAAAAATTAAAATTAAAATGTCCCAAAATTTCCAGTGACACCACATAGGATAGAAATGTTTGCTCATAATGAGAATAACATTCAACCAGGAGGCTGACGGAGAATGGAATAGATGGAAGAGGATAGTTGTGCGCCTGGATCCCCTTCGCATCCTCCGGTGACTGAAAGTGGGCTAATCCTGGGGAAGGGGGCCCAGGATCTCACTGCTACAGAATGGATCCAGGAGGTCAGAGTGCCAGCTGATCTCTCCTTATTGTGATTATCCCAACCTTGGCCGGAGCAAAGGGCAGGTGAGACTGGTTTGGAGCTGAAATTCCTCATTCCCCACCCTGAGACCCAGTTTAGCCATTTAGAACCTGGGGCAATTCTGGGCCTCTTCCAGAGCCTGGGTCAGTGCTTCCGGTCAGCTGGAACCAAGCGGAACCCAGTCCCAATATAAGAAAAGGTTCAGGAAAGGGCATCCCAGGGTGATGGAGAGCAATGGTTGACATGGAGCCAGGCTCTGGGTGAGTTTGGGGTGGGGAGGGTTGGCCGTTTAACCCAATCCCCAGTCCCTACCGTCCACGTTCTCTTGGATAGCCAGCGGCTGCAGCCTCTCCCATTATACTCCACCCCAGGCCTTGAACATCTTTTTCAGGGGCTGGAAGGCCAACCGACTCCCCCAAAAGCCCGTTTGCGCATTACCACCATCACCCTAAACACCATGACCCCTCGGTAAAGCCTGACTGTCACTAGGGCAGAAAGATCAACTGGCATGCCGGGTAGAATTTTTGACATTATGTAGCTTGGAACTCCTCTTCCCCAACCCCCAGCACCAACATGGAACTGCACAGGACCAAACCAACCTGTGAGGGTGGGGTAAGGGATAGGTGATAAATTTCCCTTTGGGCTGCGACCTCTTTGCTGCCTGAGAACCGGCTAGAGAAAGGTCAGAGTGAGGGAGAGGGGGAGAGTGACACGATTTGTCCATTCCAAGCGCCTTAGTACAGTGCTCTGCACATAGTAAGCGCTCAATAAATGCTATTGAATGAATGAACACTACTAAGGAGAGGTGGTTGAGAAGTTCCCGGTCAAGAGTGTTTTCAGTAAATAGTGAGAGCTCAGAAAAAGGCCCACTCTGATAAGATGCCCTGGATCTGAATATTCCCAAAATGCCTAATTCACTTAGTATTCACTCCTTTGGAAGAGATTCTCCCTTAGCATTCCTTTGACGAGTGGCCAATGATTCGGTGATAAGACGTAGGGGACAGAATTCTGGGAAAAATCATTTTTTCTGATGATTTGTGGAGCCCGCTCTGGCCCAATACGGTTGTTGAATTGTGTTTTGAAACCGAGGCTGGCTCCTGCTTCGGATGACCTTGGGTTTGGACCCTGAAACAGATAAGGTCAGTATTTCTGGGTGAGGTTTGGCAAATGATTTGAAATACAGGAAGGGGGTTTAAACCAAAAAGAAGAGTCCCAGAGCTCTTGAATGACAAAATGCAAAGAAAAAACTTGGAAGTAAACAAAGGATATAATGATGGAGGAGAAATAGGGGATGGAGAGAGGGGGGAGGGAGAAAATATGATGGCTCAGAATCGAAGAGGAATAGAAGAGCCTAAAGGCAGAGGAGGGAGTTGTAGACCCAGTAAAGCTTGGCCATAGTCGCCATGGGAACCAAGCCTCTGAACATTCCTCTTCCTCTTGATTTAAAGCTTAACCGTACAGTCGTTAACCCTGAATTAACCCAGTTGGGGAAGAGAGGGAGAGAGGGGTTGCCTTTCATTGGAATTAATTGGAGACATGTCTCCGAGGACAAATAATGCAAATTATTTTGTCTCCCTGAGTTCTTTTCAGAGAGGGCCAGGGGACACATCCTGAAGCTTTAGTTTCCAGGTATTTCAGAGACTGCTTCCAGCTGGATGGAACCAGAGCCAAGAAAAGCGCTTTAAACTTTAGGACAGGTTTGTGATTAGCCATCGCTGATTGCGACGACGCCCTCCAGTGTCCCCAACGGACCACCTTGGCTTCTTGGGGGCTTAGGGCTCCTCGCCTCAGACCATAAATAAGTTCAGGCTACCTAAATGACAAACCTGGCTCGTTTCCTGCCTTCCTGCCTTTGAGCACGCTGCTTCGATCCGGATGTTCCCCAGTTCCCTCCCCTGTAAATCGGGAATGGTGGGAATTCACACAAAGCAGTGGTGGGGATTAATCCGAGGTCTGGTCTTCAGATGCCCTCGGGGCATCTTCTCCTTGGATTTCAGTTGATGTTTGACAATCCTTTTGCAAGTCACCTTGACTCACCTCCTGGGGCTACTGCTTAGGATTTGTGCGTGAGCTGGAGAGATGGAGTTTGTAAAACTGATCATCTTGTTTGTACTCGGGTGCCCAGAATCTCCAATCGGGAAGGAACCAGGAGAAATGAGTTGCTCCCGTAGCCTCCGCTCTCCTGATTCCAGGACGGAACGAGCTCTCGGTCTTTTCTGAAAGGTCATCCGCAATCTGTCCTGGGGGCCTGTTGTAGTTTTTCTCACCCCGACTGACATCCAAGAAGTTCTTCTTACGTCCAAAGGTAATATAACAGCGCTTGACACATAGTAAGTGCTAAACAAATACCACCCTTTAATCATTATTATAATCACACCTGCTTTAATTTAAGAGAAACACTGTGCCTGTTGAAAAGTGCACAGACCTGGGAGTCGGGAGGCCTGACCTGATCTTTACCAGTGACACTTATTAAGGGCTTACTGTGTACAGAGCACCTGTACTAAGCGCTTGGGAAAGTACAATACAACAGAGTAACTAGACACGTTCCCTGCCCATAATGAGCTCATAGTCTAGAGGGGGAGATCTCAAGTTTCAGTTCTGGGTCCCCTTCTATTCTCCATCTTCAACCATTTCCTTGAAGTAATTTGCTTCCATGGCTTCATCTATCATCTCTATGCCGACGATTCCCAAATCTACATCTCTAGTCCTGATATTTCTTCTTCTCCGTGGTCTTGTATTTCGTCCTGCCTTCAGAACGGGTCCTGATATTTCTTCTTCTCCGGGGCCTTGTATTTCCTCCTGCCTTCAGAACATCTCTACTTGGATAATAATGTTGGTATTTGTTAAGCGCTTACTACGTGCAGAGCACTGTTCTAAGCGCTGGGGGAGACACAGGGGAATCAGGTTGTCCCACGTGGGGCTCACAGGCTTAATCCCCATTTTACAGATGAGGGAACTGAGGCACAGAGAAGTTAAGTGACTTGCCCACAGTCACACAGCTGGTAAGTGGCAGAGTGGGATTCGAACTCGTGACCTCTGACTCCAAAGCCCATGCTCTTTCCACTCAACCACGCTGCTTCTCAATGTTCCACTGACACCTCAAACTTAGCATTTACAAAAAAGAACTTGTTTCTTCCTTGTCTCTTCCTACCTTACCTTGCTGATTTCCTACTATAACCTAGTTATTCATTCAATCGTACTTACTGAGCACTTATTGTGTGCAGAGTACTGTATTATATGCAGTACGACAGATCTTTCCACACAAACCACATCCTCCCCTGGACTTTCCTGTCACTGTAGACAGCACCACAGTCCTCCCTGTTTCACAAGCCTGTACCCTGGGCATTATTCTCGACTCATCTCTCGTATTCAACTCACATATCCGGTCAGCAAATCCTGTCGGTTCTACGTCACGACATTGCTAATGTCTATCCTTTCCTCTGCACCCCTGTTAATCCAAGAACCTGTCCTATTCCGCCTCAGACAACTGCATCCGCCTCCTCCCTGACCTCCCTGCCTCCGTCTCTAACCACTCCGGTCCAAACCACCCCGTAGCTCGGATCATTTTTCTAAAGAAAAGTTCGGTCCACGTCTCCCCACTCCTCAAGAACCTCCAGTGGTTGCCCGGCCACCTCGGCATCCAACAGAAACTCTTTACTGTTGGCTTTAAAGCACTCAATCACCTGGTCTCTTCCTACCTCACCTCATTGATTTCCTATTACAACCTAGTCAGCCATTCGTTCATTCATTTATTTGTATTTACTGAGACTTACTGTGTGCAGAGCACTGTACTAAGCACTTGGGAGAGTATAATACAACAGTAAACAGACACATTCCCTGCCCGCAAAGAGCTTACAGTCTAGAGGGGAGGGGACAGACATCAGTACAAATAAATAGATTACAGACAAGTACGTAAGTGCTGCGGGGCTGGGAGGGGGCAAGTCCGGGTGACACAGGAGAGAGTGAGAGAAGAGGAAAGAAGGGGCTTAGCCTGGGAAGGCTTTGAACGGGGGAGAGTAACTGTTGGATTTGAGGAGGGAGGGCGTTCCAGGCCAGAGGAAGGACGTGAGCTGGGGGTAGGGGGCAAGACGGGCGAGATAGAGGCACAGTGCGAAGGTTGGCTTTAGAGGAGCGAAGTGTGTAGGCTGGATTGTAGGAGAGTAGTGAGGTGAGGTAAGAGGGGGCGAGGTAATAGAGGGCTTTGAAGCCGATGGTGAGGAGTTTTTTTTCTGATGCAGAGGTGCATGGGCAACCACTGGAGATTATCGGGGGGGGGCGGGGGTGACAGAAAAATGACGTTGGGGTCAGAAAAATGATCTGGGTGGCAGAGTGAAATATGGACTCAAATGGGGAAAGTCAGAAGGCTGGGAGGTCAGCAAGGAGGCTGATGCAGTCATCCAGGCAGGGTAGGATGAATAATCGTATTAACGTGCCAGCAGTTTGGATGGAGAAGAAAGGACAGATTTTAGTGATGCCGGGAAGGTGGGACCGAAAGGATTTAGCGATGGATTCACCGCACACTTTGCTCCGCTAATGCCAACCTACTCGCTGTACCTCAACCTCACCTATCTTGCCACCAACCCCTGGCCCTACCCCGCCTCTGGCCTGGAACAGCCTCGCTCTTCATCTTCGACAGATACGAATATTTCTTCTTCTCTATGGTCTTGTATTTCCTCCTGCCTTCAGAACATCTCTACTTGGATGCCTGTCTACTTAAATATCTCCCCACCTTCAAAGGCTTTCTAAAAGCACATCACCTCCAAGAGGCCTTCCCAGACTAAGCCCCACTTTTCCTCATCTCCACTCCCTTCCACGTCACCCTGACTTGCTCCCTTTGCTCTTCCTCCTTCCCCTCGACCGCCACAGCACTTACGTATACATCTCTAATTTTATTTATTTATATAGATGTCTGTTTAATAATAATAATAATGTTGGTATTTGTTAAACGCTTATGTGTGCAGAGCACTGTTCTCAGCGCTGGGGTAGACACAGGGGAATCAGGTTGTCCCACGTGGGGCTCACAGTCTTAATCCCCATTTTACAGAGGAGGTAAGTGAGGCACAGAGAAGTGAAGTGACTTGCCCACAGTCACCCAGCTGACAAGTGACAGATCAGAGATTCGAACCCATGACCTCTGACTCCAAAGCCCAGGCTGTTTCCACTGAGCCACGCTGTTTACTTGTATTGATGTCTGTCTCCGCCCCCTCTAGTAAAATAAGGAGTGAGATTGTGAGCCCCACATGGGACAGGGACTGTGTCCAACCCAATTTACTTGTGTCCACTTAGTACAGTGCCTGGCACATAGTAAGCACTTCACAAATACCATTGTTATTATTGTTATTTGGAGCTCCATACCACAGGAAGGTGTGTAGGTAGAATATGTCAGTAGGCTTGAAACCAGCCTAAATGGATTACAGGGGGGAAAGTTAAGAAAATTTTTTTAATGGTCTTTAAGTACTTCCTAAGTGCCAGGCCCTGTACTAATCAGGTTGGACACCATCCCTGTCTCATGTGGCGCTCACAGTCTTAATCCCCATTTTACAGATGAGGTAACTGAGGCACAGAGAAGTTAAGTGACTTGCCCAAGGTCACATTTCAGGACTTGGCAGAGCTAGGATTAGAAACCAGGTCCTCTGACTCCCAGGCCCATGTTTCTTCCACTAGACCTCGCCGCTTCTCATGGTATATCGATTCATTCCTAAACATCCGACTGAATGCCAAGGGGAGAAACCATTCTAAGATTCCTCTAAGCAGCCAGTTACCTAATCAGGGACAGAATTCTGGGCCAGATGGACCTTGGAACTGCCCCGGTAATTGGCATTTTACAAAATAATCATAATATTTATTAACTGCTAAGCACTGCTCTAAGTGCTGAGGTAGATACAACATAAGCCCGGTCCCGAATGGGGTTCACAGTGTAAAAGGAAAAGAGAGAAGGTATTTTAACCCTGTTTCAAGATGAGGAAACTGAGTCGCAGGAGAGGTAGAGTGACTTGCCCACACATAGCAGACTCGTGGCTAAATTGGGATTCAAACTCAGGTCTTCTCACGCCCAGACCCACACTCCTTCCACTAGGCCATGCCGCTAACAGTAGGGGAGATGTCAAGAATGAATTCAATTCATATCTTATGTTCTTATGATTAAAAGAGACTTGTAAGGTTTTTTTTCAAACCAGGAAAGTAGAATCCCGAGGGCATCATTTGAGGCTATGAATAGATTTCTGAGCCACGGAAGATGTTGAAAGAGCAAAGGCTGTTTTCCAGCTCCATCTTTCGGTTCAATGCATACACTTGGAATATTTATTCAAGAAGATCTTATTTCATTGAACATTAATTATACTTGGAATCACGCAGTCTGGCCCTTCTAATGAAGGGTTACCAGAGAGGGATTTATAGAGTTTCATTTATAGCCTAAGAGATCTTCAGAATCTAGAAACAGAACAGAACTGGAAAAAAAAATACTGTCTCAGTTATTTTGGACTCATGAGAAGGAAAACAAAGGAAGGTGCCTGTTTTCCATTTCTTAACCTCCTTGTCAACTTTAGACAGTGTTGAAAGCCCCAGAATTGCATAGTTTTAATATGCATTATCCCTGGGAGAACGGATGAAGATGATGATTAGGGTACAGATTTTTTGCATTTCACCTGCTTTAAATCCTACTTCAAACGCCTTAATAATGTTTTAAATTAGGGTTAAACTTGAAACAATTTTCAAAAATGGATTTTCAAAAATTTAAGTTTTTTTACTAACATTTTCACTGGCAATATAGAATCAAGTCCTGATTGTGCCATGGTTGATTTAAGCCGATTTCACACATTCGTGTGATGAATCTTCAATATTTCCCGTCATCATAAAATTGACACGCATTTTGGAAGGTTCGATCAATTTTAACTGAACCCAAACTTTCTTTTTTTAGCTGGGGTATTTTCCTGCTTCATACCTGGTAAGGACTACATTTCTTTGGGTAACTAGGATTATTACTATTAGTAATAATAATAATAATGGTACTCATTCAGTGCTTACTACATACCAAGCACTGTTCTAAGTGCCGGAGTAGATGCAAGGTAATCAGGTTGGGGAATGAGGTAGGGTGCTGTGAGCTTTGGCTCAAAAGTGGAAGAGCTGAGTCTGGGCCTCAGTGTGCTACAGGGCCTGTGTCCAACCCAATTTCCTCGAATCCACCCCAGCACTTAGTACATTGTCTGGCACGTGGTAAGCGCTTAATAATCACTGTATTAAAGTTAAAAGAAACAACAAAAATTCTCTACCACGGTGTATGGTGGCGACGAGGCGTGTTTGACGTGCAGGAAGGAGGGGAGGTGATAAAAACATCCTGGCAAGGTCAGGGGACACGTGGGATGAGGAAGGAAAGGAAAGGACTTGTGGTGTGATTTGTTCTTACCAACTGATCGATACTATTTATTAATCTGCCAAAGTAAGCATTCGGTAATTACAATTGAATGAATGAATTGCCCAATGTGTGTAGAACACTGTAGTAAGCCCGTGGGCGAGCTGAATACAACAGGGTTGGTAGACACATTCCCAGTGGGGTAGACGGGCATTAAAAGAAATGATTTTACCTGTAGTTTCCTATTGTTTTATCTGTATTTTATCAGCACTGGTTCTGGCCCCGCCAATCCCGTGAACCCCACATCAATCACAGTCACAGAACAACCACATTTGCAAAGAACAACCCGTTTTTAATTTGGGATTTGAGCCTCCACCTCAAAATCGAGATTCAGGCAGAGTGAAGTTTCGACTTGTCACTGGATTAAATACCGCACACTGAGCCAGGCTACCTTAACCCTGCGGCCAACAGGTAGCTGTGGGGTCAGGTGTTGGTTTAGCCATTTATGTTCTTCGCAAACATCTTGAAAAGATACTTCTCCAGCAGTGGTTACCTGGTCATAACTTAGGGTATGCCTTGATTCCCTGACAAAGCCCTCATTTCCTCTTCTCCCACACCCTTCTGCATCACCCTTGCAACTGGATTTTCATCCTTTATTCACTCCTCCTTCAGCCCCACAGAACAACAATGTTGGTATTTGTTAAGCGCTTCCTATGCGCCGAGCACTGTTCTAAGCGCTGGGGTAGATACAGGGTCATCAGGTCGTCCCACGTGAGGCTCACAGTCTTCATCCCCATTTTACAGATGAGGGAACGGAGGCACAGAGAAGTGAAGGGACTCGCCCACAGTCGCACAGCTGACGAGTGGCAGAGGCGGGATTCGAACCCGTGACCTCTGACTCCCAAGCCCGTGCTCTTTCCACTGAACCACGTTGCTTCTCTGAACTCTCGCACATATCTGTAATTTATTTATTTTGATTAATGCCTCCTCCCTCTCTAGACTGTAAGCTCATTGTAGACGGGGAACATGTTTACCAACTCTGTTATACTGTACTCTCCCAAGTGCTTAAATAATAATAATAACGTTGGTATTTGTTAAGCGCTTACTCTGTGCCGAGCACTGTTCTAAGCGCCGGGGTAGACACAGGGGAATCAGGTTGTCCCACGTGGGGCTCACAGTCTTAATCCCTATTTTACAGATGAGGTAACTGAGGCACCGAGAAGTTAAGTGACTTGCCCAGAGTCACCCGGCTGACAAGGGGCAGAGCCGGGATTTGAACCCACGACCTCTGACTCCAAAGCCCGTGCTCTTTCCACTGAGCCGCGCCGTGCTTAGCACAGTGCTCTACACACAGCACTCAATAAATACGATAGATCGGATTGACCGATCGAAGAGAGAAGCGTGTCGGTATTCACCCGAGGACAGAGAAAATACCTGACATTAGCTGCCAGTTACCCAAGGTTAACGGACGTCTTATCGAGGATGAAGGAGAAAATTACCCCAGCCAAAAAAAATCAAATCAAATCACTCAAACTTAAAGCGCAATAGTAAAGCCCAAGAATAACCTTACCGAATTATCAGTCCTTTTGAACTCAAAATATCCACCGTCAAACAATAATTACCTGCGGCAATATACGCAAGTAACCGGCTTAGTACGATTAATATGTATTTTTAATGAGATTTTTGGTGGTTTCGATCACCACTGCTTTGTATCCACGGCTCGTTAATTATAAAATGCCATTGAAGTGACCCTTAGAAATGTCGAATTATGAAGTACTTCAAAAAAACACCTCACTCAATTTTAAAGGCGAGGAGCCGAGGATTTAAACGTTTTTAGATTGTGCTTCGGGGAGGTCTATTTCAATGGGTAGTTTGAAGTTTAATTGATCCTTTTGCTTGGTCTTTGCCCAACGCTATCGTTCCCTTTCCCTGGAAATATAAGTAGATGCGGAGGGGAATTCTGTATTAATTGGCCAAAGAACAGAAGAAGAAAATCGAAACGTGACTATTATGCACGGTATGGCATGTCATGAAAGAGCGCATTAATTTATAGCATGAAAACATTTAATAGATTGAACCAATCTGGGAATTCCCCAGCCATCTTTTGGAAATAAGCACTTTAAAAACAGACATAAAAGGCTCGATGAAGAAAGTTTCATCTGGGTTCGGTTCAGAAATCAGGAGGTTGGTCCACGGAGAAAAGTATTAACTCCTTGAAAATCCCGTTACGATAGGCGGTTTCAGAAACTTCGGAATCCAGCTGATAGATGGGGATATTCGACGCATCTGTGAACGATGTCATTTTCAATGATTTAAATGAACCCACCACCAGCCGAAGCCCATGACCTACTCACCTGCTGGTTATTTTTGAAGGCTATTGTTGTCCTAATAATAATAATAATAATAATAATTATGGCATTTATTAAGCGCTTACTATGTGTCAACCTGGGTGTAATCACGTTGTCCCAGCTGGGGCTCACGGTCTCAATCCCCATTTGACAGATGAGGTAACTGAGGCACGGAGAAGGTAAGTGACTTGCCCAAAGTCACACGGCAGACTAGTAGAGGAGCCGGAATTTGAACCCACGGCCTCTGACTCTTTCCACTCAGCCGCACTGATCCAAATTGACTGTATATGTATTTCTTTTGTCCCCTCTGGTGGCTCTGACGTCACAGTGACCGCAGAACACTGAAGCACCGTGGCCTAAAGGAGATACCGTGGGCCTGCGGGTCAAGAGATCTGGGTTCAAATTCTCCTTTTTCCACTTGTCTGCTGTGTGACCTTGGGGAAATCCCTTAACTTTTCTTTGCCTCAGTTTCCTCATTTGTAAAATAGGGACTAAACATCTGTTTTCACTCTCCCCTAGACTGCGAGTCCCATGTGGGACAATGGCCACGTCTAATCTGATTATCTGATATCTAGTCAGAGAAGCAGCGGGGCTCAGTGGAAAGAGCTCGGGCTTTGGAGTCAGAGGACAGGGGTTCGAATCCCGGCCCGGCCACTTGTCAGCTGTGTGACTTTGGGCAAGTCGCTTCACTTCTCGGTGCCTCGGTGACCTCATCCGTAAAATGGGGATTAAGACTGTGAGCCCCACGTGGGACAACCTGATTCCCCTGTGTCTGCCCCGGCGCTTAGAACAGTGCTCGGCACATAGTAAGCGCTTAACAGATACCAACATCATTATTATTATTATTACTCCAGAGATTAGGACAGAGCTGGACACATTAAGAAGGAAGGTGGCTTAGCGGAGCGAGCGGGGCTTGGGGGTCAGAGGTCATGGGTTCCAATCCCGGCTCCGCCACCCGTCAGCCGCGTGACTTTGGGCAAGTCACTTCACTCCTCTGTGCCTGTTGCCTCATCTGTAAAATGGGGATTAAGACCGTGAGCCCCACGTGGGCCAACCTGATGACCTTGTGTCCACCCCAGTGCTCAGACAAGTGCTTGGCACATAGTAAGCGCTTAACAAATACTATCATCATTATTATTGAAACAAACACCATAACTCTTTTTTAACATTCACTCAATAAAGTAATAGTAGTAATAGCAGTAATACTTATTAAGCTTGTATTACGGGTAGAGCATTTCACCAAGCACTGGGAGAGAATACAGAGAGGGAAATTCGACCTGGTCCCTTCCCGGCAGGGGCTCATAATCTAAGCGTATCAATCAATCAATCGATCAGTAGGATTTATTGAGAGCTTACTGCGTGCGGAGCACTGTACGTGCTTGGGAGAGTACAGTAATAACAGAGTTGGTAGACAGGTTCCCTGCCCACTAGGAGCTTACAGTCTCGAGGGGGAGTGTGAGTGGGGAATGGGGACCGGGGACCGGAGACAAACACATCAAGAACGATGACACATTAAAACACAACACATAAAATACAAACAAAATCCACAGGGTATCAAATTTGAGTACAGAAATGGTAGTTGAGAGGCGACGACCCAGGGAGCGGATTAAAAAAAGATCTTAGAAGGCCTCCAGGAGGAGGTGGGATTTCAGAAGGGTTTTGAAAGTGGAGAAGATGAGGTTGGGTGGATTTGAAATGGGAGGGAGCTTCAGGAAGGAGAAATGGTGTGAACCGAAGATCAGAGATGGTAAAACCGAGTGCCGGGTGGTGCGAGAAAGGGATCTTGAGAGGAGTGAAGTGTGTGAGTTGGGGAGTGATGGAGAAGAGAATGGATATTTATTCACTCATTCATTCGATCATATTTTATGCGTGCTTACTGTGTGCAGAGCACTGTACTCAGTGCTTGGGAGAGTACAGCAATAAAGAGACATATCCCCTGCCCACAAAGAGCTCACAGTCTAGAGGCGGGGAGACAGTCGATACACATAAATGAAGAAATAAATAAATAGATAAGTGAGAGGGAGCAAGCTTATGTACAAGGCAGAGTCCCTGAGTCTACGGAAGAGAGCTGGGGCTAGTGGCCAGCAGGATGGGCTCCCCCAGGTCCTCAGCTCGTTTTGAACTCCTTAATCATCTTGCTTTCTTAGAGAAGCAGCCTGGCTTAATCATAATAATGTCGGTATTTGTTAAGCGCTTACTACGTGCTTGACACCGTTCTAAGCGCTGGGGTAGATTCAAGGGGAATCAGGTTGTCCCACGTGGGGTTCACAGTCTTCATCCCCATTTGCCAGATGAGGGAACTGAGGCCCGGAGAAGTGAAGTGACTTACTAATAATGTTGGTATTTGTTAAGCGCTTACTAGGTGCAGAGCACTGTTCTAAGCGCTGGGGTAGACACAAGGGAAGCTGATTGTCCCAGGTGGGGTTCTGCCAGTCTTAATCCCCATTTTACAGATGAGGTAATTGAGGCACCGAGAAGTGAAGTGACTTGCCCACAGTCACACGGCTGACAAGTGGTGGAGCCGGGATTTGAACCCATGACCTCTGACTCCAAAGCCCATGCTCTTTCCACTGAGCTACGCTGCTTGCCCAAGGTCACACAGCTGACAAGCGGCGGAGCCGGGATTAGAACTCAAGATCTCTGATTCCCAAGCCCGGGCTCTTTCATTCATTTATTCAATAGTATTCATTGAGCGCTTACTATGTGCGGGGCACTGTACTAAGCGTTTGGAACGGACAGTTCGGCAACAGATAGAGACAATCCCTGCCCAGTGACGGGCTCGCAGTCTAAACGGGGGAGACAGACGGCGAAGTAAAACAGAATGAAACAAAACAAGCAGTCTGGCACAGACCTCAGTTACCTCATCTGTAAAATGGGGACGCAGACTGTGAACCCCACGTGGGACAACCTGATTCCCCTGTGTCTACCCCAGCGCTTAGAACGGTGCTTGGCACCTAGGAAGCGCTCAACAGATACCAACATTATTATTAAATAGAATCATAGAGATATACACATCCTTCACAAAATAAATAGAGTAATAGATCATATATACAAACATGCCCAAGTGCTGCGGGGAGGGGAAGGGGGAAGAGGAGAGGGCGGGAAAAGGGGGGAATGGGGAGGGGAGGAGGGGCAGAGGGAAAGGGGGACTCAGTCCGGGAAGGCGTCCTGGAGGAGGTGAGCCCTCCGTAGGGCTTTGAAGAGGGGAAGAGAGTCAGTTTGGCGGAGGTGAGGAGGGAGGCCGTTCCGGGACGGCGGGAGGACGTGGGCCGGGGGTCGACGGCGGGACGGGCGAGACCGGGGGACGGTGAGGAGGTGGGCGGTGGAAAGAGAGGAGGGGGGTGAGGTAGGAGGGGGCGAGGCGACGGAGGGTTTGTATCCACCCCAGCGCTTGGTACAGTGCCTGGCACCTAGTTAAGTGCTTAACAAATCCCATAATTATTATTATTCTCTATGCTTCAGTGACCTCATCTGTAAAATGGGGATTGAGACTGTGAGCCCCACACGGGACGAACTGATTACCTTGCCCCTACCCCAGTGCTTAGAACAGTGCTTGGCACGTAGTAAGCGCTTAACAGATATCATCGTTATTATTACTAGTACTCTCCCAAGTGCGTAGAATAATGATCTGCGCCCACCATCGTCATCATCAGGGGTATTCCTTGAGCACTTACTAGGTGCAGAGCACTGTACTAAGTGCTCGGGAGAGCTGGAGTCAGCACTTAATGAACGCATTGATTCTTTGGACTGCTTTAAGAGCGATAGTCAGGGGTTTCTCCTACTGTGAGCCCATTCCCCGACTGTGAGCCCGGCGTGGGGTGGGAAGCAGCGTGGCTCAGTGGAAAAGAGCCTGGGCTTCGGGGTCAGAGGTCATGAGTTCGACCCCCCGGCTCTGCCCCTCGTCAGCTGGGGGACTGTGGGCGAGTCACTTCGCTTCTCGGTGCCTCAGTTCCCTCGTCTGTAAAATGGGGATTAACTGTGAGCCTCACGTGGGACGACCTGATGACCCCGTATCTACCCCAGCGCTTAGAACGGCGCCCTGCACGTAGTAAGCGCTTAACAGATACCAACCTTATCATTATCGTCTCTATCTGATGCCGAATTGTACCTTCCAAGTGCTCAGTGCAGTGCTCTGCACACAGTTAGCACTCAATAAATACCACTGAATGAATGATAGGGACACTAAAGAATATGGAAGGTAGAGGATGACGTTTTAGAAGAATTATATAGACAGCAGAGTAGACTGTAAGCTCGCTGTGGGCAGGGAATGTGTCACATTGTCACACTGTCCCCTCCCAAGCGCTTAGTAGGGTGCTCTGCACACAGTCATAATAATAATATCGGTATCTGTTAAGCGCTTACTACGGGCAGAGCACTGTTCTAAGCACGGGGGTAGATACAGGGTCGTCAGCCTGTCCCACGTGAGGCTCGCAGTCTTCATCCCCATCATCCAGATGACGTCGCTGAGGCAACGAGAAGTGGAGTGACTCGCCCACAGTCACGCAGCTGACGAGCGGCAGAGTCGGGATTCGAACCATGACCTCTGACTTCCAAGCCCGGCCTCTTGCCACCGAGCCACGCTGCCTCTCTGCGTCGCCTCGTTAATCTCCTACTACACCCCAGCCCGCATATTCCAGGGACCGTCTCTATCTGTTGCCAACTGGTACATCCCAATTGCTTAACAGTAACAGTGTCGGCATTGGTTAAGCGCTTGCTCTGTGCAGAGCCCCGTTCTAAGCGCTGGGGGAGATACAGGGTCGTCAGGTCGTCCCACGTGAGGCTCACGGTTAATCCCTATTTGCCAGGTGAGGGAACCGAGGCGCCGAGAAGCGAAGTGACTCGCCCACAGTCACCCAGCTGACGAGCGGCAGAGCTGGGATTCGAACCCACGAACTCTGACTCCCAAGCCCGGACGCTTTCCCCCGAGGCACGCTGCTTCTCTAGCCACGCTGCTTAGTACGATGCTCTGCACACAGTGAGCGCTCAATAAATACTGTCGAATGAACGAATGAATACTCCTCTCCTCTAACGCCCGCTCGCTCACTGGGCCACGATCTCCTCTACCTCACCACTGACCCCTTTTCCGTGTCCTGCCCCTAGCCTGGAACTCCCTCCCCCTCCATCTGCACCAGACCGCCCCTCTCCCCACCTCCAAAGCGGCCCAACCCCCGAGACGGCGGAGGCCGGCGCGGGCCCGGTCCCGTCGCCGCTCGCGCCGCGGGGTCGTCGGCGTCGGCCCCGGCACGTGTTCGGGGTGGTGCTGGGGGACGTGGGCCGCGGCCCCCCGGACGCGGTATCGCGCCCCGTCCCTGGCCAGGCGCGGCTTCGCCGTCACCCCGCTGGGCTTCGGCCGTTCCGGGCCCTACGGCGCCCTCTTAAACTGTGAGAGAATTAGGATCGGGCCCCTGGCGGAGGTCAAGAGGCTCCCAGCCGGGCCCCAGATCCTTCAGTACGCCGTCAGAGTCGCTCTTCAAGCCCCGCGGCTTCTCTCGGGAAGACAGATCCTGCCGTTTACGTTTTCCTCCACGATCCCCCCGGCTCGCCCCGTGACGCCCGCGTGGAAGCGGGCTGGCCGTAGACCGGCCCGGTTATGGCTACGGCCTCCTGGCCTTGACGCCTGGAGCCCGACACCCCATGGTCCAGCTGGCCCTGTGGCACGAAAATCCGTGCGGGCGTTTGTCCGACCCGAACTAACGTGTCACCAAAGCGATGAGGGACGACCTGGCGAGGAGCTGCGACATGACAGTCTACGACGGGCCGCCCTCTTTGAGGAGACGCCCCCGGAATTACGGCGGGAGCCTTACGTGAAACTGGGCCTCACTCACGCCCCGTTCAGAGCGCGCGGGGAGCCCCCGGAGCCAGGCACCGTTCCAAGCGCTGGGGTAGACGCAGGGGAATCAGGTCGTCCCACGTGGGGCTCCCGGTCTCGATCCCCGTTTTCCAGATGAGGTCCCCGAGGCCCAGAGAAGTGAAGTGACTTGCCCACGGTCACACAGCCGGCATTCGAACCCATGACCTCTGACTCCCAAGCACCGAGCCACGCCGCTTCCCGTTCACCGAGCGGTGGGAGCGTGAGCCAGCTGGAGAGGCCCCTGTTGGTCAGCAGCGCGGGCTGGACGGAGGATGAAGATTTTTCCATCCCCCTCGAAGCACCGGAAACGTCCGATGGGTTGAGCGGTGAAGGAGCGGGCGTCCCATCTCCGGCGTGTGCGGTAACAGGCGAGGGGCCTCTTGAGGACCGTCACGGCCACGTCATCCGTCCCCCGAGCCTCCGAAACGTACAGATCTGCGGGCCGCGGCTGGAAACCGAGGCGTACCGCCTGCTCCCGGGATCGGCAGATCTGGGAGTCTGTCTTCACGGATCCTCCGGCGGTTCGGATCTGCCCGTGAAAGTGGCGGATGCGTTTGGCTGCTATTTACCTGTCTGCGCCGTGCACTTCCAGTGCCTATTCAATAGTATTTATTGAGTGCTTACTATAATAATAATAACGGTATTTGTTAAGCGCTTACTATGTGCAGAGAACTGTTCTCAGCACTGGGGCAGATACAAGGTGATCCGGCTGTCCCACGTGGGGCTCACGGTTTTTTAGTCCCCATTTTGCAGATGAGGTAACCGAGGCACAGAGGAGTTGAGTGACTCGCCCACAGTCACCCAGCTGACAAGCGGCAGAGCCGGGATTCGAACCCGTGACCTCCGACTCCCAAGCCCGGGCTCTTTCCGCGGAGCCACCCCTACTAGGTGCAGAGCACTGTACTAAGCGCTTGGAATGGACAAATCGGTAACAGATAGAGACGGTCCCTGCCCTCTGACGGGCGCGCGGTCTAATGGGGGGAGACGGACCGACTAGAACAATAGCGATAAAGAGAATCGAGGGGATGAACATCTCATTCATAAAATGAATAGGGTGACGAAACTACATACAGTCGAGCGGACGAGTACGGTGCCGAGGGGAGGGGAAGGGAGAGGGGGAGGAGCGGAGGGAGATGGGGGGAGAAGAGGGTTTAGCTGCGGAGAGGTGAAGGGGGGGGGCGGTAGGAGGGAGAAGGGGAGCTCGGTCTGGGAAGGCCTCTCGGAGGAGGTGAGTTGTAAGTCGGGTTCTGAAGAGGGGCAGAGAATGAGTTTGGCGGAGGTGAGGAGGGAGGGCGCGGCCCGGGGGTCGACGGCGAGGAGGTGGGCGGCGGAGGGGCGGAGCGTGCCGGGTGGGCGGTGGAGAGAGAGGAGGGAGGAGAGGTAGGAAGGGGCGAGGGGATGGACAGCCTCGAAGCCCAGAGCGTGAACTTGTGAAACATGAAGAAAACGGCCCGATCTTTAAGGATTCTGAGGAACCAGCCGCTCAGCTACAGATGGCCTTCTCGGGCTATCCCGATCCTGCCGGCCCACTTCACCCGTTCACGACCAACCTGCCGTTGTCCAGGCAGTTCCGCTGGGATGGGAGCTGGGAGCCAACGGTGCTCCCTTTACTGGGCCGATTTTGACTGTTGCCTCCCCGGCGCCATGCGTGCGGAGATGAAAAACTGGCACCTGAGGACGCAGCGTCTGGTGCCCGAGCCCGATCTGCGCGTGGCTCGGTGGCAAGAGCCCGGGCTTGGGAGTCGGAGGTCGCGGGTTCGAATCCCCGCTCTGCCACCCGTCAGCCGTGCGACCGTGGGCCAGTCACTTCACTTCCCCGGGCCTCGGTTACCGCATCCGTAAAACGGGCATCTAGACGGCGAGCCTCCCGTGGGACGACCTGATGACCCTGTATCCCCCCCGCCCCCAGCGCTCAGAACAGTGGTCTGCGCAGAGTAAGCGCTCAACGGATGCCGACGTTATTATTATTATCATTTTGTTTTGTTCTGTTTCGCTTTGCCGTCTCCCCCCCCCCGTTTAGACCGCGAGCCCGTCGTTGGGCAGGAATTGTCCCTATCTGTCGCCGGATTGTCCGTTCCAAGCGCTTAGTACAGTGCTCCGCACATAGGAAGCGCTCGAGAAATTGGAGGAGTTGGATGAATCTCCTCCACGCGGCCTTCCCCTCTTAACCCCTCTTCTCCCGGATCCCTCCTCCTCCTCATCGCCTGGGTACTTGAACCTGTGACCTCTGGACGCTCGATATTCTCCCCACCGGCGCAGCACTCGCGTACTTATCTTTCAATCGGATATTACAAACGACTCATTTATCCGTATCGCCGTCGGTCTCCTCTGGGCGTTACGAGCGGGGAACGCGTCTGCTAACGCCGTCCTATCCTGCTCTCCCGAGGGCCCGGCGCAGTGCTCTCTGCTCAAGAAATAGCGTCGGTCGCTAAGAGAAGCAGCGTGGCTAAGCGGGAGGAGCCCGGCCTTGGGAGTCGGAAGACGGCGGTTCCAATCCCGGCTCCGCCACCTGTCTGCTGTGTGACCTTGGGCAAGTCATTTTACTTCATCGTGCATCGGTGACCTCATCTGGAAAATGGGGTTTAAGACCGTGAGCCCCACGTGGGACAACTTGTATCTACCCCAGTGCTTACAACAGTGCCTGGCACCTAGTAAGTGCGTAACAAATACCGTAATTGTTATTATTATCATCATTAATAGTAATTGTAGTACCCCCTTTTCCTCTGCTCCTCCCCCCCATCGCCCCCACTCTCTCCCTCTGCTCCCCCCCCCCCCCTTCCCCGCCCCTCAGCACCTGTGTGCATCCATCGTTCAGGCCGTGGGCCCGTCGTTGGGCAGGGATCGTCTCTATCTGTGGCCGAACTGTCCATTCCAAGCGCTCAGTACAGTGCTCTGCACCCAGTAGGAGCAGCGTGGCTCAGTGGCAAGAGCCCGGGCTTGGGAGTCAGAGGTCGTGGGTTCGAATCCCGGCCCCGCCGCTCGTCAGCTGGGTGACTGTGGGCGAGTCACTTCACTTCTCTGGGCCTCAGTGACCTCCTCTGTAAAATGGGGATTAAGTGTGAGCCTCACGTGGGACGACCTGACGACCCCGTATCTCCCCCAGCGCTTAGAACGGGGCTCGGCACGTAGTAAGCGCTTAACAGATACCAACATCATCATTATTATTCTCTGTGCCTCAGTGACCTCATCTGTAAAATGGGGATGAAGACCGTGAGCCTCACGTGGGACGACCTGATGACCCCGTATCTCCCCCAGCGCTTAGAACGGGGCTCGGCACGTAGTAAGCGCTTAATAGATACCAACATTAGTAAGCGCTCGATGAATACTATTGAATGAATGAATGTACATATTTACAATTCTATCCATTTTATTAATGATGTGTATTTATCCTTACTTCTGTTTATTTATATCGATGCTTTTGATGCCTCTTAACTTGTTTTGCTGTCTACCCCCCCCCCCCCCCCCCAGACTGTGAGCCCACTGTGGGCCGGGATTGTCTCTATTTGTTGCTGAATTGTACTTTCCAAGCGCTTAGTACAGTGCTCTGCACACAAGAGAGACTTAATAAATACGACCGAATGAATAATAACAGTAGCAGCCGCAGCAGCGTTGCGGCCTAGTGGATAGAGCGTGGGTTCGTATCTCTTAACTTCTCTATGCTTCGGTTACCTCATCTGTAAAATGGGGATTAAGAACGTGAGCCCTAGGTGGACAACCTGATTACAGTGTATCTGCCCTAGCGCTTAGAACAGTGCTTGGCCCATAATAAGCGCTTAACGAATACCATCGTGATTATTATTATTATTGTTTTCTGGGTCTCAGTTCCCTCATCTATAAAATGGGGATTGAGCCTGTGGGCCCCTTGTGGGACAGGGGACCGCTGGTAACCACTCCCACGCTTAGTACAGTGCCCGGCACATAGTAAGCGCTTCGCAAACACCATCATTATTAATGAATCCTGCTGCGGTTGCCCAGCCCTGGGGATCTCCCGTCCGCTAACCTCCTCACCGTCCCCCGTTGTCGCCCGTCCCGCCGTCGACCCCCGGCCCACGTCCTCCCGCGGTCCCGGAACGGCCTCCCTCCTCACCTCCGCCAAACTGACTCTCTTCCCCTCTTCAAAGCCCTACTGAGGGCTCACCTCCTCCAGGAGGCCTTCCCGGACTGAGCCCTCCCTTTCCCTCTGCTCCTCCTCCCCTCCCCATCGCCCCGACTCCCTCCCTCTGTCCTTCCCCCTTCCCCTCTCCACAGCCCTTGTGTATATTTGTACGTATTTATTCTTCTATCGATTTTATTAATGATGTGGACATATCTATAATTCCATTCCTTTACACTGACGCTCTTGGAGGAGCAGCGTGGCTCAGTGGAAAGAGTCCGGGCTTGGGAGTCAGAGGTCATGGGTTCCGATCCCGGCTCCGCCACTCGTCAGCGGCCTGACTTTGGGCAGGTCACTTAGGGTGGCTCAGTGGAACGAGCCCGGGCTTGGGAGTCAGAGGTCACGGGTTTGAATCCCGGCTCTGCCACTCGTCAGCTATGTGACTGTGGGCGAGTCACTTCACTTCTCTGTGCCTCAGTCCCCTCATCTGTCAAATGGGGAGTAACTGCGAGCCTCACGTGGGACAACCCGATGACGGGCTGTATCTACCCCAGCGCTTAAAACAGTGCTCTGCACATAGTAAGCGCTTAACAAATACCAACAGTATTATTCTCTGGGCCTCAGTCACCTCATCTGTAAAACGGGGATTAAGACTGTGAGCCCCACATGGGACAACCTGATCACCTTGTATCTCCCCCAGCGCTTAGAACAGTGCTTTGCACATAGTAAGCGCTTAACAAATGCCAGCATTATTATCATTAGTATTGATGCCCCAGAGAAGCAGCGTGGCTCAGTGGAAAGAACCCGGAAAGAACAAATACCAATAAATAAATAAATAAATGAATGAATACATAATTCCCCGCTTCTAATAATAATAATGTTGGTATTTGTTAAGCGCTTACTCTGCGCAGAGCACTGTTCTAAGCACTGGGGGAGATACAGGGTCATCGGGTTGTCCCACGGGAGGCTCACAGTTAATCCCCATTTTACAAATGAGGTAACTGAGGCCCAGAGAAGTGAAGTGACTCGCCCGCAGTCACCCAGCTGACGAGTGGCAGAGCCGGGATTCGAACCCACGCCCTCTGACTCCCAAGCCCGGCCTCTTTCCACTGAGCCCCGCTGTTTCTAGACTGTGAGCCCATTGTGGGCAGGGATTGCCTCTCTTGCTGAATTGTTCTTTCTAAGGGCTTAGTCCAGTGCTCTGCACAAAATCAGCGCTCAGTAAACATGAATGAGGGAATGAATGAGGGAATGAATGCATGAATGAGGGAATGAGGGAGTGAGTGAGTGAGTGAGTGAGTGAGTGAGTGAGTGAGTGAGTGAGTGAGTGAGTGAGTGAATGAATGAATGAATGAATGAATGAATGACCTCATTGGCTCCCCTGTTTTCCTGCTCTCGGCCCAGTCGGTCCAGCAGGGGGCGCAGCGGCCTAAGCTTCCCCCCGGCTGCCTAGTGCGCCTGCGCCGGCCTCCGCCCCGCCCACTCCGCGCGTTGGCAATTGAGCCCGGCGGCTTCCCGTAGTCCGCCCTCCGCTCCCGCAGCCGAGCAGGAGGGAGGAAGGAGCGGGCGGCGGCGGCGGCGTCCCCGGGCTCCCCTCGGCCGCCTCGGCGGAGATGGCGGCGCAGAAGATCAACGAGGGGCTGGAGCACATCGCCAAAGCGGAGAAATAGTGAGGAGGGCGGGGCGGGGGGGGGGGCCGCCGCGGGGCCGGAGGGAGGGCCCGGCGGGCCGAGCGGCCGGGCAGCGGGGCATTCTGGGAATTGTAGTTTCCGGGCAGCTCCCCGGGGGCGCCGGGCGGAAGTGACGTCAGCGGGAGCCAGGCCCGCCCGGAGGCCTGGGGGCCCTGCAGCCTCAGCCCGCTGCGTCTGTGCATTCATCCAGTCGTATCTATTGAGCTCTCACTATGTGCGGAGCACTGGACCGATTTGCTGATCTGTTTCATTCATTCAGTAGTATTTATTGAGCTCATACTATGTGCAGAGCACTGGGCTGATTCGTTGATTTGTTTCATTCATTCGATAGTATTTATTGAGCTCTTACTATGTGCAGAGCACTGGGCTAATTCGTTGATTTGTTTCATTCATTCGATAGTATTTATGGAGCTCATACTATGTGCAGAGCACTGGGCTAATTCGTTGATTTGTTTCATTCATTCGATAGTATTTATTGAGCGCTTACTATGTGCAGAGCACTGGACTGATTTGTTGATTTGTTGAGCACTGACTGTGCACAGCACTGTACCAAACCCTTGGAAAGCACAATTCAACAACAAATGAAACAAATGGTGGTATTTGTTGAGCGCTTACTATGTGCCAAGCACTGTTCTAAGCGCTGAGGGGATACAAGGTGATCAGGTTGTCCCACGTGGGGCTCGCAGTTTTAATCCCCATTTTACAGACGAGGGAACTGAGGCTCAGAGACGCGAAGTGACTTGCCCAACGTCACACAGCTGGCAAGCGGCAGAGCCGGGATTCGAACCCATGGCCTCGGACTCCCAAGCCCGGGCTCTTTCCACTGAGCCAGGCTGCTTCTCTAAACTGTCTAAACAGAGACAGTCCCTGCCCACAGCGGGCTCACAGTCTAGGAGTGGGGGAGAAAGACCTCGAAACAAGTAGACAGGCGTCAATAGCATCCGTTCATTCGAAAGTATTGAGCGCTTACCATGTGCGGGGCACTGTACTGGTTTGTCGATTTGTTGAGCGCTCACTGTGCGCAGAGCACTGTACTAAGCGCTTGGAAAGCGCAATTCAGCAACAAATAGAGACGATCCCTGCCCACAGCGGGCTCACAGTCTACGAGGGGGCGGGAAAGACCTGCATTCATTTATTCGGTAAGTACTTATTGAGCGCTTACTATGTGCAGAGCACTGTTCTAAGCGCTGGGGTAGATACAGGGTAGTCAGGTTGTCCCATGTGGGACAACCGGCCAATCCCCATTTTGCCGATGGGGGAACTGAGGCACAGAGAAGTGAAGTGACCTGCCCACAGTCACACAGCTGCCAAGTGGCGGAGTCGGGATTCGAACCCCGTGACCTCGGACTCCCGAGCCCGGGCTTCTTCCCCCGAGCTACTCTGCTTCTCTGTGGGCTCTTCCTCAGCGGGCTCACGGTCTAGGAGAGGGGAGAAAGACCTCAAACGAGTAGACAGCCATCAGTGCGTTGTCATTCATTCATTCAGTAGTACTTACTGAGCGCTTACTGTGTGCGGAGCGCCGTGCTAAGCGCTTGGAATGGACAGTTCGGCGACGGCGACCCTCCCTGCCCAGTGACGGGCTCACGGTCTAAACGGGGGAGACGGACAGCGGAGCGAAACGGAACAAAACAAAAACGAGACGACGTCAAGATAAAGGGAATCAAGGGGATGTACACCTCATTAACCAAATAAATAGGGTGATAAATAATATATCCAAATGAGCGCAGCGCTGAGGGGAGGGGAAGGGGGAAGAGCAGAGGTTGGGGAGGGGGAGCAGAGGGAAAGGGAAGGCTCAGTCTGGGAAGGCCTCTCGGAGGAGGTGAGTTTTAAGTCGGGTTTCGAAGAGGGGAAGAGAATCGGTTTGGCGGAGGTTGAGGAGGGAGGCCGTTCCGGGACCGCGGGAGGACGCGGCCCGGGGGTCGACGGCGGGACGGGCGAGACCGGGGGACGGCGAGGAGGCGGGCGGCGGAGGAGCGGAGCGTGCGGGGTGGGCGGTGGAGAGAGAGGAGGGAGGAGAGGTAGGAAGGGGCGAGGGGATGCACAGCCTCGAAGCCCAGAGTGAGAAGTTTTTGCCTCATTACCTTTAGGCCCCTCTCTCTCTCTCTCTCTCTCTCTCTCTCTCTCTCCCCAGAATGGGACTCAAACGGACTCCTGGGTCCTCCTCCTGCTTTCAGCAATGTTACCGATCGTATCTGTTAAGCGCTTCCTATGTGCCAGACGCTGTCGAAGCTCCGGGGTAGACGTAAGGGTATCAGGTTGTCCCATGTGGGGCTCACACTTGTAATCCCCGTTTTACAAGTGAGGTGACTGAGGCCCAGTGAAGTGACTTGCCCAAGGTCACGCAGCAGACAGGGGGCGGAGCCGGGAATCAGATCCTTTCCCGTCAGGGTTTGTAGCCGTTGATTATAGTACTCGTCAAGTGCTTGCCTTGTGCCGAGCGCTGTCCCAAGTGCCGGCATAGGTGCCCGATCGTAACGAGAATTACGATAATGATTACGGTACGTAAACGCTTACTATGTGCCAGGCACTGCCCTGAAGTCCCCCATTAGACCGTGCGCCCGTCAGAGGGCGGGGACTGTCTCCGTTACCGAATTGTCCATTCCCAGCGCTTAGTACAGTGCTCTGCACATAGTAAGCACTCAGTGAAGAAGCGGCGTGGCTCGGTGGAAAGAGCCCGGGCTTGGGAGTCGGAGGTCATGAGTTCGAGTCCCGGCTCTGCCCCTCGTCAGCTGTGTGACCGTGGGCGAGTCGCTTCACTTCTCTGTCCCTCAGTTCCCTCATCTGTAAAATGGGGATTGACTGGGAGCCTCACGTGGGGCGACCGGATGACCCTGTATCTACCCCAGCGCTCAGAACGCTGCTCGGCACATCGGAGGCGCTTAACGAATACCAACGTTATTATTATTAATAAATACTACCGAATGAATAAACACTGGAGTGGATACAACAGATTGGGTTGGACACAACCCCCGTCCCACGTGGGGCTCACGGTCTCAATCCCCATTTTCCAGACGAGGTAACCGAGGCCCAGCGAAACGAAACGACTTCGGGTTGGGCACAGCCCCTGTCCCGCGTGTATCCCACAGCCTGAAATCGGAAGGGGAACCGGGGTTAATAATGTTCATAATGTTGGCATTTGTTAAGCGCTTACTACGTGCAGGGCACTGTTCTAAGCGCCGGGGTAGACACGGGGGAATCAGGTTGTCCCACGTGGGGCTCACGGTCTTCATCCCCGTTTTCCGGATGAGGGAACCGAGGCCCCGAGAAGTGAAGGGACTCGCCCACAGTCCCACAGCTGACGGGGGGGCAGAGCCGGGATTCGAACCCATGACCTCTTGACTCCCAAGCCCGGGCTCTTGCCACTGAGCCGCGCTGCTTCTCTTGTCGAATCTTCATTTTTACAGGTGAGGAAACTGAAGACACAAGGAAGTTAAATGACTTCTTGCCCAAGCTCCCCCAGCAGGCAAGAGAGCCGCGGCACGGCCTAGCGGATAGGGCGCGGGCCCGGGAGTCAGAACACCCTGGTTTCCGGTCCTGGCTCCGTTGCTTGTCTGCTGTGTTACCCTGGGCGAGTCGCTTCACTTCTCTGTGCCTCGGTGAACTCGTCTGTAAAATGGGGAGTAAAGCTCTGAGCCCCGTATGGGCCGTGGACTGTGTCCGACCCGATCAGCTCGGTGCTTCGTACAGCAGCGTGTCTCAGGGGCGAGAGCACAGGCTTGGGAGTCAGAGGTCGTGGGTTCTAATCCCGGCTCCTCCGCTTATCGGCTGTGGGACTTCGGGCAAGTCGATTAACGTCTCCGAGCCTCTGTTACCTCATCTGTCATGATAGTGGTTATAACGATGCTATTTGTTAAGCGCTGATTACGTGCCAAGCGCCGGGAGAGAGACAGGGTTATCAGGCTGGCCCACGTGGGGCTCACGGTCTTAATCCCCATTTTACAGATGAGGTAACTGAGGCACAGAGAAGTTAAGGAACCTGCCCCACGTCACACAGCTGACAGGCGGCGGAGCCGGGATTAGAACCCATGACCTCTGACTCCCAAGCCCGTGTTCTTTCCGCTAAATCCCGCCGCTTCTCTAAAATGGGGATCGAGATGGTGAGCCCCACGTATCTGCCCCAGCATTTCGAACGGTGCTTGGCACATAGTAAGCGCTTAACGAGTACCATCAGCGTTATTATTATTATAGTGTCCGACCTCTAGGCTGTGCGCTTGTTGTGGGCAGGGAATGCCTCTCTTGGGCAGTTGTCACAGTGTACTCTCCCAAGCGCTCAGGACAGCGTTCTGCACACGGAGCACCGTAAATTTGATTGACGGACCGACGTAAAAAATGGTCGTGTTTGTTCAGCGCTTACTACGTGCCGAGCACCGTTCTAAGCGCCGGTGGCTACAAGGAGATCAGGTTGTCCCACGTGGGGCTCGCGGTTTTAATCCCCATTTTACAGATGAGGCAACAGAGGCACAGAGAAGTTAAGCGACGTGCCCGACGTCACACAGCTGGCAAGCGGCAGGGCCGGGATTCGCGCCCGTGCACTCTGCGCTTAACAAATGCTGTTTCAAAAAGAAAGAAGTAACGGAGCTGGTCTCGAAACCCGAATCCTCTGACTCCGAGGCCCGGGTTCTTTCCGCCAAACCATTCGCCCGAAGGCTCTCCGGCAGCTTTCTCCGTGTCGTGTATCCGCCCGATGGATCCAGTTGTCATTTCGAGTACTCGCTGTGTGCCCGGCACCTTACCGAGCTCCGCGCCCAGTAAGTCCTTCGTAAATCCAACGGAAAGAATGAATGAGGTTCGGCCTGGATGGATTTTTATTTGAATACGATGGCTGTAACTGCAGCAGATCTGCTGGTGCGGCGGCTTTGTTCCAATCAAGAATATCTCGGTACTTCAAACCGGTGCAGAGGCCTTATCAGACTAGACTCTCCTACGGTTACTTTGGCCTTAAATGGGTTCTCCCTATAAACCACGTTCACGTCCGTGCCCGTCACCAATCGCTGCACCCCTGCCTGTCTGCTAACTCACTGAGCTCCGTGCCCGCGGAGGAACAAGACTGGCCTCGGCAAAAAGACGACAAGACCGAGCCAGAAGCCCTGGGTTTAAGTACGGCTCCACCCCTTGCCTGCTGTGTGGCCTTGGACTGGTCGCCTAACTCGTTTTTTTTTGGTAATGGTATTTATTAAGCGCTTACTATGTGCCGGTCACTGTTGTAAGCGCTAGCGTAGCCACAGAGTAATTAGGTTGGACTCACTGCAGTTCCCCCAGTCGTACTCCCCGCTTTATGGATGAGATAACCGAGGCACAGAGAAGTGAAGTGGCTTGCCCGTGGACACGCAACAGACAAGCGGCAGAGCTGGGATTAGGACCCGATTAGACTGTGCGGCCGTCAGTGGGCGGGGATTGTCTCTATCTGTTGCCCAATTGGCCATTCCAAGCGCTTAGTATTCATTCATTCATTCATTCAATAGTATTTATTGAGCGCTTACTATGTGCAGAGCACCGTACTAAGCGCTTGGGATGAACAAGTCGGCAACAGATAGAGACGGTCCCTGCCGTTTGACGGGCTTACGGTCTGATCGGGGGAGACGGACGGACGAGAATGATGGCGATAAATAGAGTCGAGGGGAAGAACATCTCGTAAAAACCGATGGCGACTAAATAGAATCGAGGCGATGTACAATTCATTAACAAAATAAATAGGGTAACGAAAATATATACAGTCGAGCGGACGAGTACGGTGCCGTGGGGATGGGAAGGGAGAGGTGGAGGAGCGGAGGGAAAAGGGGAAAATGAGGCTTTAGCTGCGGAGAGGTAAAGGGGGGATGGCAGAGGGAGTAGAGGGGGAAGAGGAGCTCAGTCTGGGAACGCCTCTTGGAGGAGGTGATTTTTAAGTAAGGTTTTGAAGAGGGAAAGAGAATCAGTTTGGCGGAGGTGAGGAGGGAGGGCGTTCCGGGACCGCGGGAGGACGCGACCCGGGGGTCGACGGCGGGATGGGCGAGACCGAGGGACGGCGAGGAGGTGGGCGGCGGAGGAGCGGAGCGTGCGGGGTGGGCGGTAGAGAGAGAGAAGGGAGGAGAGGTAGGAAGGGACGAGGTGATGGAGAGCCTCGAAGCCTAGAGTGAGGAGTTTTTGTTTGGAGCGGAGGTCGATGGGCAACCACTGGAGTTGTTTAAGAAGGGGAGTGACGTGCCCAGATCGTTTCTGCGGGAAGATGAGCCGGGCGGCGGAGTGAAGAATAGACCGGAGCGGGGCGAGAGAGGAGGAAGGGAGGTCAGAGAGAAGGCTGACACAGTAGTACAGTGCTCTGCACATAGTAAGCGCTCAGTAAATACTATTGAATGAATGACCCAGGTGCTTCTGACTCCCAGGCCCGGGCTGTCTTCATTAGGCCACGTCAGTTTCCTCATACGTAAAATGGGAATTAAATATCTGCTCCTCCCCCCCCCCCCCCCCCCCCCCCCGACCTCCTGTCCTAAACCGTGATCGCCGTGTGGGACAGGGATGGTGTTTTATTTAATTCTGTCGCATCTACCTTCGCGTTTAGTACGCAGATTGGCACATAGCAAGAGCCTAACAAATATCCCAGTTATTGCAAGGGATGAGAAGACCGTGAGTGGAGTAGCAGGAAGAGTAAAGTGTTTGGCGACCGCGTGTGGGATGATTGTTGTTTGCCTTATCGTTTCAGCCTGAAGACGGGTTTTTTAAAATGGAAGCCCGACTACGATAGTGCAGCTACCGAATATGGGAAAGCAGGTATGTGCAGGCACAGGCTGGGGGAGGCAGAATCTAAACCCTCGGATCAATTAACCCCCAGCACAAACTGCTGCTTATTCAAGCGGCCCCAGCGACGACTCTCGGAATATCGCCGGCTCCTGCTGCGCCGTGCCCTCCGCTGCTCCTTTGCCCGTTCCTCTGTGGTTAGGGGACAGCGACCCGGGGGTGGGGATGGAGGGACGACTCTTGGGTCGCGCTCACTCTGGTTCAGCTGTTGAGAGTGGGGAACAAATACCTTAGCCATCGGACAGGCTCGCTAATTTAACAGTCCGCCTCCTGGCTTCTCTTCACAATCTGGCATCGTCAGATGGGTTGGCGGTCACAGGAATTTGGGAATTTTCTGGTCTCCTGCTTCGGGTGCCGATGTGCAAATGGTAAATCGATCCGCAGGAAGGCTCTGAGCCCTCGAGTCCCGTACGATTTTGCAGTCGGCGAGTACCCCGGACCTTAACGTTTTGAAAGGTCTGTTAATGAAAGGCAGTCATTTCATCCCGTTATCGAGCCAAGCCGATGCCCTGATAAGTTTCATAGGTAGAGAAACTCTTAGGGACTTCTTAGCCAGTTTCATCCGCTCCGTCGTATTTATTGAGCACTTACTGCGCGCGGAGCGAATGGTGACGCGGACTCTAAGAACGCGGAGGATTGTTGGGCGAGGTCCTTAATAGAGATGGAGTCGCCTCAGAAAGGCTTAGCTTGAAAATTCTCCGGGTTCCAGCTGCCGGCCGGGCCGATTCTCGGGTCAGTTAGGGGACTTCCACGAGGCGCAATCTCCCGGGACAGAGGTTGTGCCCAGCATACCTTTAGCTGGCAAGTGTCACCTTTCATCAGTACGGAAGAGACAAAATTGTTCCCAGTGGGCCAACAGGTTGGTGTAGGAAAACATTTGACATTCCAATCCGACTTTGGGAAGCTCAGATCTGATGGTGTTAGTTTTCCTGATGAAGTAGGTTGGCCAGATGGTTGGGGGTGAAGGAAGGATGTGGGAGAGGAGCAGGGGGCCTGCGGAGGGAATTGAATGGCCGGAACAGCTGACGAAGGTGATAGGCACGGGGGTCAGTAAGGCAAGAGAAATAGTTTTGCCTGGCAGAGGAGAGGGCAGCGTTAAGGCAAGAAAGAATAAACTTAAACAAGGTTGGCCTGGTGTTGAGACTTCCAGCAGCGTTCAGTGGTTCGAGCATAACAGCGAGGGAGGTGGACGGTGGAGGTGATCCGGGGCTGTGAGTTAGTGGCGCGAGAGCGACGAAGGGATGGGGGCAGCGAGTGAGTCGAGTCGAGAGGGTGGAGTTGAGGGCATCTATTTGGTCATCGAGGCTTGGTAGAATGAGTATGGAGGCTAGGTGAGCTGAGATGCGCTGAGGGAGATGGATGGGGTCGAGAGAGCGGAGGTCTCTGGGTGTCTCTGGTTAATACAGATTTATGGGGGAGGGGGGAGTGTGAGAGAGGAGGCAGGTGAGACACAAGCAGGGCACCAAATTGAAGCGGGGAGAGCAGGAACTGGTTTAATTGGATGTCTCCTAGGCGATCAGGGAAGACCCAGCTGTGGGAGATAATAATGCTGGTATTTGTTAAGCGCTTACTATGTGCAGAGCACTGTTCTAAGCGCCGGAGTAGATACAGGGTAATCAGGTTGTCCCACGGGAGGCTCACGGTCAATCCCCTTTTTCCAGCTGAGGTAACTGAGGCACAGAGAAGTGAAGCGACCTGCCCACAGTCACACAGCTGACAAGTGGCAGAGCCGGGATTCGAACCCCTGACCTCTGAATCCCAAGCCCGGGCTCTTTCCACTGAGCTACGCTGCTCATTCATTCATTCATTCAATAGTATTTATTGAGCGCTTACTATGTGCAGAGCACCGTACTGAGCGCTTGGAATGAACAAGTCGGCAACAGATAGAGACGGTCCCTGCCGTTTGACGGGCTTACGGTCCGATCGGGGGAGACGGGCAGACGAGAACGATGGCGATAAATAGAGTCGAGGGGAAGAATATCTCGTAAAGACGATGGCAACTAAATAGAATCGCGGCGATGTACATTTCATTAACAAAATTAACAAAATAAATAGGGTAATGAAAATATATACAGTTGAGCAGACGAGTATAGTGCTGAGGGGATGGCAAGGGAGAGGGGGAGGAGCAGAGGGAAATGGGGGGGAAAAGAGGGTTAAGCTGCGGAGAGGTGAAGGGTGCTCATGGTGTGGTTGGTTGGTGAGGTGGTACCCTTCCTTGCACAAGGATCTGTTGGGAAGCAGTTTTTCCATCCAGGCTTTAGTCCAATTGGGAAAAGGAATCCCGGTGGGGCGATTCTCCTTTACGGCTCCGCTGGCGTATTGCCGTGCTGCCGGAACTGAAAAGGAGAGTACAGCCTCAGGGAGAGTGTGGGTAGGGTGGCGAGAGCATTTAATCATCAGAGGAGGAATCTCCTCATCTTCTGTAAATATTCCTCAAGTGGTTGGGCCGGGGGGGGGGTTGTCTTTTGGACAAATGAGGGCCAGGTTGTTTTAACTCTGATTTCTGGCCACAACACTTTAGATTCCAGGAGCTCAGAAAGCAGTCTCTGCAGCAGTCGTTCCTGCATTGTTGAAGAGAACTGTATGTACCCTGCTCTGAAAAGAAGCAACTAAAACAGGATTGGCTGTTTCTGGTGAAACCGCACTAATCGTCGCCTTTAAAAATAACCTCTAGTAGAAATTCCTTATTGAAAACAAAAGGTGAATTATCTCACGCTAAGAACAGTCCTCGACACACAGTAATGGCTTAACAGATACCGTGAAAACGTCTCTCTCTGCTTTCCTGAAACTTCCTTCAGTCGCTCTAGAGATTAATAATGGAGATTCATGCTAGAAAATGAAAAGACAATTTTTTTTTTTTTTTTGCTTTATTTCAGCTGTCGCTTTTAAAAATGCCAAGCAGTTTGAGCAAGCCAAAGATGCCTGTCTGCGAGAAGCTGCCGCCCATGAGAATAACAGAGCGTATCTTTTCACCTCAGATTGAGGGATCTGTTTCAGAGAATTAACAGCTTTCTCCTTCTGGTATAGATGCAAAGCTCTGAAAACAGATGCAAGCAACCAGCATTTTATGCTCCTTCGAAAGGTTGTTTCTTTTAATGCCCTCCTCAGGAAGAGTCATATTTTTTGTTCACAATATAATCCCGAAAGCGTTCCGAGTGACTCAGATGTCTGTTATCAGTGTTATTTGGTTATTCTCCAGTTTATGTCCTGTCTCCAGATTGAAACAGGCAAGTAAAAGTAGTCCAGGGAGTGAATTGGACCATTAAATCTTTTTGAAACTTGTTATGTGGCAAAATGTTCACTTTTCTGTGTTAACAGAGCTGGTGATTGGCCTGGGATGGGAAGCTGTGCTGAGCTCTTTAAAATTAATGTCTCTAGAAATATGCAGCTCTTGTGTTTCTGCTGAAAATACGAGGGCTAACAGTCAAAATAATCTGTCGCAAAAATCCTTTGTTGCAAAAGATAACGCTGTTGTTAACAGAAGATACCACCAGTCCATCCTAGTACAAAGTTTGTATTTCCTGTTCTTAAGCACTGCAGCGGTTCTTTTTAAAGTAGACTTGCTTTTTTCACCAGCACTTTATTACACTTGCTATTTTTTTTTAGGAATAGCTATCAAAGTTTTGCTCATATATATACAACTGCTCAAGGTCTAGGAAGTCATCAGAGATTTTGATTTTTACCTTAACTTTGAGTCTCTTGAATTCAGTCTTTTCCATGCTGCCAAGTAAGTAAATGTTCTTTACTCCTCATTTTCTGACATACACCTCTTCAATTCTTGAAGTAAACATTTTCCAAAATATAGTGGATTCCAACATAAATCTGCAGACCTTGGGTTTTTAGGTGAATTTAAGTTATAAGTGTAGTAATTATTAAGTGCTGGGGTTGATGTTTACATCAACGAGATCAGACACCGATCCCGTTCCCCTCTGGACTCTTAATCCTGGAGGGGATAAAGAGAACAATTCCTCTTTCTGTTTGCCCCAGTTTCAATTTACAAGAAAATTGTAGGCAAAATGCATTAATATTTAATTTGGTTCCAGTGTTTTTTCGTGCATATAACATATGCACGCATTATTTAGAGTATGGTTTTTATAGACCATTATGTTTAGAGGTCAAATATAATACATTTTTTTCCTCCCTTGAGTCTCACATTGATCTTAATATTATTCTGGTCTGTTATACATGGCATTTTGGGGTCTGGAAGTTTTCTCTTAGATTTATTTTGATGTGGAGTGCTGCTCAGTTCTTTTAAAGTGCCTCACTCTGAAGTGTGCAGTTGGGGAAAGAGTGGAGGTTCGCATATGAGAAACTCTTAGGGGAGGGTGGTGTGCGAGTTGATGGACTCTGAGGTCATCGGTTGCATCTGTTGATAACTGAAGTTAGATCCTCTCTGAAAAAAATTAATTTTCTCTTTGTTTGCAGAGCTTACGAACAAGCTGGCATGATGCTGAAGGTCAGTATTTTGGGCTTCCGTGTCAAAACTGCTACAGGAGTAATGTGACTTTTACGATGCAGGGTCTGATTTGTTCAGATTATTAAATGCCCACCTTGGGTTAGGTTAAAAAAAAGTCAGTTCTCACATACTGGGCCGTACCGAAATGTGAGTTTTTCAGCCGGTGTTAATTTGTCTGTTGGGTGCCACATTTTAAACCTAAACTTTTCAAAGAGCACTGCTCCGTGGGGAGGAGTAAGAATGAGAAGGGGAGTCACATTCAGTTAACTGGCAAGTGCATAATGCCACCGGAAATCTCAGTCTTCACACTTCCCAACTTGTGCATCTCTAATTGGTTTACGTTACGGCAAACTCCTTTCAGTTTATATTTCCCTTGTGTTGTAAAGGGAGGAAAGAGATTTTTTAAATGGTAGCATCGTATTGCTCAGGCAGGGGTCTGAAAATACCCTCTTGTGACACCAGCTGCACTGAGAGGAGCAGTTGGGGCTGAAGCAGAGCCAGATCTCCTGTGACCGCCTCTCTTCTGAAAACCAGGTAGAGGTTTGCGTTTCTCCTGCTAGTAGGCAAAATGCACTCTCCGTGTGAGCCGCTTAATTGGTAACAAAAATCAAGTGGGAAGACAAGCACTTTGTCAAGATCGAAATCAGGCCTCAGAGAGGCCTAGTGGGAGAGCGCTTGCCTGGGAGTCAGGAGACCTGGGTTCTAGTCTCCGCTCTGCCACTGGCCTGGTAAGTGACCTTGGATAAGCAAGAAGCAGCTTGGCTTAGTGGATAGAGCAGGGACCTGGGAGTTCTAGTCCTAGCTTTGGTACCTGCCACGGTGTGACCTTGGGCAAGTCCCTTAACTTCTCTGCTTGTTACCTCATCTGTAAAACGGGGATTAAGATTGTGAGCCCCATGTGGAACAAGGGACTCTGTCCAACTTGATTATCTTGTATCTACCCCACCTCTTAGTCATATTTATTGAGTGCCTACTGTATGCAGAGCGCTGTATTAAGCGCTTGGAAGAGTACAATATAACAATATAGCGCAGACATTCCCTGCCTACAGCGAACTTACTGTCTAGAGGGGGAGACAGATAGTACCACAAATAAATAGATGACAGATACGGGCTTGAGTGCTGTGAGTCTGGGAGGGGGATGAAGAAAGGGAGCAAGTCAGAGCGGCACAGAAGGGACTGGGAGAAGAGGAAAGGAGGGCTTAGTCTTTCCCAAGTCGCTTACGTCAGTACTCTCGAATCCCAGCATCCCTCCGCTGACCTCAATCTTGCTGGAATTAAGGACTGCACTTCCAAATTTGGGCCGAGTTAGCTACCCAAAACTAGACTCGGAGGAATAACTAACCTCAGAGTCAAGAACCAAGTTGAACATTCTGCAGAGTCCTTTCCAGAAGAGGTAGCATTTCGTTAGGACCATGCAGAAAACTTTCTTGAAAGAAAAACTGTTGGTACCTGAACTGAACAGGGCACAGGGCTGAGTTCACACCCCTCTCCCCTTCCATAGCAACGTGAAGTAGTACGGGGTTGCGGCTGCTAGCCCCTACACACTTAAGCACTTAAATAATGTCTAAAAAAACAAAACCTCTGTGGCCTTAGTTTTCTCATCTGTAAAATGGTGATAAATAATACCTGCCTCTTTCCCTGCCTCACCAGGCTGTTGTAAGAATAGAATGAAATCACTGATGTGAAAGCCCCAGGGAAAAATAAAAGCGCCATGCAAAAAAAACAAGGTAACATTGTTATCATTTTCTATTTTGAACTGAAAAAACAGCCATCCAAGTAGATCACTTTGTTTTTTAACAGGAAGAATGCTTGGTGGTAGTTGCCATTTGGTATCCTTTTCCATTCTCTTTAGTATAATTGACATAATGTGGCGCAAGCTTTCTTTGGGGTTGTGACCAAATGTCTCGTCTAGCTTGTCAGCCAGATGTATTGACACTTACTGAGCTTACTCTGTGCTTTATGAGACAAAAAACTTAGTGAAGTTCACTTTTCTCTGACATTTTTCTGACAACTCTCCAATATTTAGCTCCTCACAAGGAACAAATTTGCACTGGTTAAAGTTAATTTTTTGAACAGGGAATTTTTAATAGTTGCAACTGGTTCCCTTTGAAGAGCCGCTAATGACCTTCCGGTAACAGGGTTGCCACTCGATCACCTTCTTTTGCTTGAAAAAGCATTCCTGGAAGAGCCGCATCAAAAGTTAACCAGTTCTGGTCCATGTACCGGTAACCTCATTTCCCTGTTCTCCCATTGCATTCTATGTAAATCACGCTCTGAAAAAGTCATGCTCTAGCAGGAATTCCTGTACTCTCTTTTTTAGGTATGACACTATTTAATTTTGCCTTCTAAATCTGGGTGCGAATAAGCGCTTAGTACATTCAATAGTATTTATTGAGCGCTTACTATGTGCAGAGCACTGTACTAAGCGCTTGGGATGAACAAGTCGGCAACAGATAGAGACGGTCCCTGCCGTTTGACGGGCTTACGGTCTGATCGGGGGAGACGGACGGACGAGAACGATGGCACTAAACAGCGTCGAGGGGAAGAACATCTCGTAAAAACCGATGGCGACTAAATAGAATCGAGGCGATGTACAATTCATTAACAAAATAAATAGGGTAACGAAAATATATACAGTTGAGCGGACGAGTACAGTGCCGTGGGGATGGGAAGGGAGAGGTGGAGGAGCGGAGGGAAAAGGGGAAAAAGGAGGCTTTAGCTGCGGAGAGGTAAAGGGGGGATGGCAGAGGGAGTAGAGGGGGAAGAGGAGCTCAGTCTGGGAAGGCCTCTTGGAGGAGGTGATTTTTAAGTAAGGTTTTGAAGAGGGAAAGAGAATCAGTTTGGCGGAGGTGAGGAGGGAGGGCGTTCCAGGACCGCGGGAGGACGTGACACTACTCTGCACACAGGAAGAGCTCCATAAATACCATTGATGACGACTGTAGGTATTCAGATTCAACCGGTAGTGACGGTAGTGGTATTTTATTGAATGTGATGGGTGCAGCGGACCGTATTTTGCAACAGAGCTAAGAGACGTGTTTCCAGTTTATAAGGTACTTACTAGTTGGAGAGACAAACGTAAAAATATTTACAAATAGAGTAGTCAACAAATCACTGACTACAATTGATCACATACATATACCCGGGTGCTAAAGCAGAGTAATATGTAACAGCTAATGCTGTCTTTTGGGTTGATATCTCCTAGCGTTATTATGTTTACCTCATCACAGCTACACTGATGGGCACTCGTAAGGAGAAGGAATTACAGCAGGATACCTGAACGGCTGCTGTATGAGGAAGTGAAACTGGGAAACCAAAAGCAAAGAGTCTAGAGGAAAAGTTTTAAGAACACAGTGCTGCATCCAGGCCGAATATTGGGAGTCAGTTGCCAAGGATAAACCAGCGTACTATCCTGCAATTAAGAAAGGAGCTCTGCTTTCTAGTTAAGTCTCCATGAGGAACAAAAGATGGACGAGTGAAAACACAGTAAGGGGGACAGCCTTTTTGTGTGCACAGGGTGAATGGGAATATTGGGGCCTAAGGGTCAGCACCTTTTCAGTCCCTCACTTTTATATATATATATACACACACACACTTAAATACACAATCAACCATATACAGTGCTTACTGGGTGCATAATACTGAGCTAAGAGCTTGGGCCCGTACAGTGTAACAGAGTTAGTAGAAAAGTTCCCAGATGAATTTCCCTTTTTCAGGGCAAAAAACATCTCTATTGGGTTGACGTACCTTGGTGTTTTGGGAGTTAATCGAGGAAGACTTGTTGGAAGGGGTGGGGTTTTAGAAAGGCTTTTATATGAGGAAAATTGTAGTTTCTCAGTTTCTGCCGGGGGGAGTTCCAGGCTAGTGAAACCGTGTGAATCAAATGACCAAGGCACTCCATGAATAAAATCGGACTCTCGAATCTAATTCTCTAGCCCTGACCACTTATCTGACCTGCAGTCCTACATCTCTTTGCCTCTGACACATCTCCAGTTGGATGTCCTGCCACATCTCAGACTCAACCTGTATAAAACAGACCACATCTTTTCCCCTAACCCCACCCCTCCTCCTAACTCTCCCAACTCAGCATGGCTCAGTGGAAAGAGCCCGGGCTTGGGAGTCAGAGGTCACAGGTTCTAATTCCGGCTCCGCCGCTTGCCAGCTGCGTGACTTTGGGCAAGTCACTTAACTTCTCTGTACCTCAGTTACCTCATCTGTAAGATGGAGATTAAAACCGTGAGCCCCACGTGGGACAACCTGATCACCTTGTATCCCCCAGCGCTTAGAACAGTGCCTTGCACACAGTAAGCCTTTAACAAATACCACCATTATGATTATTATCTGAGATGGTAGTGTTACAGTAACACCACCGTCCTCCCTGTCCCAGTTGGTGTCCCTTTTTTCCCTTACTGTCTTTCAACCCTTCCATTCAATCTGCTCCAAATTTTGCCGGTTTTTTCTTCACGACATCTCTTGGATCCACCTTTTCCTCCCCTGATACTGCCAGTACCCGGTACCAGCTCTGATTATAGCGTAGTTAGGCTAGCAAATACATTAACCTCTTCTCTGGTCTCCCTGCCTTCAGCCTCTCCTCCCTCCAGTCCGTAGCACTTGCTGCACGGATCAAGGAGGAGCAGGATGGCGTAATGGGTAGAGCACGGTTCTGGGAGTCGGAAGATCATAGGTTCTAATCCCGGCTCCACCGTTTGGCTGCTGTGTGACCTTGGGCAGGTCACTTCATTTCTCTGTGCCTCAGTTCCCTCATCTGTAAAATGGGGATTGAGACTGAGCCCCACATGGGACAGGGACTGTGTCCAACTCGATTCGCTTGTATCCTTCTCAGCGCTTAGTACAGTGCCTGGCACATAGTAAGCACTTAAATTCGATCGCTATCTCGAGGAGTTGCTCTGCCCACATCTCGACCCTCCGCTGACTTGTGTTGTGTCCCCTCGTCAACAATAACTCCTCACAGTTGGCCTCAAGGCTCTCCACCAACTTACCCCACCAGACCTATTTGCTCTTTTCATCTACTCTTCCCCAGCTTGCTCCCTTCACTCGAGCATGGGCGTGGGAGTCAGAGGACGTGGGTTCTAATCCCAGCTCCGCCACTTGTCTGCTGTGTGACCTTGGGAAAGCCATTTAACTTCTCTGCCTCAGTTACCTCATCTGTAAAATGAGGATTAAGACTGTGAGTCCCACATGGGACAACCTGATTACCTTGTATCTACCCCAGCACTTAGAACGGTGCTCGGCACATAGTAAGCGCTTAACAAATACCATCATCATCATCTCAAGCCAACCATCTCGTTCCTCACTGTCAACTCTCCCACCTCCGTCCTCACTCACGCTGTTCCTCAGGCTTGGAACGTCCTCCTTTCCCCAATTTGACAGACCACAGTTCTTCCCGCATTACTCTTGAAGCACGCGATATTCACCCACCCTCTGCCGACAGCACATACGTACATATCCGTAATTCATGTATTTATATTAATGTCTATCTCCCCCTCTAGACTCCATGTGGGCAGGGAATGGGTTTCCAACTCTTGTATTTTACTCTCTCGAGCACTCAGTACTGTGCTCTCCACCCTGTAAGCACTCAATAAATGCCATTGATCGATTCATAGCTCCCCTAAAATCCCCTCTTCCTCCAACAGGTCTTCCCCGGTGAATTTTCCAATACTCCGTGCCATCTAAACTGTCAACCAAATCTAGCACTTAAGAACTTAGTCGTACTCAAATGCTTAGATGAGTGCCCCGTGCTTAATGGTCTCTCTGTAAATTCTAATACTAAAAGGAAGTTGACTAATCTGATTTATGTAGTGCACGGGTGCCAATTTTTCATTCTGAATGTAGGCAAAAAGTGGGCAGAGATATTGCAGGGAGAGAGATGAGAAAAGGCAGAGTTCAAAAAAAAAATGCAAGTCAGAAAGTCACCATTTATAATCAAAGGTATGTACAGATCTTTCGATCCCTGATATCCGGATGAGAAACTCTTGGTCTTGACAGGGACCCGGGGCTGAAGCTGCCAGAGTTGACATTTAGAATGTGTGGTTGATTATTTAATTGCAATAAAAAGTGTTTTAAAAGCACCAGCTACTCTAGAACCTAAGAGGTTTTCCCCCTTTTATTAAATGCAGAGCGAATGGGAATAGAATCATCTTATCTTGGCAAATACTATATTTGAGGGAAGCTTTTTGTAGCTATTTTGCAGAACTTGGCATTTTTCATTTTTTTCATGGTATTTAAGTGTTTACTATGTGTCAAGCACTGCTCTAAGCGCCGATGTAGATACAAGTTTTTGTCAGGTTTGGACTCAGTTCCTGTCCCACGTGGGGCTCACAGTCTTAATCTCCATTTTCCAAATGAGGGAACTAAGGCACAGAGAAGTTAAGTGATTCACCCACGGTCACACAGTAGACAAACGGCAGAGCCAGAATTAGAACCCAGGTCCTTCTGACTCCTAGGCCTTCACCTTTTCCAGCAGGCCACACTGCTTTCATTCAGTGAAACTCGGTGAAATGTAGGTCGGATGTTCTTTTACCTTTTGTCGATGTCATCCTTCACCCTGTTGTGTCTTTTGCCATTTGGCTGAAGGAGATGCAGAAGCTCCCTGAAGCGGTTCATCTGATCGAGAAGGCCAGCATGATGTATCTGGAGAACGGGACTCCTGACACAGCAGCGATGGCTCTGGAAAGGGCAGGAAAGTGAGTGACCGGGCCTTGCTCCGAGAGATTTCAGGCCGGGGGGCATTGTGGTTTTGTGGCGATTGGATTTTTTTAGAAGATGACCTCTGTTCTTCTTGGTGCATGATCGTGTTTTCATGTCTAATTCAGGCTGATAGAAAACGTCAATCCAGAAAAGGCGGTTCAGCTTTATCAACAGACAGCAAATGTGTTTGAAGTAAGTGTTGTTTCTCTTTGATTTCTCAAGTGACACCAGCCTCACCTCCTGACTAGGAGAGGGAATCCCTATCGCTTCACAAGAAAGCACCTTTGCGTCGTCCTCCTTGGAACTGATTAACTGAAACCGTCCCCAAAGGATGAGATGGAAGGGAATGATTTTATAAGTAGACTCCAATTTTGCATCTCACCTCTGTCCTTTCCTTCTCCCAGGGACCATTTTCCCTCAGAAAGTTGCTTGGCTGAGTTATGGGGCAAATTTTAACGTAGAGTCAGTGTGAGAAGTGACTGGATGTGGCTTGTGGTTAAAGTTGCTGACATCTTTTTTCTTCTACTCCTTAAGAATGAAGAACGCTTGCGGCAGGCAGTAGAATTGTTAGGGAAAGCATCCAGACTCTTGGTGAGAGTTCGCAGGTAGGTCTGTTTCCTAAAACTCATATTTGGTTTGAGGGCTGCCACAGTGAAGGCTATTGAGCCTTTCTTTACCAACGGGCCACGCGGGACCTTTGTCTGGCAGGAGGAGTCCAGAGAATGTCGCTTAGTTACCATGGACCAGTCCTTCCTACTTTATGTAGTCATCTGTTGGCCAGTAGATTGCCAGGCATTTGCCAGAACGTCGAGTTAGATTCTTTCAAGTGTGATGGCAATGTTGTAACATTTTGTAGCGTTGCGGTTGGCTAGACCCCTGGGATTTTTTGGGTCCCCCGTCTAGAAAGATTTTTTACTGAGGGCCTACTGTGGTAGAACACTAGACGTTTGGAAGGATACAATCGAAATGAAACATGTTTCCAGTCCTTGAGGAGCCTTGCAGTCATATTTAGGGTAAGAATCGCAGAAAGAAAGGTGAGAAGATGTTTGACCGTGTTGGAAAAAGTCAAACACAACTTTGGTCGTTTCCAAATCCCTAGGAAAGTTACTTAAAAGGATTCATTCATTCGGTCGTATTTGTTGAGCGTTTACTGTGTGGAGACCACTGTACTAAGCGCTGCCCCCATGCTTGCCTATATATGAAAAGCAGCGTGGCTCAGTGGAAGGAGCACGGGCTTGGGAGTAGGAGGTCATGGGTTCGAATTCCGGCTCTGCCACTGTCAGTTGTGTGACTGTGGGCAGGTCACTTAACTTATGGTGCCTCAGTTCCCTCATCTGTAAAATGGGGATAAAGGCTGTGAGCCTCATGTGGGACAACCTGATTACCCTGTAACTACCCCAGCTCTTAGAACAGTGCTCTGCACAAAGTAAGCACTTAACAAATACCAACATTATGTATGGAGAGTGCTGGTATTTATATAATAATATGGGTGTCGGTCAATCAGTGGCATTTATTAAATGTGCAGAACACTGTACTAAGCACTTTGGAGAGTACAATGCAATAGATTCGGTAAACACACTCCTTGCCTACAAGGGTTATATATGTAAAATATAATTCTATAGTATAGGTACATGCTGTATAATGCCATCATATTTTTCAGACATATATGTAGGTAAAATATCTATAGAATGGTATAGTCTCTAGATACACATATGTTTTTTGAAGGTGCTTAAAAAGTATGATGGTAATAAGTGAGCTATTTGTTGCCATTGTTCTCGTCTGTCCGTCTCCCCCGATTAGACCGTAAGCCCGTCGAAGGGCAGGGACTGTCTCTATCTGCTGCCGATTTGTCCATTCCAAGCGCTTAGTACAGTGCTCTGCACATAGTAAGCGCTCAATAAATACTATTGAATGAATGAATGAAGTCACTGACACCTTGGCTGCTTCCTGGTTGCCCTGGAGACCATCGAGCTGGCAAAGGTCCAGAGGAGAGACTGAGAACGTGGGAGTCCCGGCCTTCACAGTGTGGCTGATCGCCACCTCTCGCCCTCTTGTTTACTGCCCCCATAATCTCAGAGGAGCAGAAAGTGACCCATGAACTCAGGAGGAAATTTCCTCTCCTTGCTTTTCCCTTCTTATCCAAGGCCACAGCTGAAGCCCCTCTACCTACAGGACGGGGAACAAAGACACGCGGTAGAGCGGAAAAAGATTTTGGGGGTTGATCACCGGCCTTCTCCTTCCTCCTGACCACCACCCCCGTCCATCCCCGTGAGTGCCCCATCAGATCAATCGGTGGTATTTATTGAGCTCTTAACTGTGGGCGGAGCACTCTTCTAAGCCCTTGGGAAAGTACTATAAAGCTGGAAGACAGAATCCCTGCCCCCGTGAAGCTTACAGTCTACGGAGGAGATACTGAAATAAATTAGAGACAGTTACAGATACGACTGAATGAATGCGATAGAGGAAATAGTAGAGCATAAGGATATGGACATAAGTGGGGTCGGGCTGGGGCGAGTATCCAAGTGCTTAAGGGGTACACGTCTAAGTGCGTAGGTGACACGGGGCGGGGAGGGGAGGGGAAATGAAATGGACTCCCGGAAGGTGCTTTGGAGAGGTCTTTGTAGCTTTAAAGGCCGGGAGAGTGGTGGTCTGTTGGATACGAAGGGGGCCGGGAATGCCAAGTCAGGGAGGATATGGGCAATAGGTCGATAACTAATAATAATAATTACGGTAGTTGTTAAGCGCTTACTATGTGCCAAGCACTGTTCTAGGCACTGGGGTATATACAAGTTAATCAGATTGGACACAGTCCCCGTCCCACGTGGGACTTACAGTCTCAATCCCCATTTGACAGATGAGGTAACTGAGGCCCAGTGAAGTTGGTATTCGTTACGCGCTTACTGTGTGCCGAGCACCGTTCTGAGTGCTGGGGTAGATACAGGGTATTCAGGTTGTCCCACGTGAGGCTCACAGTCTTAATCCCCATTTTACGGATGAGGTCGCTGAGGCATCGAGAAGTTAAGTGATTTGCCCAAAGTCCCCCGGCTGACAGGCGGTGGGGCCGGAATTAGAACCCGTGACCTCTGACTCCTAAGCCCGTGCTCTTTAATAATAATGTCGGTATTTGTTAAGCGCTTACTATGTGCAGAGCACTGTTCTAAGCGCTGGGGGAGATACAGGGTGATCAGGTTGTCCCATGTGAGGCTCACGGTCTTAATCCCCATTTTACAAATGAGATCACTGAGGCATCGAGAAGTTAAGTGACTTGCCCAAAGTCCCACAGCGGGCAGGTGGCGGAGCCGGGATTCGAACCCATGACTCAGCCCGTGCCCTTTCCACTGAGCCCCGCTGCTTCTCCCTCTCTCCTCCTTTCAGTGAAGCGATTTGCCCGAGGTCACCCAACACACAAATGGCAGAGCCGGGCTTAGTACCCAGGCCCTCTGACTCCCAGACTCTTTCCGGTAGGAAACCCTTCTCCAAGTTGGCGTAAATTGCCTTTAAAGACCCGAAATGTGCAGGTTGGGTAGATCAGCGGGGGGTGAGGTCGGAAAGGGACAGCCGACTGACTGCCTTAAAGCCGACGATCATGAGTTTCTCTTCGACGTGAGATCACCCTTGGAGGTGATCCAGGCAGCGGAGTGAAGTGCGGACTGAGAAGGGGAGAGACAGGAGGAAGGGGAGGTCAGCAAGGAGGCCGTTGCCGAGGTAAAGGTGGGCTAGATAAGTGCGTGGATCAGCACGACGGCAGTTCAGATGATGAGGTGGGAGCAGATTCCGGAGATACCGTGAAGGAAAATGTGACAGGATTTGGTGACAGCTTGAACGTATGGCTTGAACGAGAAGCAGCGTGGCCCCGTGGAAAGAGCCCGGGCTTGGGAATCAGAGGTCGTGGGTTCTAACCCCGGCTCTGCCACTTGTCCGCTGTGTGACTTTGGGCCAGTCACTTGACTTCTCTGTGCCTGTTACCTCATCTGTAAAACGGGGATTAAAACTGTGAGCCCCACATGGGACGACCTGATTACCTTGTACCTACCTCGGCGCTTAGAACAGTGCTTGGCACGTAGCACTTAACAGATACCATCGTTATTCATTCGATAGTATTTATTGAGCGCTAACTGTGTGCAGAGCACTGTACTAAGTGCTTGGAGTGGACAGTTCAGCCACAGGTAGAGACCATCCCGGCCCAGTGACGGGCGCACAGTCTAAGTTATTGTTATTACTGAATGGAAGTGATGAGTCAAGAATAATGCCAGGGTTACGGGCTCGGGAGACAGGGAGGATGGCGGTGCTGTCTTCAGTGATGGGAAACTCTGGGGAGAGGTCTGGGAAGATGAGGAATTCTGTTTCAGACAGGTTAAGTCAGAGAAGCTGCGCGGCTCAGTGGAAAGAGCACGGGCTTGGGAGTCAGAGGACCTGGGTTCGAATGCCGGCTCCGCCACTTGTCAGCTGCGTGACTGTGGGCAAGTGGCTTAACTTCTCTGTGCCTCAGTTCCCTCGTCTGTAAAAGGGGGTTGAAACTGTGAGCCCCACGCGGGACAACCTGATCACCCTGTATCTACCCCAGTGCTCAGAACAGTGCTCTGCACATAGTAAGCGCTTAACAGATACCAACATTATTATTATTATTAAGTTTGCAGTAGCAGTGGGCCATAGAATAGATGTCCTGAAGGCAGGAGGAAATGCGTGACTGTAAGCTCGTTGCGGGCAGGCAGAGTGTCTGCTAATTCTGTTGTATTGCACTCTCCCAAGCGCTTAGTAGAGTGCTCTGCAGAAAGTAAGTGCTTACTAAATACCACTTTTTTAATTGAAATACTGTTGAGTGACTACAGAGGACTAGAGAGCCCGGGGCTGAAGAGGTAGATTTGGGAGTCATCTAGGTAGAGAGATGGCAGCCAAAGCTATGGGGGCGAACGAGTTCTCCAAGAGAGTGGGTGTAGATGGAGAATCGAAGGGAACCCAGAACTGAGCCTTGAGGGACCCCCCCCCCCCAAAAGCGGGAGGCAGAGGACAAGCCACATTGGCGTATCATAAGCGCTTAAATAAATACCATTATTATTATAAAGAGACTGAGAAGGAGCAGCCAGAGAGATCGTAGAACCAGGGCGGCGGGGGACCGTGTCGGCGAAGCCGAGGTTAGATCATCTTTCCAGGAGAAGGGGGCGGTCCACAGTTTCGAAGACAGTAGACAGGTCGAGGAGGATTAGGATGGAGTAGAGGCCGTTAGATTTGGCGAGAAGATGGTTGGAGACCTAAGCGAGGGTCATTTCTGTGGATCGAAGGGCTTAGAGCGGAAGCCAGGTTGCAGGGGGTCAAGGAAAGGAAGTGGAGGCAGCAGGGGTAGAAAACGCACTCAAGGAGATGGGCTGATAACTGGCGGGTACCAGGGGAGGGCTTTTTAAGGACTAGGGGATACACAGTCATATTGGAAAGCAATGAAAGCCTTTGAAAAGGGGGCAGCTGAAGATCTGCAGTCTGCATAAGCCAGGCGCCAAGCCAGGTCAGATCCAACTGCCGTTAATAAACCACCCGTGAGATCTCGTCGAGCACAACCCTAGAAAAAGAACCAAAAAAAAAAAAAAATTTGGACCAAGAAGTGGCCGAATTGAGCACTGCCGAAGGCTGGACTTGTTCTAGTCCTAGTTCTGCCACCTGTCTGCTGTGTGACCTTGGACGAGTCCCTTCACTTCTCTGTGCCTCAGTGACTTCATCTGTAAATTGCGGATTGAGACTTTGAGCCCCACGTGGGACGGGGACCACGTCCAACCCAATTTGCTCGTGTCCCTCCCAGCGCTTAGTACAGTGCCTGGCCTATAGTAAAGGCTTAACAGATACTCCAATTATTGCTATCATTATTGTTTCGGGACGTGGTTTGGCAATCCAGACTCAGAGACAGCACTCAGTACGGCACTCTTCACACGGTAAGCGATCCATAAATACCACTGATCGATTGAGATGGAGGTCTGGAATAGTAAGAAACCTCAGTACTGTCTGTTTTTTTTAAAAAAAAAAACTTTTTTGGTGGGGTCCATTCAGAGCAAACACTACGCTGTTTTAATTCACAGTATGTATTTCCTTTTTTTTTGGCCCTGTGGGGTACCGAGACGAAACGTTGCTTTGAAGAACATGCAGTTTGGCATCATTATTTTAATGTACAATCACGGCCTATTTATTTGATACATTGTTTCAGAGGAGCCGCGACTGCCTCTGACCGCAGTAAATCAATCTAATCGTGACAACGGTTTGCCGCTGGGCTGGCCGTAGGACAATATATGTTTTAATCTTAGCAACAACATTTCTTGAAGGTTCTCTTTTTCATGGGGCCCAAAAGAGAATTAGGCCCTAGCCCCTGCCCTTGAGTTTATAATCCAGTGGGCGGGTTAATGATGTTTGGATGCCTTGATGTGAAATTTTCTGTGTGATTTATGGATCGGAGATTAATGTTGTTTTCAGATTGTTTGAACCGTTACAGGTGCAGTAAGCATAGATTTGACCTAATTGACATCGCGTAAGCTTCTTGTGGGCGGGGATCGCACCTACCAACTCTGTTGTATAGTACAGTGTCCGGCATGCAGTAAGCGCTCAATAAATGCCACTGATGGCTCGATTCTCTCTGATTTATTTTCCTGTCATTTGATACGTGTAAAAGATGTTAGCTGCAACTTCTTTTCGTTCCACTCAGTGACAGCATTACACAAAAAAGAGACTTTTGGATTGGTCATGATGGATGCCCTGTCATATTTATGGCTGGAACCGAAGGAAAAAGACTTTCCTCCATGACCGCTTCTTGTTCCAGGGGCGATTATCTAATGAAAAATGACCTCTGGACCGAAATTGTCCGTTCAGCGTCTTGGCTGACTGGATCTTTTGGAGGGTTACGAAAACAATTTAGAAGTCTTGCATTGAAACCAATTAAAATTTATATTTTATCTGTGGAGAATTTGGAAACCACTAGCAGACCATGTTGAAATCATGAATTTCCTTGGTCCTTATTGAGTGAGTATTTCCTGGATGATTTGGAAAATGAAACAGCTGTATATGTAATTGAAGTTGCCGTCGCACACACGGGAGTACTGAATTTCAGGAACTTTGAGAAATATGTATCCATTTTGGATGATCTTGGGAAAAAAACACAGAGTATTCTTGAGTAACTCATCCCAGAAGATGGAAAGTTCAGAGTGAGTGTGGTATGTTTTCAACTGAATATTTTTTCAAATGAATATTTCATTTGGAGGATGTGTTGCCTTTACAATTAAATATTTAGGCTGTCTAAGCCATTAGAGTTCTTTCTTGTTGAAGCAGCATTACTCAAATTGCACCCGTTGATAAGGTGTCCCCGTACAGTGCATCAGTGGCATTCTCACCTAATCTAGTTGTCTGGCAAAAAATATACCCATTGCTTGAACCCCTGGGCTTAGTTACAAAGCAGAAAAGAAAAAAAAAAGACATAGTAAATCTTGCCATCTGATGTTTTGGACTTGATTAGGTGCCATTAATGGAAAATTCCCCGCTGATTTTTTAAGCATTCCCTGTTAAAACGAAACACGCTTATATCATTCTAGTCCGTGTTAATGGATTCAGTCCATTCGGAGCTGGAACTGGGGCTTTCTCATCTCCCTTTCCCCTAGATTATCGAGAATCGAAGGTGGTTCAAATTCTAGACAATTAACCGATATCCATCGCTGCCTTTGTGCTCCTAGGTTTGACGAGGCTGCGTTGTCGATTCAAAAAGAAAAGAATATTTACAAGGAAATTGAGAATTACCCAACGTGTTACAAGGTAACCTTAAAAAAACAATTCTTTTTCTGTCTGGGTTATGCACGCTAAATTACCTTGTTCCCTTTTGGATTTTGCTTACTTGAACGGTGAAAGAACAACAACTTGAAGAATGCATAGTACCTGGCACGTAATAAACCCCCAACAAATGTCATTATCATTATTACAGTTGTTATTTTTGTTGTCATTATAATAGTCTGTTTACTGAAGAATGGCTTGTTTTTGTTGTTGTTGTTGCTGTTGTTGATGTTATTATAATAAGTCCGTTTATTGAAGAATGGCAGGGCCCTTATTCTCCATTGGTTGGCCCAAATCGAGTAACGGTATTTTGTTGCTAGGCACTTAAATTTTCTTGTGTGTGCTTTGTTATTTTTTCCAGAATCCACTAAAACTCTTAGTAGGGAAAACTTTCTGGCGGTTGCGAGTGATTTTTCCTTTTAAGGGATAAGAAGAAAAAGCATAACACACTTGTACTGTTATTTTACCTTAGATCCTGCAGATGGCACTTCAAAACTTTATATGTATAGATATCTACATCCGTATGTAGATAGATATATATACACCGACCCCCGGTGATTTAAAAGTAAAAGTGTACATAAACACGTAGCTATGAAAAACTTTAAGGATGGTCCATTGTCTTTCCATTTTAGAAAACTATTGCTCAAGTCCTAGTTCATCTACACCGGAATGACTATGTCGCTGCGGAAAGATGTGTCAGAGAGAGCTATAGGTATGGACTTTTTAACCCATCTATTTGACTTCAGAGTCTCTCTTCTTTCTCTTGAAGTGTTTCTTTACATCTCTTTCTTTACATTTTCACCCTTTTATGTTGTCATGCAAGCTTCCTTTTTTTTTTTTTTTAAGCAAATTTTAGTAGTATGTGAACCGGTCCTTTCAAAGAGCACGATTGAATTATCCAGGAAGCGAGGAAAACTCAGAGTGACTTGCCCACCGGGGAATTGGGTGACGACGGATGAAAACTGGGTTAGGCAGGAGTTTGTGGGGAGGGACAATTAGATGAGGCTCTGAATGGCTAAGTTAATGCATATGACCTGTGTGTCCTCTAGTATCCCAGGATTCAATGGAAGTGAAGACTGCACAGCCCTGGAACAGCTCCTTGAAGGGTACGACCAGCAAGACCAAGATCAAGTTTCTGATGTCTGCAATTCTCCCCTTTTCAAGTACATGGACAATGATGTGAGTCGTCATCCATCAGACCGGGTATTTCCTAGTGGGCAGAGGAGTTCTGTCTGGCAGCACACTTAGTAAATTTACGTATCACAGTTCCGTGCTTTTTTTTTTTTGGAACTCCTTCTCCATAATTTTCCAGTTGACTATACCCTGAAGTGATCGTCCTCCTTCCGTCGCAAATGAATGATTTTATTTCCCTGTCTGATCGAAGCCATTTAGACCCATACAGGACCCTCGAGAACAGGTTCAAAAGATCTCTGGCCCCTAGAAATTTTCAAGTCATCAGAATTATCCCTGACCATGTCCACATGTCTGATTCCGGGCCCGGTCCCATTTACCACATTCCACCTCCTTTCCTTGCCCTTCTACAGCTGAAGAATCAATTCCTGGAGAGCGATCTGCCGATGGGAGGATGCTCTGATTGATAACTCCTTGGGTTAGAGCCCTCCGCTGCCGCTTGCCCATCAATTCTCAACAAGATATAGTGCTAAAGGGTGCTGTAGAGTGGAAGGCAACTCTGGGTAGGCCCGCTTTCTGACTTAATTTAAGCCCTACGTCTTTAAAGACTTGAGCACGGGAGCACACGTTCATTTTCTGAGCTGCTTCAAAGTCTTTCAGTTGAGTATTACCAGTTCAGCTTGGCCCAGACTTTTCACAGCTCCTTAAGCCTGCTCTCTGGTTTAGCAGGGCAATTTGATTTTTTTTTTCTTTTAATCAGGCCCACTGGACTGATTCCACTCCTTGCCATTCACCTTCCGGGCTGCCGCCTCCTCCCCATATCGCGAGCCTGGGAACTCTAGCCTCTACCTACAGTGAGCTCACTGGGTTTCCCCACAAATACAGGGCCAGGAAACCAGGTGATAGCAGTCACTGTGAAGAGAGGCCGGATTACCCCCCCCCCCCCGTTAGGAATGGAGGCTTTAACACCATTTATTCATTCAGTCAGTTGTATTTATTGAGTGCTTACTGTGTGCAGAGCACTGTACTAAAAACTTGGGAGAGCACAGTATAACAATAAACAGACACGTTCCCTGCCCACAATGATCTTACTGGCTACAGGGGGACTATATTATGATATTAAGACATATTAATATAAATAAATTGCAGATATGTACATAATTGCTGGGGACTGGGAAGAGGGATGAATAAAGGGAGCTAGTCACTGTGACACAGAAGGGAGTTGGAGAAGAGGAAAGGAAGGCTTAGTCTGGGAAAGCCTCTTGGAGGAGATGTGCCTTCAATAAGGCTTTGAAGGAGGGGAGAGTAAGTGTCGGATTTGAGGAGGGAGGAAGGATGTGAGTGAGGGGTTGGCGGTGAGATAGAAGAGATTAAAGTACAATGAGAAGGTAAGCATTAGAGGAGTGAAGTTCGTGGAGGAGTTTCTGTGTGATGCGGAGATGGCCGGCAACCCCTGGAGTTTCTTGAAGAGCGGGGATACACATCCTGAACGTTTTTGTAGAAAAGTGATCCGGGCAGCAGAGTGAAGTATGGACTGGAGTGGGGAGAGACAGGAACCTGGGAGGTCAGCAAGGGGGCTGATACAATAATTAAGACCGGTTTGATTAAATGATTGCACCAGTTTGAAAGGAGAGGAGAGGGCAGGTTTCAGCGATGTGGGAATGAGCCTGAGGTTTTCTCTCTGCGTTTACCACTGACAGTATGCCAAGCTGGGCCTGAGTTTGGTGGTCCCCGGGGGTGGAATCAAGAAGAAGTCACCAGCAGTGACACAGGACAAGGGTGAAGGTACAACTGCACCGTCCGGGGCCCACGCGGAGGAGGAGGAGGATGAATATTCCGGAGGACTGTGCTAGTCGGCCACCTGTATGCTTGGCTCAGAATAAGACAGACGTGCTACGTTGTGGACGTCGTGCTCACTTGGAAGTCCGAGAATTCCCAGCACTTCATTGCAGTCATGAAATTGGAATCCATAGCAAGCTTTTGAGGCCTTCCTCCCGGCCCGCCCTCCCTCCCCCCGGAAAAAAAGCAACGCCCGTACCCAATCTTCTGGGAAACGTTTAGGAGTTAATCGTTTCCAAGGTAAGAGCTGATCCGGGGCCCCAGCCACCATCGACAGTAAACTGTGTTTTGTTCATTTGTCCGTCACCTGATTCATTTAAAATGACAACAGACCCGTTTCGGAGCTGGGTCCCGAAGCTGATGATGGAGGAGAATAAGGTTCCGTAACACATTTAAATGGATATTTTACTTGGCTTTTGGACTCTTATCAAAGAATATTATTTTCTTATTGACAGCTGCTAATGACAATTAAGGGATATGATTCCGGGTAGAGAGGTGGTTAAATTTTTTGTCGTTGGGCTTTTTTTTGGCATTTTGGGTTTTTTTTAAAGAGCAAATCTGTTCCCCCCCACTAAGATAAATTTATGTGGCCAAGTTCTATCTTGTGCCCTCGGGATATTTTTTTTACCCTATTGAACTATGTATTCTAAGTGTCTTTCAAGTGTGTTGGCAAACTGGTCTGAAGTGATCCTGCCAAACCTCGCAGGCTAGGCTTGTGCTTGCATACTGTCTGACTAATGCAGCCTCCATTTGCCCTTTAGACTCAATTATCTGGATATCCTGTCTGTCTGAAATATCGGGGTCCATGAGACCGAGTGTGTTTGGGGAATGAAATTGTTGGGATAGTTCGGCTAGTGTAGACCCTCCCTTGGACATCGATCATCTTAAGAAAGACCAGTTAAGTGATTCTTTCCTAGCCCCGCTGGGTCTTGAGTTAATAGGACCCACTTGTTCCACACTTCTTGATAACCTATTTCAATTGCACTTTCTCAGATGGAGGAGACTCAGAGTAAAACTCAGAGCCACCCATACCTCCTTACGCCCGCCAAAGAAATGTAAAAATACCGACCCTGGTAGAAATCTTACCTATATTAAAACCTGCTGCTTAGAAGCCTCGGCAAAGTGGAAAATCAGCATGATTCTATAGGAGAGATGGAATGGTTTGGGAAAATGCGCTTAAAGCTCTGGGCTTCTAAGATTTGAGCTTTCAGTTGTTTCCAGGGGTAGAATCGGAAGTGGTCCGTGGGAAGGGTTCCTTTGATTTTGTGGGAATTTTTCTTACGCGCCCTTAGTTTTACAAGTTTCAGGAGCCCACATCAGCATGCATTTAAAGTGATGTCTTCTGTGGACTACTCCTAAGTATTGATCTCTTGGAGAAAGGTCTTAGAAATCAGAAGGCTTGAGATATCTGAGCTTACAGAGAGCTGAACTACTGCCCGTAGTGGGAACACGAGAGGATGACGGAAAACTTTGGTCACAAATCCTGACCGACATCTTGACCACTGTCACCGCTTGAGAAGAATAGTTTCTTTCAGTACCGCAGCGTGTCGTCTCGAGAAAGATGTGCCTCGTGGGAAGAACGTTCCTTAATTCCTCAATAGCATTCTCTCCAAATCAGATGTGAAAACCCATGTTGTAGAAGAGCTGCCTTTACTGAGCAGGAGTGGCTAGTCCACTTCTTGCGTGCACACCGTTGGCATTGTTTTGGATTTCTGTGTTTGTATCTATGTGTGTGTGTGCTTTTGAAATTCTACTTAACGTTGCATTTACCAGGGAAGCTCCTCTAGGTCCTCCGACACCCTTGTCTTCTGTAGGTGAGCCGGGCCAGACTTCTCAAGCTCCCGATGAGCCTGTGACCCCCTCGAGGTGACCTCATTTCAGTAACTGTCAGCCTTGAAGAATGGGAACCCCTATAACAAGAACACTAATTTATTATTTAAGTCTTTGATTCTTTAAAATCAGCCCTCGGCAAGTGTCGGCCGAAGTTCTGGAATTTCTAATAAAATATATTGAGACTGAAGTTGGTCAGGTCTCAATAACGTTGCACTGGGAATTTTCCGCTTAAAGGTTTGGGTTTCCCATTGACGACTTCACCACCGACGCTTTCCCACTTATAGCCGGTCCAAAGCTTCTTTTGGTTTGAAGCCTGGGGAAGATGTTTCTCTGAACAAATTATTATTTATCCCAGTGGAGTATGGCAGTCCTTTAAAGAAACGTGAGTCTGTAACAGACTTTTCTCGGACTAGGTTCGTTTGACCCCAGTGGGAAGGCGAGTTATAAATGGCTCTTGCCTAGCTGTCTGTACGATAAGATGGAAAAGGCAGGAATGACCTGGTGTGTGCAGATAATAAGGAGAAGCAATAGAACTGTGAGTGAAATCTCCAGCCAAACATATCCGTGTGTTAGTTTGATGGTATTTTTCTCTGGGTTAAAGAATAAAGCACAGCACTTACCGTCTGCCATTTGGACTATTTCTTTGTGATCGGGGTTATATTGTATCACAGTGCAGAGTATGTATTCCAAATTGATCATTGATTTTTTTAATGTTATTATGCGGTTTTCCCACTTTTAAATATTTTAACGTGAAGACAGTGTCAGATTCAGTTTCGTGAAAGAATGTTTTCCAGAACTCATAGTACCCCCTTATTTACCAAAAGTGAGATTTTTGCATGAAGATCCTAAGAATAACATTCAGCGTAATAGTCAACTGTAAGTGAAATCAGTCTACGAATTGTATTTAATATATGGAATTTGTCTGTACATATGCCTGTACTTCTCCCAGCTCTGTGTCGTTTGGTAGAATATTAAATATGGGATGTGGGTGATGCGAATTATTGCTTCTCAGGAAAGAGGCATCATGCTTTGAATATTATGAAAATAAAACTTGAAGCTGTATATTTGTTTTTCATTCTTTTTTCTTCCCATCTGTTTCCTTTCCTCTTTTACGTCTTTCTTCCAGCCCAAGTTCTCTTAGTATTGATCCAGTGACGTGGGAGTCAGCAACATCCAGTGTGAGATGTACTTCTGGGGAGAGAACTAGAGGCATCGGGTGCCGGTGTGGTTGGGAATTACACGGTATTTTGTTGATTTCAGTCTGACCTTTAAGGCTACCTTTTTGGAGCAGGTGGAGCGAAGATAAGCAGAAGAGTCACGGTACTACACATAAAACCCAGGGCAATCTCTTGGGGTGCCTTTGCAGCCTCGATGGTTTCAGCCATAAAATGTTTCATAAAGTATTATAAAAGTATTGCGGAATTTACTTAGAGGCTACTTTGTACGCCCAACTCAACAAACACACTCATCTAGTTGTCCTTGACAGAAAATTCAAGGTTGTCGAGTGGGTTTCCCCCTTAATCTTGGTTGAAATTGACAAGTACATCAGTAGGAGGTGGAGAAGTACTCAGATAAGACAATATTCAAAGAAGAGCAAATGAACAGAGAAGGGAGGCAGAGAATATCTGCAATTGATGGGGTTTATTTGTCCGGTGAACTGTGCTAATACGTGCTTAATTCCCATGGTGGAAGGTAAAAGAAATTGTCCTACGTGAGCCTTTTTTTCATGGTATTAAGCCAAGAACCGTTCTAAGCACTGGGGCAGATACAAGGCAATCAAGGTGGACACAGTCCCTGCCCCAGCTGAGGCTCCCAGTCTTAATCCCCATTTTACAGATGAGGTAACTGAGGTACAGAGAAGTTAAGTGACTTGCCCAAGTCACACAGCAGACACGCGGCGGAGCTGAGATTAGAACCCAGGTCCTTCTGAGTCCCAGGCCCCTCGCTCTGTCCACTGGGCCACGCTGCCGATTGGAAGAGGAGTAGGAGGAGAGCTTACGACGTTACTGGGGGTTCTCAGCCCGAAATCCCATCCAAAATAGGGTTCGCTTTAGGGACGCTCGGACCCTGGACGGCCTCCGCTGGGTCCTACACACTCCAGCTGTCACGTCTTCCCGGTGGAGGTTTGGGGACCTCCGCGTCACTCTCCAGCTGAAGCCCAAGCACCTCCTCAAAGGCGAGAAGATCATCGGGAACCAGCCTATCACTCCCCTCCCAGGGCTGGCTCCGGGAAGCTCACGGAGAAACTGGTCCCTCCCAAGCCTGCGGCTTCCCGGGTCCGCGTGTCTCTATGACACCCGGAGTTTCTCCTCTAGAGCTATTGCGGGCAGTCGTCGGGTTCTAAGGTCTCAACGCTGTTGAAAAAAATTCCAGTTCCAACTGCCTTTCCCTAGATGGAATACTTTTCCCTCAGGACCCTGTCTACTTCCCTGTAGGCATGACGGGGCTCGCCTCCTTCTGGTCTTTCCCTCATTTCTTGGGGCATCCAAAATTCCAGTCTCACCTTCTCCAAGCCACTGGGAAACAAGGTCTCAGCATTCTCTTTCACTCCCACGGGCGAGTCCTCTACTCCTCCCGACTCCTAATTCTGAGCACCGACTTGCCTCTCTCATCCTTTCCTGTGCCCTGTGTCCCTCTGGGAGTCCAATCAATTATATTTATTGAGTATTTACCGTGTGCAGAACACTGTATTAAGCACTTGGGAGTTCTCCACGTGCCCTGCTCTCCCAAGCAGGAAGCTCTTAATGTCTCACTTCGAGATGGCCGAAGGTCTTCCTCTCCAATTACCTGGCCCCCGCACTCTTTTTTTTTTTTTTGTATTAAGTGCTTAACTCTGTGCCAGGCATTATATTAAGCCCTGGGGGCAGTTACAAGATAATCGGGTGGGATACAGTCCCTGTTCCATAGAGGGGTTCTCCCCGATTGGCTCGGCTGAATATTTGCACCCTGCTCGAGGAGGTGTACCGCGGTGTGACCTCTCCTGGTTTCTTCCTCCCCCTCCTAAATGGGGAACTGTCTATCACAGCGGCCCGACTCCCAGTGAGCAGTAATAGTAGTACGACTAAGAAATTTAAGAGGAAAGATGCTAACTTATGTCTTCTTAGGACTCACTCCCAACATATGGGATAATCAGCAACCACATTCCTCGAACACCTCCTATGGACGGAACACCATCCTAGGTCCTCGGACATAGGATGAAAGTAAAAGACACAGTCCCTGCCCTTAAGGATGTGAATTTGGGAAATTTAGAAAGTGGAAATCCAATTTGGCACCTCAAGCTTTTCTGCAACACCAGAACGGTGCCTAACGTGAACTCTGAAGGGCTGGGCAACTGCGACTCTGCATCCCAAGAGGTCTCAGAAGGGAGCATAAACAACAGAGTGCGGAGTGGAGAACACAAAAAGTGTTCATCTGGCCTCGGGAGAGAATGCCTGAACTACCTGGCCTTTTGCTAAGCTCTCTGGGGCAATTAACAACCGCGTGACGCCGCAATGCGTATTTTTCATTATTCACTTATCCCATGAGGCAAACGCCTCTATGTATATACACTGTACTCTTCCAGGAACTTTTTATTAACGTGTCTGCCTTCTAGCTTATACACTCGTTGTGGGCAGGTAATGTGTGACTTTGGGCAAGTCACTTAACTTCTCGGTGCCTCAGTTACCTCATCTGTAAAATGGGGATTAAGACTGTGAGTCCCACGTGGGACAGCCTGATTCCCTGTGTCTACCCCAGCGCTTAGAACGGTGCTCGGCACATAGTAAGCGCTTAACAAATACCAACATTATTATGTGTCTCATATTGTTATACTGTACTTTCCCTAGCACTCAATAAAGCGCTCGATAAAAGCAACTGACTGGCTTAATACGGTGCCCCGCCCACAGTAAGTGCTCAATAAATACCACTGATTGATCGATTCCTTAAAATCTAATTTCCCTCATCACTAATAAGCAGCAGCTCAGTGAGAAGCAGCGTGGCTCAGTGGAAAGAGCCTGGGCTTCGGAGTCACAGGTCATGGGTTCGAATCCCAGCTCCGCCGCTTGTCGGCTGTCCGACTGTGGGCGAGTCACTTCACTTCTCTGGGCCTCAGTTACCTCATCTGTAAAATGGGGATTAAGACTGTGAGCCTCGTGTGGGACAACCTGATTCCCCCGTATCTACCCCAGCGCTTAGAACGGTGCTCGGCACATAGTAAGCGCTTGACAAATCCCAACATTATTAGTAAAAAAGACTCTTTTAAATGAACTTCAGCATCCAGATCATCACCACGATGTGGCTGGTGCTCTATGGTAGATGCTTGGCGGCGATAGAGCCGAGGACCACGTGAATTTTTAAAGTAGGTTGTTGAAGAACCTGGGCATTCTTCGGGGACTGCCTTCGACGGCCCGGGTGACGTGTTTGATTTCTAGGGAGACAGCCGAAATAGGACCCGGAGCCGCTTCGGAGGACCTGAACTCCTAACACCGTCTGCTGGATCCGAAAGGCCTCTAGTTCTCCCCCTCCCGGGATGGACAGGATTGGGGCTCCCTGCCCGGCGAACCCTACTCCCGAACCCCTTCGTCTTTCACCGCCCCTTGTCTCTCGAGCATCCCTCCGATCAGCAATGGGAGGGAGGAGTCTAACCAGCCATCCGGCATAGTGGATAGAGCACAGGACTGGGAGTCGTGGGTTCTAATTCTGACTTCGACTCCTGCCTGCTGTGTGAACTTAGGTAAATCCCTTCACTTCTTCAACTACCTCATCCGTAAAATGGGGATTGAGACTGTGAGCCCCGTGTGGGACAGGGACTTTGTCCAACCCGATTTGCCTGTATCCACCCCATTCATTGTCATTCATCGTATTTATTGAGCGCCTATTGTGTGCAGGGCATTGTCCTAATAATAATAATAGTCCTGGTATTTGTTAAGCGCCTACTACGTGCCGAGCACTGTTCTAAGCGCTGGGGTAGATACAGGGTCGTCGGGTCGTCCCGCGTGAGGCTCACAGTTGATCCCCATTTTCCAGATGAGGTAACTGAGGCCCAGAGAAGTGACGTGACTCGCCCACAGTCACACAGCTGACGAGTGGCAGAGCCGGGAGTCAAACCCGTGACCTCTGACTCCCAAGCCCAGGCTCTTTCCACTAAGCCAAGCGCTTGGAAAGTCCAAGTCAGCAACAAATAGAGACAATACCTGACCGCATCGGGCTCACAGTCTAGAAGGGGGGAGGCGGACATCCAAACGAGTAAACAGGCATCGGTAGCATCAATATAAATAGAATTATAGATATATACAAATCATTAATATGAATAGAATTAGAAATATGTACATTTACACACGAGCGCTATGGGGCGGGGAGGGGAGTAAAGCAGAGGGAGAGAGTCGTGGTGATGGGGAGGGAAGGGGGAGCTTAGTGTTGGTACAGTGCCTGGCACATAGTAAGCACTTCATAAATGCCATCATTATTATTATTTTTATTATCATTTGGAAGCTTTGGGGCCAAAGGACTACCTGTCCTGTAGCTTCCCAGGTAAACGTGTCTTCCAGGCACCCGGACTCTGGAGCTCCTACCACGGATGGAGAAGCAGTGAGGCCTGGTGGAAAGGGCACAGGTTTGGAAGTCAGAGGACCTGCGTTCTCATCCTGGGTCCATTTGCCTGCTCTGTGACCTTGGGTAAGTCACAACTTCCCTGTGCCTCAGTTTCCTCAATACCTGTTCTCCCTCCCTTGCAGACGGGGGGCCCAATATGGGACAAAGACGATGTACGACCTGATTATCTGGTATCTACCCCGGGACCTAGTGCAGTACAATACAGTACCACTTAAGCACGTTAATAATAACGATGGCATTTGTTAAGCGCTTACTATGTGCAAAGCACTGTTTTACCCCTATCCCCAACCCTATAGCATTTGTATACATGTCCTTATTCTCTGCTATATCCCCTATCTATGATTATTGTCTGTTTCTTTTCTAATAATAATGATAATCATGGTATTTGTTAAGCGCTTACTATGTGCCAAGCGCCGTTCTAAGCGCTGGGGGAGATACAAGGAAATCAGGTTGGACACAATCCCTGTCCCACATGGGGCTCACAGTCTGTCTCCCGTCGCTCGGGGACGGGTTCGTTCAGTATCGGCGCGGCGAGAGAGAGAGAGAGAGGCCGGGGACGGAAAGCCTGAGTTTTGTATAAAATTTATTCCATGAGGCCAACTAAATTATTTGATTATTTAGATGCGACGAATTGAACTTCCCTTTCGGGAGGGATATGATCATCGGTGGTGTTAGAGCTTCCCTAACGGCAGGAATATACTCGTATGTTACTCGCGCGTGGCAGAACCCCCGAGCCCACCCAAGCGGAATCGACTTACGGTTTGCTCGCACGTGGTGGGGCGGCTAGGTCTCACCCACGTGTCCTCCCAACACGGGAGGAATCCACTTATGGGTTAAATCCAGTTGTGCATTACATACCCGTGGTGAAAAAAAATGTTGGTATTTGTTAAGCGCTTACTGTGTGCCGAGCACTGTTCTAAGCGCTGGGGGAGATACGGGGGCATCAGGTTGTCCCACGGGAGGCTCACAGTTCATCCCCATTTTACAGATGAGGTCACGGAGGCACCGAGAAGTGAAGTGACTCGCCCACAGTCACACAGCTGCCAAGTGGCGGAGCCGGGACTCGAACCCATGACCTCTGACTCCCAAGCCCGGGCTCTTTCCACTGAGCCACGCCGCTTCCTAGCTCCCACCCACGAGCACTCCCACCCGGGAGAAATCCACTTATACGTTACATATCCATGGCGAAGCGCCTGGCTTCCAGCCCCACGAGGGTTGAGCAGGACGGGACCCTCACCCATCCCACGGCTCCTCACTTGGTGCAGGCAGAGAGGCCTTCTCACGCTCAGGACGGAGGCGACCCGTAGCCGGCTGCTGCAAGGCCATTCCAGCTTCCGGCCTCAGTTTACTCGTTATCTGCCCCCCCCCCCCCCCCATATAATAATGTTGGTATTTGTTAAGCGCTTACTATGTGCGGAGCACTGTTCTAAGCGCTGGGGCAGATACAGGGTCATCAGCTTGTCCCACGTGAGGCTCACAGATAATCCCCATTTTACAGATGAGGGAACGGAGGCCCAGAGAAGTGAAGTGACTCGCCCACAGTCACACAGCTGACAAGGGGCAGAGCCGGGAGTCGAACCCGTGACCTCTGATTCCGAAGCCCACGCTCTTTTCACTGAGCCACCCTGCTTCTCCGTATCTAATTTGATCGGCACGGGGGCGAGGGGCACCTTCTGTATTCCCGGCTCGGACTGTCCATCTGGCAGTTTCGGTTGTGGGGGCCGTGTCCCGCCCTCACTTCCGAGTTCCGCCTGCTGGCCCCGGAGGTCATGAGATAGCATTTGACCCTGAGACGGTCGGTACCCCAGAGTCACCTTGGAAAACACTCTTAATCCCCATGGGGCTCACAGTCTTAATCCCCATTTTACAGACGAGGCAACTGAGGCACAGAGAAGTTAAGTGACTTGTCCAAGGTCACGAAGCAGACAAGCGGCAGAGCCAGAATTAGAACCCGCATTTTCATTCATTCATTCAATCGTATTTACTGAGCGCTTACTGTGTGCAGAGCACTGTACTTTGGAAAGTACATTTCGGCAACGAACGGAGACCATCCTTACCCAACAACGGGCTCACAATCTAGAAGTGGGTAGAGAGACAACAGAGCCAAACAAGTAGACAGGCGTCAATACCATCAATATTAATAAATACAATTGTTCAATAGTATTTATTGAGCGCTTACTGTGTGCAGAGCACTGTACTAAGCGCTTGGAATGTACAAATCGGTAACAGATAGAGACAGTCCCTGCCCTCTGACGGGCTTACGGTCTAATCGGGGGAGAAGGACAGACAAAAACAATGGCAATCAATAGAATCGAGGGGATGAACATCTCATTGAAACAAAAGCAACAAATAGAATCGAGGCGAGGTACATCTCATTAACAAAACAAATAGGGTAATGAAAACATATACAGTTGAGCGGAGGAGCACAGGGCTGAGGGGAGGGGAAGGGAGAGGGGGACGAGCAGAGGGAAAGGGGGGAAAAGGGAGGTGGGGAGGTAGATATATACTATATGATATAACATTATATATTATAATATATATTATAGATATATGCACACCATTAATAAAATAGAATAAACATATTCATATATACACAAGTGTTGTGGGGCGGGAAGCGGGTAGAGCAGAAGGAGGGAATCAGAGTGATGGGGAGGGGAGAAGGAACAGAGGAAAAGGGGGGCTCAGTCTGGGAAGGCCTCCTGGAGGAGCTTTCAGTAGGGCTTTGAAGGGGGAAAGTGTGCCAGCTTGGTGGATGTGAGCAGGGAGGGCATTTCCAGGCCAGAGGTAGGACGTGGGCCAGGGGTCGACGGCGGGACGGGCCAGAACGAGAACATCTGAGTCCCAAGCCTATGTTCTTACCACTAGGCCACACTGCTTGTCTCTAGATTATGAAGTCCCCGTGGGAAGGTATCATGTCTACCAACTGCATCGTGTCCTACTCTCCCAAGGCCTTAGTATAATGCTCTGCACACAATAAATACTATTGATTATTTGATTGATAATCATTGATTGGTTTTCCCCCCTCTGGAGAATCCTGGAGGGCTAAATCTGGCCCCCAAAGCCCCCTTTTCCCCCTCCTTTCCCTCTGCTCCTCCCCCTCTCCCTTCCCCTCCCCTCAGCACTGTGCTCGTCCGCTCATTTGTATATATTTTTATTTCCCTATTTATTTTGTTAATGAGATGTACATCACCTTGATTCTATTTATTGCTATTGTTTTAATGAGATGTACATCCCCTCGATTCTATCTACTGCTATCGTTCTTGTCCGTCCGTCTCCCCCGATTAGTCGGTGAGCCCGTCAGTGGGCGGGGACTGTCTCTATCTGTTGCCGAATTGTCCATTCCAAGCGCTTAGTACGGTGCTCTGCACATAGTAAGCGCTCAATAAATACTATTGAATGAATGAATGTCCCGATCCCTATCCTCTACCTTCTCAGGTCCTACTCTGTTACCTACGTTCTTCCAGGCCTGAACCCCCTGTCTGCCCAAACCTCCCAGGAGCACATTTCTGAGACTTTCTCAACCAAAGTGGCTGGGAGACTCCTCTCCTTCCTCACAAGCCCTTTCCCAGTCCTCCCCTGAGATTGGCTGTATGCCAGGCCAGTGCCTTGTAAATCCCAAGTATCTAATCCGATTTATCTTCCCTCAGGAAGGGGTTCTTGAGAAGGGAAACGACTTCTCTCAGTTTCTCCTCAACCTTTCCTCCGAGTGTGGCACTAGTCTGACTGTTCACAGTTTGATTCTGACCAATCCCGTGATTACAGGGATTTGGGCAGTTTAAAGCTCCGAGCCAGACCGTTAAAGGTATTTCATAACTTGTCGCTGTGAAGGGATTTGGTAGAATTGTGGGCAGGGAGAATCCTGAAGCTTGGCTTGAGCGATACTAATTATGCCTCGTTCCCATTTACTAGCATTTCATGTGAGCCTGGGTACGATTGTAGTGGTCTTCAGGAAAACAAGACTATTAGAAAGATCTGAAAATAATGGGAAGAGTTTAGCGTGAAGAGGAAATTGGAGAATAACTTACCAGTTGCTTTCTACCTCTATTGAGGGTAGAATACAAAATATATTTAATAATAATTGTGATATTTGTGTCAAGCACTATGCTAGGGTTGATACAATCAGATCAGACACAATTCCTGTTCCATATGAGGCTTAGAGTAGGAGGAGGCATTTCATGCACATTTTACAGATGAGAAAACTGTGGCACAGAGAAGTTAAGTGACTTGCCCGTAGTCACCCAGCAGGTAAGTGGCAGAGCTGGGGTTAGAACCCAGGACTTCTGACTCTGAGTACTGGACTCTTTCTACAGGGCTGGGCTGCACTTCTAAGGAACAGCAAGAAAGGTTTATTTTACCTTTGATGAAGATCTTTTGACCCAGAAGTATTTTAGACATGTCTCGGAGATCTTTTCTGGTCTTACATAAAAACAGGAGAGTGCCTTAGCTGCCTGAAAACTCTGGATAAGCTAGATCATAGAAGCAGCGTGGCTTAGTGCAAAGAGACCAGGCCTGGGAGTTACAGGATCTGAGTTCTAATTCAGGTCTGCCAATTTCTTGCTGGGTCACCTTGGGCAAGTTATTTAACTTTTCTGTGCCTCATTTGTAAAATAGAGATTCAATATCCATTCTTCATCCTAATTAGAGATTGTAAGTCCTCTGTGGGGCAGGGACTTTGTCCAACTCATACCCAACCCAGTGCTTAGAACAGGGTTTTATGCAGAGTAAGCACTTCAATACTACACATCCTAATCATCATCATCATTCAGCAGTATTTATTGAGCACTGACTATTTGCTGAGCGTTGCACATGGTACTCAACTAAATACTAGGTGCCGAACACTGTATATTTGCTTGTCTTATGCTGTCTAGTCGTCTCCGACCCGTAGGGACTCCAAGGACACGTCTCTCACAGATTGTCCCACCTCCATCTGCCATTGTTCCGACAGTGGATCCTTATAATTTTCTCGGCAAAAATACGCGTGATTTACCACTGTCTTCCGTGCTGTAAACTCGAACATCCACCTTTGACTCTCTCCCATACTGCTGCTGCCCAGCACAGGTGAGTTTTGACTCGGAGCAGATTCCTTCCACTCGCTAGCCACTGCCCAAGCTAGGAATGGAATGGGTAGGCCTCTGCTTGACTCTTCCTCCCCTAGCCAAGCCTCATAGAGTACTGGAAACTCTCCAGGTGCGACCCTGAGAGGGGATATATGCTTAGGAGAGTATTATATAAAAGTCAAAGTTGTGGTGCCTGCCTTGGAAGAGCATACAATCTAATCAGAAGAACTTTTGGAAGCCCTTTCCAGGTTCACAATTCCAGTTTCTTTGAAGACTTAAGGTATTAACTGGGGTAACACTTGGCAAAATATTGAATTTTAATTTAGAAAATGTCTGAGGAATACGTCTGCCCGGAGCAGTAAAAGTGGGTGGGTTTTTGGGTGGGTCATCTACCAAAGCAATGAGTTTCATACCAACCATCAGAACAACAGGGCTAAGATTCCCAGGTTAAGGACAAGTGATCTTTTAATAAATCACTATCATCACGGTATTATTTGCACAAACGCCAGGTGCTTGGATCTATTTACTGATTTTGGAAGGAGTTGGGTAGCTGTGTTGCTTTTGGCGATATCGTCAACATCCTGCATGCTGTGGTCTCAGAATGCTTTCTTTTTCGATTTTATTTTTTTCGTGCAACCTCCATATGTATTCTTGGACCCAGGCCCACATTTTTTGGAAGCAAGAGTGATAGTTGGGCCTCAAAGGTGTGCATGAACACACTGTTGGCTGGGAACGTAATCAGGCAATTTGGTCTACTTACAGCGGGTTATGGTAAACATTAATTAAACTCTATATTTTGAATGGAATTGAATCAAGAATGTTTTCCCCACGGTAATTAGTGATGCGA